>NC_091063.1:129398179-129998179 GCF_000393655.2 Nicotiana sylvestris
AAAATCCAATCGAACAGATGATTTATTGGCCTATTGGTATCGGATTATCGGGGCAATGGATGATTAATGGATTGAGATTTTATAATTAATGGTTTAATGATTTGTGGGAGAATTACTTAATTTCTTATTGGGTAAACTGTTAACCTGTTAAGAATTTTTATATTTACACTTTTACCCCTATGTAAGACGACTCTGCATCTACTTTTGTGTTGGTTCAGCTGGTTTGAGCTTTCTGTATTGTTCAACTTGAAATGATAAAAGTCAGACATTTAGCTCGTATTATAGTACAGTATAGTTAGACGGGGCTGTAGTAAGATGGATGAAGCTAGTTTTCTTCATGTTTAGGATGCTCATCAGGATTCTGTACAGTGCAGTGAACTGGAACTATGTTCTTTGCATAGATTATCTGGTATCTGTTATGTCTTTTTTATCAGTAGTTCTTGTATGTACTAGATTGGAAGACTCTTCAAAAATGCTGTTAGATTAACAAGATGGTCTTTTGAATTTGATTCCGATGTTAGTCTAAAAGTATCAACATGTCATCTTACTATGGCCGTTTGATATTGATTGTTCAAAAACTTTCTATTTGATTTAGTCGATAAACTGCCCGATAACCGTCCGATAATCGTCAATCCGATACCAATTCGCCCATTATCTTATTGAATGGCTAGCGGATTACTACATTTATAATCCGATAACCATTAAGCCGAACCGTTAAACATAATCGTCCGATAAGCACCCTTGGCAACAAGCAGTATCTTCACAAGTCATTCATGTCAATGGACATACAATCAGTCTCCATTGACTGCAAAAGAGAGCCATCCTTAGTGCGAATGGAGACATTATTGCGACTGACTAGTCACTACATTGATAGGGATGGCCCAAAAAACTCGTTAGAGTACAATAGTATGGGGCATTTGCAAAAATGGCCTTATTTAAAGCCACTGTTTAAATTCTGTCCCGTTTGGCCTGTAGGTTAGATTTGTTTGCAACAAGAAAAATTCATACAACCACCTCTAATTGCGACATTTACCAATCGTTTCCGAGGACTAAATTCGTCTGCAAAAATAAAATTTATTCAATTACTTTAAAAGGTGAAATATAAAACACTAGATTATCGAGGATAAAATTTTAAAAGTAACTCTAAAAGGCTGTACGGTGCAAGTAATCCCAATAATAACTCCGTTATCTTCTTTTACAGACAATCCCTGAGCAAGTATAGGCATGGGGTTCAAATTTTCATACGGTAGCAGTTCAGTTTTTTTATACTATCATATTGCTTAAATAACTATGTATATTAAGCATGGATCAGTAGTTTGAAAAATATAACATACTAAATAGTAAGTATAAGGACAATTAGTTAAGTATGCTGATAGTATAAGATATGCATAAATAACTTAAGCACAAATACAAGAACTTCCCAGTTTTAAATTCTTGTGAAGTATAGGCAAAAAGAAAGGAGATAAACAACGATTTTCGCTATGCTTGTTCACAAATCTAAACAATGTGCTATTTGCAGGAAAATCTATTTTTTATCCTGTAAATAACAATAACAATATGTGTAATATGACTTATGAGATCTCAAATGTTATTGTGAAACTTGCACGAACCAAAGCAAAAATAAAAAAAATAAAAAAATGTCGGTTTGAAGTATAAAACTGAATATATAATTCACCAGCCTTGACCCCAAATTTCTTTTGGGGATGAACCTGTCTAGTAGTGAACGACAATGAATATTTTATGGGCTTGTGTATGATCAGTTGATAAAGTATTTGTCTGTCTATGACTATAAGTCCGGCCTATTCGTTGCTTTTTTAAAGACCTAGCTTAGAACTAATAGCACGATTTTGAGAAACATACATACTCTATATAGAACGACATATATAACACTAAACGAAAAGTGCTAATTACATGAAAATTTTACCTTAGAATTTTATTTGCGGATGATACTTACGAATTTTCATGAGAAAAACAAAAATTCCAAAATTTAGAATATTTTACATGCGAAAATTATTTTTCCAGAAAAATTCGTAGGTGGCGCCAAAATATTTTCTAGGAAATTACTTGGAGAAATTAATCCGCACGTATATTTTAGCGGGTAGTTAAACAAAAAAAATGAAAAGAATTTCCTATGATAATTCGTAGGAAAATCCCCAGGTAACGTTACATGAGAATTGGGATGTTTTCTTGAAAATTTACTTGGGGATTTGCTTATTTGGGAAATTACATGGGGATATTGTTGCTGCAGATTTAGCTGGAGATATTTTCTGAGAGATTTACCTGGGGATTGTCTTAGCTGGAAATTACCTAGGGATGTTATTGCTATAGATGTAACTGGAGATATTTTCTTACTTGAAAAATTACCTAGAGATTTTGTTGCTGTAAATTTAGTTAAAAAAATTCTTGGGGATTTGCTTATTTGGAGAATTACATGGGAGTTTTATTATTATAATTTTTGCTAGAAACTTGTTCTTGGTGATGTAGCTGGGAATTTTCTTACTTGAAATTTTTTCTAAATTTTGATTGGGGATTTGTTCTTAGGATTTAGATGGTGTATGGATTGGCTTATTTCACGTGCTTATCGCTTTTAAGTATTTTTCTAATTTGTGGTAGTTGACAATGATAAAAAATGCTTAAAAGTACTTACTTTTAGGCATGAGAAGGGGGTCGGTTTATTAAAACCCAAAAATGAATCTCCGAAATAGAATCTACGATCGCATATGCGACCGCATAATGCATCTACGGTCCACGAAATGGGACGCGAAATGGTCCTCCAGAACTGAGCACCTCTGCCTGGGTATACGGCCATTCTGCAGTCCGCATATCAATTCTGCGGTCGCGCAATGGACCGCAGAATCTCCTCCCGAAATTCCTCATACCGATCTTGCGATTAAGTCTGCGGTCCGCAAAATAATTCTGCGGCCGCGAAATGGACCGCATGATGGTCCCAAAATTTGGCCAAGTTTTCTGCTTCACTCTGCGGCCATTCTGCGGCTTGCAGAGTGATTCTGCGGCCGTATAGTGGGCAGCAGAAATGCTCGATTATGCTCAAAAGTTTTCTTTAATTTTCCAACACACTGCTCAACCCAAAAAGTCCGTACCACGGCGAGCTTATCATTAACACATAAGTTTGCCTCGACACCACAAAATCCCGAGTTTTAGGTAGAATTTTACGGGGCCTTACATCTTGCTTCTCTCAAACTGATTTAGATCCTCTTGCATGGCTATGATCTAGTCTAGATCCTTTAGAGCTTCTTTGAAGGTCTTAGTTTCAACCTGTGAGAGGAATGTTGTGAGTGCAGATAGATTTCTTAAAGAAGACCTGGTTTGCACCCCTGCATTTGGATCAAAGATGATATTCTTAAGAGGATGTGAGCTTTGATGCTTCCATGGTCTGATCTATATACCCATAGATGATTCACCCGAGGAGTAACCGAAATGAGCAGGTTCAATAGGTGTGACTTCATTAGTCTGGTCAGTAGGTAGAGCAATTCTTTCTTCTCATTGTTCCTTATGATCACTGTCAATTTCCTTGTATTTTTCAGATCTATCTTCATCAGATTCCTTTGCATCTCCATCAACAGTGAATCCTATGTCATAATCTTTATCCAGCAGACCTTTCTCAGCCAAATTGTTAGATTCATAAAAAATAACAAGAATACTTTCTTCCACACACATAATTCTTTTATTAAAAACCTTATAGGCCTTACTATGCGGAGAGTAAACCAAGAAAATTCCTTCATCACTTCTGTCATCAAACTTACCTAGAGTTTCTATCCTATTATTATGCACAAAATATTTGCACCCAAAGGCTCTCTGGTGAGAGATGTTGGGTTTCTTCCTCGAAGTAACTCATAAGGAGTTTTCTCAAGAATGGGTCTCACCATGCATCTATTTAGCAGGTAGCAAGCAATATTGATTCCCTCAGCCCAGAAACTCTTAGGCAGTCCACTGACAATCAACATGGGCCATCCAATGTCTTCTAAGGATCAATTCTTTCTTCCTACAACCCTATTTTGTTGTGGAGTTCTAGGAGCAGAGAAATTATTATCAATACCATGTGAGCCACAAAACTCAAGGAATTTTGATTTTTCAAATTCAGTTTCATGGTCAGTTCTTATACTTAAAACATTGCACCCTTGATTTTGTTGAATCATTCTGACAAATACACAAAGGTTTCATCTTTGGATCCCATAAACAAAGTCCAGGTATACCTGGAGAAGTCATCAATACTCACAAACACATACTTCTTATGTCCTCCGTTCCTTATTATCATTGGTACACATAGGTCCATATGAAGGAGTTCAGAGTTTAGAGGTACTTACAAACTTTTTAAACTTAAAGGATGACCTAACATATTTTTCTCTAACACAGGCATCACATACCTTGTCAGAGGTGAACTCAACTTTAGGTAGCCCAAGTACCAAGTCATTTGCTGCCAACTTGTTGAGTTAAGAGAGACTGGCATGCCCCAGTCTTCTATGCCATAGCAATGGACCATCTTCCACTACACTCAAGCATACGTGCTCACTCTGGGGAAGTGACATAATCGATATCTTGTAGATATGGTTATGTCTCTTACCCTTTAATACAATTTCATCAGTATTAAGCTTAGTGACAGTACAAATTTTGGAATTGAATTTTACCTTATTTCCTCTGTCACTCATTTGAGAGATGCTAAGAAGATTATGTTTAAGACCTACCACATAATACACATCTTTTATAACATGAGAGAGTGACTTCCCAACCTTGCCAATACCAGTTATCTGGCCCTTTTCCCCATTTCCAAATGACAAACTCCCTCATTGGAAGACTGTTAGTGAGAAGAAGTTTTTCTTTTCTCCAGTCATATGTCTTGAGCCTCCACTTTCTTGATACCAGTCCTGATTGTTCCTCTTACCTTAGCTTGCACCAAAATTCACAAGTTAGTTTTGGGAACCCAGATAAGCTTGGGTCCCTTTTTATTGGAAAGAAGGATGAATTAGATCCTTTCTTGTCCAGAAGGGAAGAGGATTAGAAGCTATTTTCTTATTAACCTTAATCCACTTAGTATGTATAGGAGGATTAACCTTTAGATCCTCTTCCTTTTTCATATTTTTAGCAATACCAAAGGTATTTCTAAACTGAGCATGAATTAAGGCAGGACAAATACTTTAATAGTGTCCTACTCTTCCACAATGAGCACACATGTTATTATCAGAAATTCCTACATACTTTGGGTCAAACTTAGGGACAAGTTTTCTGTAGCCAATTCTAGATCTGTTAGAGCTACAATTTTCAGTCAGCCAATTCAAGGTATCAAAAGATCTATGCCATTAGCTTAGTCTAAAGAGTTCATAATTCGCCTTTTCTAGGTTTTCATGCAGGACTTTATTTCTACATTAAGCTTCACAAAGATTATCATTAACAATTTTTAATTCCTTTTCAAACTTATCCTGCAGATCACTTATTTTTCTTTTGCCATGTATATCAGGAGACTTCTCATTCTCAGAAGTAAGCTCAAGAACTTGGTTCTTAAGATCTTTGACTTGTTTCTCTAAACTAGCTTTGTCAGATTCAAGCTCTTTGATATCAAGTTTGACACAAGAAAGGTTGCTTATTAGTATCATTTTCCGTACTCATTTTATCCATTTCATTCATTAAGGTCACAATTATGGCCATCAATTATTTTTTTGGACATATCATGAATATTTTCTTTCAAGTCAGATATACTTACCTGACTTGCTTCATTTTCAGTTTCTGAATCACTCATGACCATCATTCTTATCACTTCTTCCTCTGTTTTGGATTCTTCAATCGTGTTAGTTTGTATGAGTCCACCAAACAGTAGAGTACCTGGTCCTCTACAAGATTCTACTGAGAATGCTAATAAAATAGTACATAAATAAGGTAGAGGATTTTTACGTGGAAAAATCTCACACAAGGGGATAAAAAAACCACGACCTACACCTGTAGGCTTTTAACTTCACTAACTTATAAAGAACCTATTACAAGCCACTTTGCCATGACTCCATTACAAAGGATTTACTCAACTAACTTGTGGTACTTTTACCACAAGCCACTTTGTGACTTCCTAGTTACAAAGGCTTTTACTAACTTGTGATGCTCTCACCACAAGCCACTTTGTAACTCTACAATTACAAAAACTTTGCTTATGACTAAATCTAGTCACAACATAAACTCAAAGAGTTTACGGATTTACAAGAGGATTCCTAATCAAACGCTTCTAGCTAAGCAGTTTAGGAGATACAATAAGTAAAATCACAAAGTTACAACTCAACTAGGACAGCAACAAGCTATCTTTTAGGAACTGGTCCGTAGTTGCGTTCAACTTTGTTCTTCAAGCTTGTTAGGTCTGATTTCTCTGTTTTGGCAAGAAGCTTTAATGAGAAACTGAAACCTTCAAGTGATGTTTTGTATAAACTCATTGTAGGTACATCTTGATCACATCACTTGAAATGATGTGAGCACTTTAGTTGGTTAGAGAATGAGTGGGCGCTGGAGACAGTGCAGTGCGGTAGAAATAGTGCAGTCAGTCACTTCATTTCCAGCTGTGACCAATTGACTTGTACTATGATAAGGAAACCACAAGGGTATCAGATCCTTATTTGGGTTCCTGGCTCCTGAAGCTGCAGTTAACCTTTAGCTTGGAATTCGTTAAGCATGCAGTATAGTCCAAGTAGGTCAGGTTCCCTATCTGGTTCTTAATAATAAGTTTATTAGACCATCAAAACATAAGGCAAGCACATTTAAAACCTATCAATTTCCCCCTTTTTGATAATGACAAACTTAACATTTATAGAATGGATTTAGAATAGTAAGAACCAGTTTTAGTAACATAGGAACACAAGTTCCCCCTAAGACTATGCCCTTTTCGTAACAATGAGTTCCCCTTAAACTGATGGCCGTATTATTTTTCCCCCTTTTGGCATCATTAAAAAAACCTAACAGCACAAAGAAGTCCAACTAAGCTAACTCATACCACATATGTACACATAATCATGATAGAGAATAGAACACATGAGAAAAGTATTGACATAATAAAACAAGGATTGATATTAATGAAGCTTTAATATGCCTTTGCTTTGAAAAAGCAAAAGCCAACATTGGACTTGTTAACGGGAGCAGTAGTGTTTCATCCCAACCACATAAAAAAAAGAAAACAAAAACATCCGCCAAAACATCAAAAAAAACTTAGCAAATATTTCCAGAAACTGGTCACTGAAGGGGTACTTAGGGGGCACTAGGAGTAAAAGGCTTGGAAGCTGCAGCAAGTGTTTGGAGAACGAGATCTATTCGGGCATTCCTGACTTTTGCTCATTGAGTAGTTCTGCTTTCAGGTTCTCCAGTTGCGCCCTGAGATCAATATTCTCCATTGTTAAACGAGCCACTTCATCATTTGACACTGGAACCCCTTGGGCTTGCTGACATTCCAGGATAGCATTCCTGGCCTTCAACCGACTAATTTCCCCAGCTGCACTGTTCTGAGCATTAATAAGTTGTGAGACGGTTGATGTACTTCCTACCCCTATTCTTTTCCACGCACTCGCACTCTTCCAAAGTTGTTTGTGAGAAAGTTTGCTTCATAGTTCCCACCTTGCTTGTCCCCAGTGGGACTTCAAAGAATTTGAACACTGGTGTAAGCAGGAACCCATATGGAAGACCATGATTACCATCATTGAAGATGGCAACCTTTTGCATATGCTGAATTATAATAGCAGGCAGACTCACAGGAGTAAAGCTGTCCAGTTGCTCCATCAAGAATAGGTCAGACTTACAAGTCACTGACCTCCTTTCAGCTCGAGGCAATAGAACTTTGTTAACCAATTCGAACAACAGCTGATAGACAGGGAGTAGCGCTTTCTTATGGATCTGGTCCCCCTTCTGGTTTGCATTGGTTTTTACCATGACATTTCTAAAGTTAAACTGACACACATATTTTACACTAGACACACTAGCAGTAGGAACTTTTAGGATCTCTCCAAGCAACTTTACATCGAACACGATGTCCACTCCATTGACCAAGGCACAAATGTGGTCAATCTCAGAGGCTAGCAAAGAAGCTTTGTACCTCATCCTCATATACCTTGGGTGCATCAATTTGAAATAGATGCGCCCAACGTTGAAACTCGACCATTTCTAGAATTTGGCGCATTCCAGTCATCTCAGAGATTGCTGGGTCAAACGTACGACCCAGCAGAACCTTTTGATGCCTCAGGCGTTCATAGCCAAGGCTGACTTCACTTCTCATTCTCTTCATAGAACCAGGTTTTTCAAAGGTTTCAGACTTGCGTTTAATGGAGTTCTCTCCACTGAATATTCATTTTCCCTTGGATTTGACTAACACATCCTCATCACACATTGAAAACTCACTTACCACCTCCTTCATCTTGGACCTAGATGTTGACCCCTTCTCTACTAAAGCAGACTTTGTCTTTTTCGAAGATCATCTAACAAGTGAACCAGGTTCATCTAGGGTTTCCTCTTCCACCTCGACTGCAGGGATCGCCTCATCACTGACAGGTACACCGTCTTTCACCAACTTTCTCCTTTTCTTCTTACTACTCTTCTTGCTCTTTTGAAGAGTAGAATCATAGGATACCTTAACTTGAAGCCTAGTGGTAGGTTGTTTGGTTTCATACTCAGGGGTGGACAACTCCCTCGACTTGCTTATGAATGCATCAAGAGCCACATTATCGAGGTCTTCTTCATCACTAGATCTCATTTCAGGTGCTTGAATTTCCAAGGGTACAACATCGAATGCAGGAACAACACTATCCTGGGAATGAGGGCCCTGACCTGGGTCCTCCGGAGAGGGATCAGGTTCCTCATGTGATGCCCCAGTAGTATCTGCTAGTGCATCCCCTTCAACAGTTACAATGGCCCATTCTTCCCCTACACTTTATGCCTCGTCTTTTTGTGAGGTGATCTCATGCAGTACACCATCAACGGACAACACAAACATGGTTACGACCTTTTTCTCTTCCTCAAATGGTGCTACCACCACCATGGAATCAGTAGTAAAGATAGCAGAACTCTTTGTGACCTCAATATTTTGACCTTGTTCTCTACTTGGGCTTTGACTGGTGGGAGCCTCAGACGATGAGGAGAACAGAGCAGCAGTTTTAAGGGTTTCTGAATTAGGAAGAGACCGGGAAACTAGGTGAGGTGTAACTGTAGCGGCAAGAGTAAAAGAGGGTGAGGAAGGCTCAGTGAGAGCGGAAGGCTCCTTAGATTAATCAGTGGTAGGTACAATTGAGGTAGAGAGATCGGAAGTTGTCTCAGCCATTGAAAGAAGTGGTGTGACGATACTTTTGGGAAATTCTAGTGTAAGACTTATGGTTAGGAAGGGTAGAAAAGAGGGTTTTTAAAAGGAGAGGATAATTATGAAGAGAGAAGAATACCCACCGATTCTGAAACAACGGTTGGGCGTGGAGAATTGCAATATTTCAGAGGGAGATGGAACGATTTGAAATGAAGAGACGTGACAGCATGATCTGAAAAATTGATGACATGGTAGTTATGTTTTGTACCCTTTTTAAGACATGTATTAAAAGATGTATAGAACTACTAACCTTTGGTACAAGAACCAGGTTCTTGACCTTTTTTATTTGAAAGAATCAATTCTCTTTTATCATTCATGCACTGCATCTACCGCTTCTATACTCATCATGCGTGTTTACCTGCAACGGTATTGAAGTGAGTTAGACATGGATAGAAAACACTTTAAGCTAGTTATTTCTTGAAGGTAAAAGCCAGCTAAAGAGGAATCAGGGTCTCAATTGGGCTTTAAAAGCCCCAGCTTCACTCTATTTCTTTCAAACTGTTCCCTACTTAGCGCCTTGGTGAAAATTTCTGCAATTTGATCTTTTGTATTGCAGAACTTCATACATATCAACCCTTTCTCCACATTGTCTTTTAGAAAATGATGTCTCACATCGATATGTTTTGTCCTTTTGTGTTGAACTGGATTCTTGGCCATGTTGAGTGCACTGGTGTTGTCACATAGAAGGGGCACACTCTCAGTGAGTACCCTAAAGTCATCTAGTTGCTGCTTGATCCAAAAAAGCTAAGCACAACAGGATGTTGTGACTACATATTCAGCTTCAGCTGTTGAAAGAACCACTGAATCTTGCTTCCTTGTACCCCAAGAGATAAGGCATGAACCTAAGAAGTGAGCCATTCCAGAAGTGCTTTTCCTGTCCACAAGATAACCTGCATGGTCTGCATTAACATACCTAATCAGATTAAAACTGTCACTTGATGGATAATACAGCACCAGGTCCTGTGTTCCTTTGAGATATCTTAGTATTCTTTTCGCAGCCTTCAAGTGAGATTCCTTGGGATTTGATTGAAACCTTGCACATAGCCCCACACTGAAAATAATGTCAGGTCTACTGGCAGTGAGATAGAGGAGAGACCCAATAATGCCTCTATACATGGTTTGATTCACAGGAAATCCAGTTTTATCTATGTCCAGTTGAGTGGCAGTAGCAATGGGAGTATCTATCACCTTTGATGCTTCCATGTCAAACCTCTTCAAGATTTCCCTGATGTATTTTTGCTGACAAATGGATATACCCTTTGGGGACGGTTTTACTTGAAGACCCAAGAAGAAGTTCAGTTCCCCTATCATGCTCATTTCAAATTCACTTCCCATGAGTTTTGCAAATTCTTCACACAGAGAATCAACTGTTGCTCCAAAAATGATATCATCAACATAGACCTGAACAATGAGGAGGTTCTTTCCTCATTTCTTTAAGAAAAGAGTGTTGTCAATTTTCCTTATTTTAAAGCCATTTTCCAAAAGGAACTTTGACAACCTTTCATACCAAGCTCGAGGAGCCTGCTTTAGCCCGTATAGAGCTTTGTCCAGTTTAAACACATATTCAGGGTGCTCATGACATTCAAGCCCTGGGGGTTGCTTTACATAGACTTCTTCCTTAAGGAGTCCATTCAAAAATGCACTCTTGACATCTATTTGGAACAAGGTGAATTCCATATGAGATACAAAAGCGATTAGAATTTTAATAGCTTCCATGCGAGCCACTAGAGCAAACGTTTCATCATAGTCAATCCCTTCCTCCTGATTGTAGTCTTGGACCACTAGCCTAGCCTTGTTCCTTGTGGTAATTCCATGTTTATCAAGCTTGTTTTTGAATACCCACCTGGTTCCTATAATGGTTTGATCTGGGGGTCTAGGTACCAAGTGCCACACATTGTTTCTCTCAAGCTGATGTAGCTCGTCTTGCATGGATGTAATCCAATCTGCTTCCTTGATATTTTTGGGTTCTATCTGGGAGATATTGGCTAAGAAGGCAAGTGAATTTTTGGCGCTTGACCTGGTTTGTACTCTGGAATCTAGAGGAGTGATAATGTTGTCTATTGGATGAGAGCTTTGGTGTCTCCAGTTAGACGCCTGAGGTTCATTCTGAGAGGAAGAAAGTATGTTTGGCTGATTTTCCTCTGCCCTTCTCTCAGGTGCTAGTGGAGTTCCCTGAACTGCATCAACCACTCTTTCTTCAGCTTCAGTAGTTGTAATTGAAGTGCTTGGTTCTGTTGAAGATGAGGCAGAGTTTTCATTTGGCTCCTTTACTTGACTCATCATATCTGCCTTTCCATTTGTCATGTTAATGACTTCACCAGGGACTAGTGAGGGTTCTCCATCTTGATCTTCCTCAGCACTCTTCTCAAATGATGGATGAGATTCATCAAAAAGAACATGGACACTTTCCTCAACACATTAAGTCCGCTTATTATATATCTTGTAAGCCTTGCTTTGAGAAGAGTAGCCCAGAAATATTCCTTCATCACTCTTGGCATCAAATTTACCAAGTTGATCCTTTCCATTGTTGAGAACATAACATTTGCACCCAAATGTTCTTAGGTGAGTCATCTTGGGTTTCCTTCCATTCAATAGTTCATACGGGGTTTTGTTTAGAAGTGATCTGATTATGCACCTGTTCACCAAGTAGCAGGCAGTATTGACAGCTTCAGCCCAGAAGTTCTTTGCAATTCCACTGTCGATCAGAATTGTTCTTGCCATTTCCTCCAGAGTTTTGTTCTTCCTTTCTACTACTCCATTTTGCTGGGGAGTTCTGGGAGCTGAGAAGTTGTGTGTGATGCCATTTTCATTGCAGAATTCATCAAATTTAACATTGTCAAATTCTGTCTCATGATCTGATCTAATGCATGCGACTCTAGACTCCATCTTCACCTGGATTTTCTTCACAAAGGCCACAAATACCTCAACAGTTTCATCTTGGGTTCTGAGAAACAGAGTCCATGTGAATCTGGAGCAGTCATCTACTATCACAAAAATGTATCTTTTTCCTCCTCTACTTTGCACTCTCATAGGTCCACATAGATCCATATGCAGAAGCTCTATTGGCGTTGAGGTGCTCACATATCTTTTAGACTTAGAAGAGGACTTCACATGTTTTCCTCTAGCACAAGCATCACAGACTCTTTGCATCTTGAATTATGACATAGGTAGACCATGGACCAGGTCCTTCTAAATTAGTTTGTTCAGAAGAGAAAAACTTGCATGGCCTAGTCTTTTGTGCCATAGTTCTGCTTCATTATCAACAACTTCTAGGCAACTCAGATCACCATTCTATAAGGACTCGAAATCAGCGACATAGATGTTCTTGTATCTTTTTGGCCACAAGTACTATTTCACCGGTCACAATATCAGTGACTGTACATATTTTGGACAAGAATTCCACCTTGTTTCCTTTATCACAGATTTAAGAGACACTCAAGAAACTGTACTTAAGGCGATATACATAGTACACATTTTCAATAGAATGAGTGAGTGACTTTCCAACTTTTCCAACTCTAAGAATGTACCCCTTTTTACCCTTGCCAAAGGATACATTCCCTCCTTGTTGCTTTTAGTGAAAGAAAGTCTGTGGTGTTTCCAATCATGTGTTTTGAACATCTACTATCCATGAATCATTATTGACCGTTTCCTTTCACTGTTCCCTGCACAAGAGATTAGGAGTTAGTTTTAGGAACCCAAACAAGTTTGGGTCCCTTGTAGTAAGCAAGAGGATGAATAAGAGTTCTCTTAGTCCATGCAGGTAATGTGCGTTTTTTGTGAGTGGAACCTGGTCCCTCTTTTGTAGTCACCGTTTCAGCAAACACTTTATTTTTCTGAACTGATTGATTCTTGGCCTGGACATCTTCCTTGAAGCACCCAGTGTTCCTACATCGGGTACAAGGCCAATTATCAGAGACAATAACGTACTTACTATGAGGGTTGTGAGGAGTTTTCTCCCTTTGGAACCTTGCTCCCTACCTGTTTTCACAATCATTAGTATGCAAGGCAGTGGTAGCTTCTAAGGACCAGGTCCACTTTAGGGACTTTTCAAGATCATTCTTTACTCTTTCCAAATTAGTTTGGAGAAGCTCGTTTTTCTCAATTTCAGCACACATCCTAAATCTCATAGCTTTCACCTCATTTTCAAGCCTAATGTGTTTCCGACTTGCTATCTCCTTTCCCTTTCTAGAACTTTCAAGTTTTGGCTTAGTCCATGGTTTCACTATTGTTTCCCTTAGGTTTGCAATTTCTGCCAACAGATCACTCTTTTCTTTTCTGAGGATTTCAATGGTTTTCTTATGGTCAGTAACTACAACCACTAAGTCGTCTCTAGTTTGTTCAGATTCTCCTAATTCTAAGGTCAAAGAATCCCTATCCTCCACAAGACTATGAAAAGCAGTGATTAATACATCAGCTAAAGACATGAGTTTTTTTGGAGAATAAGATTTCAGATTTCTTTGAATATCCCTGAAATTTACCTCTTTGTAGCCATTGTCTTCATCATCATCTGATTGAGCCATCAAAGCAAAAGTTGAGTCATATCCAGTCTTTTCGCCTTCAACTGCCATCATGGAACTATCACCAGTATCATATTCATCTTCAGACTCACTGGATGAATCCCCCCATGCCGCAAGAGCCTGTCTCATCATATTGTCAGCAGATCTTTTTCTCTTGAAGTCCTTGACAGGAACCGGGTTCATCTTAGCTATTTTCTCATGATGGTTCTTGGAGAATTCCTACTTTAAGAGAGGACAGTCTTTCATGAAGTGTCCAGGCTTTCCACACTTGTAACAAAGATCACAGTTTCTTGGTCTGTTAGAACTATTCCTTTTTAGCATTTCTCCATTTCTTCTGACCATCTTCTGAAATCTTTTGGTTAGGTAAGCCATGTCACTGTCTTCCTCACCTGAATCATTATAATCAACTTTAAGTACCAGGTTGTTTTCCTTCTTTAGTTCTTTTCTTTCACTGTTTATCTTTCTCTTCAACTCATAGGTCTTCAAGTTTCCGATCAACTCTTATATGGTCAGTTCCTGTAAGTCCTTCGATTCAGTAATAACATTCACTTTGCTTTCCCAAGAGCTAGGCAGAAAGCTGAGGATTTTCCTTACTAGCTTGTTTCTGGGAATAGTTTCATCAAGGGAGTGTAACTCATTTATGATGGAAGTGAATCTCGTGTGCATATCTTGAATGGATTCATCGTCCCTCATTTTGAAGAGTTCATACTCAGTAGTGAGCATATCAATCTTAGACTGTTTTACTTGTGTAGTTCCATCATGAGCTGTTTGCAAAGCTTCCCATATCTTCTTGACAGTGTCACAAGTGGAGATTCTATTGTACTCTTCAGGTCCTATTCCACATACTAGAATTTTCTTAGCACGAAAATTCTTCACCACAACTTTCTTGTCTGCTTCAGCATACTCTTCACTGATTTTTGCTATTGAAAATGGAAGTTCCTCTAGTATCTTGGTTGGAACATAAGGACCATCGCATATGATATCCCATAACTCACAATCCTCAGCCATGATAAAATCGTGCATTCTTGTTTTCCACCACCCATAGTATTGTCCATTGAACTTGGGTGGTCGGTATGTAGATTGACCTTCTTCTAAATTTGGTAAAGCAGCCATGAGGATCCTTCCTAGGTGTTAGCCTGATATGAGGAACCAGCTATGATACCAATTGTTAGTTTGTATGAGTCCACCAAATAGTAGAGTACCTGGTCCACTACAATCTGCCGAGAATGCTAATAAAATAGTACGTAAATAAGGCAGAGGATTTTTACGTGGAAAAATCCAACACAAGGGGATAAAAAAACCACGACCTACACCTGTAGGCTTTTAACTTCACTAACTTGTAAAGAACCTATTACAAGCCACTTTGCAATGACTCCATTACAAAGGATTTACTCAACTAACTTGTGGTACTCTTACCACAAGCCACTTTGTGACTTCTTAGTTAAAAAGGCTTTTACTAACTTGTGATGCTCTCACCACAAGCCACTTTGTAACTCTACAGTTACAAAGACTTTTGCTTATGACTAAATCTAGTCACAACATAAACTCAAGGAGTTTACGGATTTATAAGAGGATTCCTAATCAAACACTTCTAGCTAAGCAGTTTAGGAGATACAATAAGTACAATCACAAAGTTACAACTCAATTAGGACAACAACAAGTTATCTTTAGGAACTGGTCCGTAGTTGCATTTAACTTTGTTCTTCAAGCTTGTGAGGATTGATTTCTCTATTTTGACAAGAAGCTTGAATGAGAAACTGAAACCTTCAAGTGATGTTTTATATAAACTCATTGTAGGTACATCTTAATCATATCACTTGGAATGATGTGAGCACTTTAGTTGGTCAGAGAATGAGTGGGTGCTGGAGACAGTGCAGTGCGGTAGAAACAGTGCAGTCAGTCACTTCATTTCCAGCTGTGACCAATTGACTTGTACTGTGATGAGGAAACCATAAGGGTATCAGATCCTTGTTTGGGTTCCTGGCTCTTGAAGCTGTAGCAGTTAACCTTTAGCTTGGAATTCGTTAAGCATGCAGTATAGTCCAAGTAGGTCAGGTTCCCTATCTGGTTCTTAACAATAAGTTTGTCAGACCGTCAAACATAAGGCAAACACATTTAAAACCTATCAAATCGCCATCAAAGCTGCTTTGATGCTTTCATTTCCAAAGTCAGTTTCCAAGGTCCTCCATATATCATGAACAGAGATGCAAGAGGATACTCCGAGGAGTGTGTTTTTAGGCAAGCTTCTATTGAGCAGGTCCTTTGCTTTAGCATTAGTCTGAACTAGCTGATGATCTTCCTCATCGTATTCCTATTCTCTTTTGTTGCACTTGTTACCTTCACTATCTAATTTGGGTAGAGGAATTGGTCCATGACTGACAATTACCTATATGTCAAAGTTAGTAGCCTGAAGAAATATTTCCATACGCAGCTTCCATTCATCATAGTGATGTTCATCAAACAAATAAGGTCTTCTAATGTGCATTCCAAGCTGTACTGCGGGTTCTATCTTCACAACTTGGTGTTAAATAATCACATCATAGAGACATATAGCCTCATCCTCCTTTTCTTCCTCTTGATCACTTCCACTGTACTTATATGCTACTAAAAATGCATGTTTCATTGCTTCAGTAAATCCTTTACCTAGGATTTTTCCTTTGTTGTAACACTTTTATCTTATCTTCTCGCATTTATCTTTTTTAGCTTTCTTTCTCCGCTCAATTTCCCATATTAGGCAGTCCTTGACAATGTGGTCTAGCTTGCCACACCTGTAGCACCCATCATAGTTAGATTTGTCGATCTACTTGGGCTTACTACTGGTCTTTCTCTTGGATGCATTTTTGGAATTCTTCATGAACCTATTGAACTTGGCAAACATAATCAGGATCATCATAGTCCGATTCATCATCCTCAGACGCTTTAAGAACCAAGTCCTTATCCATCTTTTGTTCTTCCTTGCACAGTTCTATCTTTGTTATTTCATGAGTTTTTAAGTTTCCAACCAACTCATCAAATGAGATTTTGTCCAATTCCTTGGCTTCCTAGATTGTAGTGACTTTTGATTCCCATGAAGCTAGAAGGATTCTTAAAACTTTTCTAACCAACTCTTATAAGGTAAACACCTTTCCAAGTAATTTCAGTTCATTGGTTATTATAGTGAACCTAGTCATCATATCCTGGATGGGCTCAGACTCCTTCATGGAGAAAAGCTCATAGTTTCTCATGAGTAGCTCAATTCTTTATCTTTTTACTTGGTTATTCCTTCATGAGAAGTTTGGATTGTATCTCATATCTATTTCTCATTAGAGCACACAGAGATTCTATTGTACTCATTAGGACCAAGTCCACAGATAAAGATTTTCTTAGCCTTTGCACTCTTCTCCATCATTATGAAATCTGCTGCCACAAATTCGGAGGAGTCCTTAGGAACTGTTTCATTTAGTGAATTTTGTTTAGTAGGAATCAAAGGATCTTGGTTCACTATGGTCCATAGTTCATAGTCTTCAGATCAGGAAGTCTTCCACTCTTGCTTTCCACCAACTGTAATATTTTCCATTGAACATGGGTGGCCTAGTAGTTGATTGTTCTTCATTAATTCCCGGTGGAGCACTTATCTTTCTTTCAAGATCTCTCTAGGTCTTAGCTTGTAAATGAGAGAACCTGCTCTGATACCAATTGTTAATTTCAATGCTTGTATGGATTACTAAAGAGCCTGGTTCTTTACCGTGTTTCTTAAGAGTAAAGTAAACAAGCAATAAACTGAACACAATAATTTTACGTGGAAAATCATCCGGCTCAAAAGGTGCAAAAATCACGACCTACCACGTAGGAGCTTCAAGTCCAACTTTACTAGAACAATGAGCCAAAATGTATCAATTACAAGACTATAATTAAATACTCTCCAGTACTTCTACTACTCCTATTTGATTCACAAGTTACTCTAACTTGTAAATCAAAATACTCACTCCAACTCACTAATTACTTATGACACTTGATTACAACTCAATTTCCTAAGACACATTCACTAGACTAACTCAGAAGAATACAAGGCAAGTACTCAGCATAAGTAAACGACTTATGACTCTTTAGTTGATATGTAAAAGGATAGTTCATAAGTCCAAAGTCTATCCTATTTAAATTATAACTTGAGATCTTCTAGGAGTACTATTCATTATCAGCTTCTTCTTTGATAGGACTCCTAATGTTCCAAGGATTCCATAAGCTTTGGGACTTTTGTCTCTGACTGAATTATTCGTATCTTCTCGAGCAACGACCTTATCACTTATAGCAGTCTTCTTCCATCAAATTCGGACCTGGGTAACCTTGAGATGAAGTTACTGTCTTGCATAGACGTAGAAGTATCAATCATGAGGAGCTGGTTCTTCACAACAGTTAAACAGTTATGTTGATGACTTGGTTCTTTGAGCATTTAGTCACACTTTGTTAATCATCAAAACTTCAATATTCAACAAAGTATTATGTACGCAAACCGTTGTGGTGCGCAACCCGATTCCACCATATTATCATTTATCAATATCATAATCCTCCGTTATTACACCATATTATAAATCATTGCGGTGTGCAACCCGATCCACAAACATTTTCAATAAACATAAACAATCAAATTACTCAATTTACAAGAATTTTCTACAGTCAAAGTGTATAAGTGTTAGGCAATAAAGGAACAACATAATAATCAAATGAATGCAACAAATATTACAAAAATAATAAGACAAGTAAAGCACGTGAAAATTAAGGTGTGCAAGTAAAACAGTTATGTCAAGTAGCCAATAAGCACGGAGTCATAGAAGTGACAAAAAATTCAATACAAGAATAATTAAATAATGAATGGCAGATAACAGTATAGAAAGCAATTAAAGCATGTAACAATTAAGGCATGGAATAAGATAAATCATGAAATAGCGAGGAACGTAGAAATGAATAACTTAACGGCGCATATACACTCATCACCTCACATATACGCCATTGTTTCATATAATCCACATAACACATAATTCAAAAATTCTTAATTTCTTCAAGTCAAGGTTAGATCCAACACTTACCTCGCTCTGCAATCAAATACAAGCTCAATCGGGACTTTTCCTCTAAAATTCACCTCCAAACCAATCAAATCTATCAAATATACTTCAAACAAATTAAAAATAAGTTTTGGAAACTACCCTCAAGTGAAAAGGATTCAATCTTCAATGGTTTTGGAAAAAGTCAACAAAATTCAACCCCTGGCCCGCTTGGCCAATGTTGATACCCAATTTTTCCTTATATTTTTTTAATACATATATATACTTTCAAAATAGCACATATGCAGTTATAAGCATGCATAAGTATTTTTATAATTTTTCTATAATTTTTAAAAGCTCTAAATTGATTTATTTCTTCTTTTTTTATTTATAAATTTCAATAATTATCTTTCAAATTATTTTTAGTGATTTAGTCATCTAAATTCTTTATTTACGCCAAAATAGTGTTTAAACATTTTTAGTATATTTTTGTAATTATATTTACATTTTTAGGCTAAATTGCATATCTTTGCAATAATAGCCATACTAATGCATAATTACATTATTGATGCATAAAATAATCTTTTATATTTTTTAAAAATATTAAGCAACTATATAAAATTATTTTAGTACACAAAAATATTTTTAGAAATCATTTATTATTTTTATAAATTATATAACTATTTAAAGTGGTAATTTAAAATCTAGCCTATTTTATTTTCAATTTCAGCCCCGATATAACCCAATTACCAGCCCATTCCCCAATTAAATTACCCAGCCCAAACCCTGAATACCCGATCCAGCCCCAATACCCTTTAATCTCGACCGTTGATCATAAAGATCAATGGCCATAAACGACCCTTCCTAAAATAAACCTAAAGACCCCCCCAAACCCTATCATTCTACACTACCTGCGGCCCTGAAACTCCTCTATGCTCTCAAACGCTCCCAAACCTAACCCTAATCAAACCTCACTGACCCTCATCCATGGCTGTCTACGATAATCTCTCACCACCCCAGGCCTGCAATGGTTTCACTCATATTAGTCTTGCCATCTCCAGGGTCCTCAAGGGACCAGGGCTAGTTGGCTTGCACCTATGGTTCCTTTCTCCTATGTTTAAGGCTGTTCCAGTATGATTCCGAGTAAAATCAACCTATATTGACTACAATCTATGGGTTTCTTAGCGTGTTTCTTCACCTCTGTGTTGTTCTCTTCGAAACCCTAATTTCTTTTCTAAACCTCTTAGATCTGTACAGATCTGAGATTATTTGGGCTTGTTTCATGTGAGTTTTATAACAACCTTGAGATTCTTTACAAGAATCGTATGATTTTCAAGTGATTTTCATCTTTTTCTAAACTAGGGTTTCCGGAATTTCTTTTACAAAATATTTGATGACTTTTTGTGTTTAATCTTCTACTTCTCATATGTTTTGACTGATTTTGTAAGTCTGCTACAACCTTAGCTTGCTTGTACTGAAAGCCCTAATTTTTGGGGTTCTTCGTTTGGTTTCTAAGTACTGGTACATCTGATTGTGTTCTTGCTTTGGGCTCTTGTGATTTCTCGTGATTTTCTTGTCCTAATATGCTTCTATTGAATTTCTTAGTTCAACCCTTTCACTGATTCTATATGCTTGTGTTCATCCTGACCATTCATGTTAAGACCTGTATCTTTCTCCTTGAATCAGTGTCGTTTTAACTATTTGTTTTGTTAAAGTTATGTGTCGAATCCTGACTATTCATGTTTTGCCTTATTTTATATGCTAAACTTGCCGAATCTTTCGTGACTTTCTCTTTGATTGAACCCTTGATTATTCTGAATTCCTTATTGCCTGGTTTAAATTGAACACTTTCCCTTACACTTTCGATTGTTACCTTTCTACTCGATTTGATTGAATTGTCTGCCTTAATTAATTTTCCCTTGCCTTATTTGTATTTTGCTAATTCTTACTGATTGTTTCCTTAATTGAAACTTCTGTTCATTTACCCCTAATTACCTACTCTATACCCAAACCTTACTTGATTCTTTTCCTTAAATACCTAGCATGCTTTTACCGTTGATTTGATTATCCTTTGATTAAGGGAAGGACTTGCTGATTGATTCCACAAACTTCCCTGATTTGCTGCTTAATTGATCTCTTACCTTATTTGTTAAGCTTTTGATTACTATATAAACCCCCTCTTATTTTAATTTTGGACAACGAACAATAGTTCAAAACCACTACTTTTTACACTCTAAAAGGCTCTCTTTATGCTCTCTTTGCTATTTGTGATCTTTGCCATTCTAGCCGGCTGCAAGCCATGGCTTGAAGTTGCACACTACCTTTCTCACATCTTGTGCTTTTCATTCTTTAACTAGGTATGCTTCTGATTAAATTTTATGAATCCAACCTATGTGTTTACTTACTGCTTTAGTTCATATGGCCTAAGTCCGTTCATGTTTCTGTTTACTGCTTATCCGAGTATGTCTAATACTGCCTATTCAAACCTATGATTAGTATGTTTCCACTTTACTTGTCTGTTTGGGCTGTCTTGTTTAGCATGGCTGCATATGTAACTTAAGCGTGTTTGGACTAAATACTGTCCTTCCTAAGCTCTGTTTCTATAATTAGCATGCCTCCATTATTAATACTTGCCCGACATGCTCCTTTAAGTCCTTGCCTGTTCTGTTTCATTCCTGCTAAGTCAATCAATCCCTTTAAGGTAATTCTAGCTGCGTGATGCATGTTTCTGTTGTTGACATGTGCTGCATATGTGGAACCCCCTCAAAACTCCCTATTTCCTGTTGTTTGTATGCTCCATTAAGATGACCTTTATGTTCCCAACGTCTATCCCCTTTGTGTGAAAGTTGTTCTTGAAACTTGTTCTATGACTTGGTTCTGATTGCCAATTGTTTTCTTTACACTTTTCCTCAAACTGTTCAGCACTAATGGTTTTCAAAAGTTCTTTTCAGTCTTAAGATATTTCTATTAAACTCTTTCAACTGTTATGCACTTCCACTTACTCTTAGAATACTAGGTTCTGCCCCTCTGATATGTGTACTGCCTTGAGATCTCTCTGAACTCTGGCATGTCAGAGCTGGCCTTTCCACACTGCATCTAAATAAGTTATTATTTGAGAAAAGGTCTAGGTGTGAGCACTGCTCGGGATCTTTGAGATCCCTAGGGAACTCTGACACACCTGGACACGAAATTAGCTATGGAACTTTGGTATTTGAGGCTATTGGAGGTTTGGGAAGTCATTTGGGCCTACTGCAGGCTCCCAATAGATTAACTCATGTTTATTTATGTATTTTTATTTAATTCATTGGTTTGTAATAATTATTGTAAACAACAGTGGGGTGATTAGTGAAAAAGGGAGGGTAGAATATTATTGTGGTTAAATTGGGTAGATATCATGCCTATTGTGTTAATTCAATGTGTTTGCCATGTTTTCTTTCCTTCCACAATATTAGAAATCATGCCTATAGGATCTAAATGGCTTTAGTAAAGATCATGCCTATAGGGTTAAAATCAGCTTTATAATTAGATATCATGCCCATAGAGTGTAAAGTAATTGAAGTTCAGTTTTCGTTACAGCATGTATTCACATTCATCTTCTTAGAAATCATGCCTATAAGTTCAAGAGTCAGCTTTTAATAATTAGATACCATGCCTATAGGAATTAAAATCAGCTCTAGTAGAAATCATGCCTATGGAACTTAAAACAAGTTCAGTTCAATAAATCAATTTAATTCGTGTTTGTTCACTCTGAATTGGTTTGATTCAACTAATATGTTCGCTTCTTTAAATAAGTTTTCAAACACTGCCCTAAATTAGTACCGCTAGAAAACATGTCTATAGGATCTCAAGTTATTTGTTTAAGAATTGCTCACTGCTTTACTGCATTCCTAATAGATATCATGCTTTTAGGATATCACTGTTATGCACTTAGGCAAGCCTGTAGGGCGATTAAAACTCTATAACTTCAAAATTGTGCTTTGTTATTTGAGATTGCTCAGATTTAATAGGTCTAAAATCAGTAGGCAAGCTAATAGGTCTTTGACACTTGGTCCTAATTCATGCTGTATATTTCCTACTTACCTAGATATCATATTCTAAGTTTTATTAAATACCTGAAATAATTGTTTGAGACGTGCATTTATTTGTTCTACTTGTGGAGGCAAAAATGTGAGCAATTACTTGTTCATTCTTTATGTGCAGTCCTAATTGTTTTGGTTGACGCTTAGACTTTTCTCCTTTAAAATACCTTAGGATGGTCTAGAACTGTCCAAAAGTAGAGTCCTAAAATACCTCCAGGGCCACGAGGAAGGGACGGGTAGTGCACGCATAGGACATATTTCAACGTTACTCAAAAGCTTTAGGCTATGACCAAGGGGAGGGAATTGGGTAGTAAGGATATAATAACTACGCGCTAATGTCACGTGTAGCCCCTCATTGTGGAGTGATTACCGGGAATTGTATGGAGTGATCCTGTAAGCTAACCAACCTAGGACCCCTCTTTCCCAACT
This sequence comes from Nicotiana sylvestris, assembly GCF_000393655.2. Lineage (NCBI taxonomy): Eukaryota > Viridiplantae > Streptophyta > Magnoliopsida > Solanales > Solanaceae > Nicotiana > Nicotiana sylvestris. Next base: position 129,421,548 of record NC_091063.1, read on the forward strand.
CCCGATGTTTAAACTTTACTTTTCTCTATATATCTGCAATTTGTTCAAGTCTTTTCCTTTGTTACTTGAGTCATACAATGCCTTTATTTGCAAGTATGTGTGTAAACTACTTATTTGTTAAAAGGACTAATTGATAAGTATAAGTTTGGCCGGGACCCACCATTGTGGATCGAGAGGGGTGCCTAACCCCTTCCCCTCAAGGTTATTTCGAGCCCTTACCCTAAATCTCTGGTAATGCAAACTAGTCTAAGAGTTAATCACTCTAGGTGCCCTAACGCACCATAATCCATTAGGTGGTGACTCTTAAAATACCCAAATTCCAAAAAGGAAACGAGTTATTACCCTCCATGAACGTCGGAACCCGGACTTCTTTCTCTCCACGGAGGGAAAAAAGGGGGAGTGATAGCTAAAATTCAAGATTTAGACCAAAACCCAATTACCCATTTACCCCGAACCCGGTTATGTAATTTGTTTCGAAATCTGACCTCAATTCGAGGTCTAAATCTCAATTTTACAAAATATTCCTAATTCAAATCCCTAATTTCTACCTTGAAACTCCTAATTTGATATTAAAATCTCATGAAATGTAGTGGATAATTGAAAAGAAATGGATTAAAGTCACTTACTGTCACGACCCCAGTTCGCCCTCCGTGAACCATCATGACGACACCTAGTCTCTACGACTAGGTAAGCCTAAATTGCGGAAGAAAACCAAAATTTTTGCGGAAAGTAAAACAACTTTAACAGTAATAAAGTAATAACAATGTTTAAATGTGCCTCTCGGCATACACCATATTCAACTCTCAATACCAAAACATAAATCCAAGACCCGGAAACCCACGGATCACAAGCTAAGATCAATACTACATAGCTCTAACTCCAGAATGTCTAATAAGAACAGAAAAATACAGAAGGGCTAAATACTAAAAGCAAGAAGAGAAAGGGACTTCTCGGTCTGCGGACGCGGTAGATGTATCTCGAAGTCTCTAGAGTGTAAGCACGTGATTTTTGCCCTATGAAAGAATTACTCCCAAAAAATTTAAAATAAAACAATTTTCCTTTGTGTGCAATTTTTGTTATTTTTGTGGTATTTTTGTATAATTATTTGTATTTTTATGAGTGCATGTTTATTTGTTTTAATTAATAAAAATATAAAATATATCACATTTTCATTTAGTATTTAATTAAGTTTGTTTTACAAAAAAATGAAAGTCACAAAAATAGGAATATTTTGCATTGTTAGCATTTAATGTCAAATTATGCAATTTTATTTTAATTGGTATTTAATTGTGTATGATAATTTTTGTTAGGGGTTTAATTAGTATTTTTGGAGTTAATTTAGTTTGTATCTCAATTTAGAATTTTAGTTTTATCAAAAATAAAAAATAAAGAAAGAAAAGAGGGCTACAAAACGTTAATATTTGAATTGAGTCTAATATAGCTATTTCGACTATTTTACCTTATTTCGTCGCAAAAGAAAAATTACAAAAAAATATATATGTAAATTTTAGCTTATGTATTTCTCGTAAACTTGAAAAAATACAAAAATAATACCTTATTTTTATACTTTATATAATTTCAAAAATTATAAAAAATGTAGTTTTATTAATGTTTTGTAGTCATTTTAAACTTAAAAAATATAGAAATAGTACTTTATATTTTTATCGTTGTATAATTTCGAAAATTATAAAAAAAAAAGAAGAAAGAGTTATTAACGTTTTGTAGCCATTTTAATTTTGAAAAATACAAAAAATAGTACTTTATATTTTTATCTTTATATAAAAACGAAAATGACAAAAAATAATTTTATTTATGCTTTGTAGCTATTTTAATCTTGAAAAATACTAAAAAAAAAAGAAATAAGTTTTGTTTTAAATGTTAGTCTTATTTTGGTAGTTATTTTGCTTGCATATGATTAATTGAATAACATCGGGTTTTATTCTCGGGTCCGGGCAAAAGAATAATATTTGGGTTCAAACTACCCGTTTTAGGCCTAATTTTCGGACCTAGCCCATAATAATCCGAGTCCACCACACATAGGGGACACGCGTGGGGAACACGGACGGAACACCACACACGGGGAACCCCACCGCGCATGGGGGACACATGTCTTGGACCCCTACACACGTGGGGTCCATGTTCTTTGCACAAAAAACGGATGGGGGATTTGAAGAGGGGGATTAAAAAATTAAAAAAAAAAGCAAAAAACTTTTGAAAAGGAAAAAAGGTGGAAAAAGTTTGAAAAGGGGGGGACAAAACGTGAGAAGGCAAAGGAGATGGGAAATTTTAAAAGCAAAAATTTTGAAAAGAGAAAGGGGACAAAACGTGAAAAGGGGGGAGGAAAGACAAAAAATTTTGAAAAATTTGAAGAAGGACTATTCACCTTCTTCTTCATTTTTGAACTGAAGAAAACGAAAAGAAAAACGTAAAGGTTGGCCACTGCTTCTTTTTCTTTCACCTCCAAACGAAAACCAAACAGGTTGCCCGTCACCTTCCATCTTTACGTCGAGCAGCCACACTGCCTGCCTTCAGCTAGCTCCGTCCAACCACGACAACTGTCACGCCACACAATACCCACCAGCCCGTCATCTGCTTCACGTTGACCAAACCCCACTGCCGGTCGTCGCCTCACCACCAAAACCCCGCTGCCCAGGTGCTTCACGTCGACCATGGCAGCAGCGAACCCAGCTGCTGCCGCTGCTGCTCCTCGATGCCTCACGACCACCTTCGTCCCTCCATGCTAATCCACCACAGTCCGTTCGACCTCCAATAGTTCAAGTCCGAGTTTCGACTTGGGTTCGTTCAAGTTTCAGATTTTTCGTTCAAGATTATTTAGTTCATTTGATCTATTTTTCTGTTATGATTTTTGGTTTTAAGTGTTGTTTGTAATCTTGTTTTGTTCATTCTATTTTTCGGATAATTGATTCTTTGTTTAAAGTGTTATTTTTGTAATCTTGTCTTGTTCATTAGCTCTCCTTCTTCTTCAAGACCTTTTTATTTGGTCAAAGTTTTTTTTTTGTTTGTTTGAGTGTGCGTTATAAGCTACTTTCGATTTGAACAACTTTGTCGAATAGTTAGTTTATGACTGCTTTGTTTGGACGAGTACAACCCGAATCACTTCTTTGGTTTGTTTTGATACTTGAATCATTTGTGTGAATTTGATTTAAGGATTGGTTGTAGTTGTATAGTGATTTGGTGTAGTTATAAATCAGAGAGGTTTAAATACAGATTGTTAAGAGTGAGGAAAAGGCAATAATAATAGGGGATTTTCAGGGGTATTTTTGGGTGTTAAAAGATTTAAAATGTTTAGTGTTAGTAGTCTGCCAGTTGAATATTTAGTGTATAATTAAATTAATGAATTATTTAATGAAAAGGGAATTAGTAGTGCAGAATACACCCTGTCTGGTATCTTTAAGGGTGGAAAATCAGAAAATAAGCATGAGATTAATGATAAAAGTGTATAGATGCACATGGGGGGGAATATACAGGCTGAAAGTGAATTTTTTTGAATAAATAATGTTTAGTTCTAGCCTATAAATAGGAGGAGTTGATATAGAAAAGGGGACTAAAAAATTTAGAGAAGAAATTTTTTTCAGAACTTCAAAGTGAGAAATAGGCTAATTTTTCAGAATAAGAAGTCAGTCTTTGAGAGCTAAAAATTGAAAGTGAGGTCCTTTTACTTACTACTGAAATCAGAACTTTGTTACTGCTTTTGTGGATTGCGTTTAGTGCTACTGAATTTTCAGTCAGGCTTTCCGGGGTTTTTCAGTTTGGTTCTGACCATTGTTACACTGGTTATTGCTGGTTTTTGTTGTTGTTATTTGCTGTGGGATTCTGTTGCTGTGCTACTGCTGTACATTGTTGCTCCTGACCTCTTTTCTCTATTTGTAATTCGAATTCCAGGTACACATTTGTACACTCTCGTCTTGAAGCGAAATGAAATATTAATCAGGCTTTGTTCCTGTTGAATCCCTCCTGTTTAGATTTGTGTTTGAATATAATTTTCCTTTCTTTGTATAAAAATGTAGTCGATTAATTAATGAGTAATGGGGTTGCATATGTATAACTTCTTCATCTAATAATGTTAGTTTAAATTAATCAAATACTAGTTAATTTGTTTTGATATTATGGTGTGTCAATCTCATGTTCTAGTATATTGAATAATAGAATATAGAATGAAAGCAGTTTTTCTTTGTACAAACTCGATCGCAATTTTCCATTCACATTAGCCGTAAACTAATAACTAATAAGTTATGTTTTTCAGCATGTAATTAATTGAGAAATTTTCTTTTATTTTTAGAGACAAACTTAATAGAAGAAATGTAGTTACTGTAGGTTCATCCTTAAAAAATAAGAATGAGATGAGCTTCGCCAAATAAAAATACAAAATTGCGGGGCCCTCAGTAAATATTTGCTTTTAAATTGCTTAGACTTCGGGATGGACCGTTTAGCAAAATTCCACGGCCCTACCCAAAGTAGATGATACGCTAGTCGCTTTAGGCGCGCCTTTAATAATTTAATTTTCTTAAACTCGGGTGCACATTGATGTGACCCAAATCCAAATCTCAACGGAGTCAAAGTGTGTCGACGACCACGGGTACATTGATTGTAACGCGGTTCGAGATACATTTTCACAACGTTGCAATTCCTTGTAAAAAATAATAATAATAATTATGAAAGCGGTAAAAAGTTAAAATTTGCACATAAGTTCATATTTGTATTAAATCAGATAATCAAGCTGAATATAACAGTTGAGCGACCGTGCTAGAACCACGGAATTCGGGAATGCCTAACACCTTCTCCCGGGTTAACAGAATTCCTTATCCGGATTTCTGGTACGCAGACTGTAATATGGAGTCATTCTTTTCCTCGATTCGGGATTAAAATTGGTGACTTGGGACACCCTAAATCTCCCAAGTGGCGACTCTGAAATAAATAAATAAATCCCGTTTCGATTGTCCTTTAATTGGATAAAACTCCTTCACCCCTCTCGGGGGGCGGAAAAATGAGGTGTGACAGCTCTGGCGACTCCGTTGGGGACTACAACCCAGAACCACTGATTCAGGGTTAGAAATCGAGCTTAGAATAAATTGTTATGTTCAGCTTTATCTGATTTTGTTACATGATCTGTGCTTAATATGCTAACTAATTGCTTTTACCGCTTTGATATTTTGTGAACTGTATATAAACTGTGCCAAAACCCATCTTCTCTCTGAGTCTTCTGAATCATGAAGAAGGGTGTACTTCGTACGACTTCTTTTCTGTATAGTGTCAAGTCCCAAGTTAGAACGAGGTTTGGATAAGTCGCAAAGCCGGTGAAGCTTCTGTATTCCCGGACTGCCGCCTCCTCCTCGGCTCGAGCTGTTCGCTCGGGTAAGCCAGGTCTAGAACAAATACCCAGGTTCTGAACCTAGAATAACTCAACTTCATGCCGGATCCCTAGTAGGAACGCTTATCTGCATCATGTGCATTTTTGACTTAGGGGACTCAACACAGGGGTTGGGTCCGTCTAGGAATAGCAACCTGAAACAGAAAAGACCATCCTGATGCATCCTACTCACTGCTTGTGCATTTATTTTGCTTTGAACTTGCATGATGACCGGTTTTGAGTATAGGAAAAAAAAAAGAGAAAGAAAGGAAAATAGCAGTGTATATGGTTATTCTTCTGTTTTGAAAAAATAACAATGTCCAAATATTGGCGAAATTTTGCCAAAATTTGGGGAAAAATGAAAAGAAAAGAAAAGAAAAATATTTTTTATATATAGTTTGTTTCGCTCAAAAAGCAAAAGAAAAAATAGAAAAGAGTCCTTTATTTTTAGGTTGAAGAATATGTTGGTCATTTTGTTGAAACTAAAAAATCTTCACTTTGTCTTGTCTTCAAAATGAAAAAATGAAAAAGAAGAAAAAGAAAATAGTTGGTCTTGCCATGAAAAATGAAAATGAAAAAAGAGTCTTGTTTTTAAAATGATTTTATTTATTTATTTATTTAGTTGTTTATGAAAACGCCAAAAATGAAAATAAAAAGAGTCTTGCGTTGAACGTGATTTTATTATTTGTTGCAATATATATATAAATCCAAAAAGTATTTTTCTTTATTTCCCTTCTAAAAAAGTTTTTTAGACCCCCAATTTTCAAGAAAAAAATCCAAAAATATTTTCCATTATTGATGTCTTTAGAAAGTCATTTTAATTGTTTTGAATAAAAAATATATATATATTTTCTTTAAATTTCTTCCAAAAATCCGAAAATATTTTCATTCTTCTTTCAAAATTGAAAAGGAAAAGTCAAAATTCAAAAATATTTTTTAGAATCATTTCTTTCATTGAAAGTAAAATTCCAAAAATATTTTCTTTCTTTTTTAGAAGTTTCCCTTTCAAAATTCAAAAAAAAAAAACTCTTCTTTATAAGTCTTTCCTTCAAAAATAAATAAAAACAATAATAATAATAAAAAGAAAAGGGTTAGTTTATTTACTTTATTCATGATAGCCCGAACTACGCGGGTTTGATTCTCATCGGATGTGAGATACGTAGGCAACCCTCATCGGGTCCAACCCCACCTTTTGCTAAAATAGCCAAAAACAAATAAATTATAAAAAAAACATGTCAAAATTTTGATTCTGTCATGAATCATTCGGGTGATGCTGTTTTGTCAAAAATAGCTGAATGTTCCCGAAAGGGACGCCGGAGGGCTGACTTTGCATAAACAACCACTTTTCGGGTCATGTTTAAGATTTGGTCTAGTGGACCCCCACAACCTTAAAAATCTTCGTCCCCAAGGCGTTGAAAGGCCGTGTTTGCAATATTGAGTTTTCTATTTTTTTTGAAAAAATGATAAAAAGAGTCATAAATAAGTCGGGTGATGCTGTTTTTGTCAAAAATAGCCGAATGTTCCCGAAAGGGACGCCGGAAGGCTGACTTTGTATAAACAGCCACCTTGGGTCATTTTTTAGGGATTTTGGTCCAGTTGACCCACACAGCCTTAAAAACCTTCGTCCCCGAGGGGTTGAAGGGCCGTGTTTGCAACACCACATTTTCATTGTAATTTGAAAAAAAAGAGTCAACGGTCAGGTGAACACCGTCTGGATTTTTTGTCAAAAATAAGCTGAGCCAGCTTCGGCCGCGTCTTAAATCGTTCTTGCCGAAATAACCTTAGAGTACCTCTCAGTTGTCGAAGGCTATTTTCGTAAAAGAACGGACAAGTTTGTAAAGTATCATAAAATAATCCTCCCCGGCCTCAAAATTCATGTGGAATTTGGAAGGGGCCACGTTTGCAAAAATAACCATTTGGTTGCCTTTGTCAAACGGGGAAAGAAACTGGCCGTTTGTAAATCTTTTGATTAGAATATGTGGGTTGTTTGATTTTCGAGTTTGTAAGTCATCTTCAAACCTTTGAAACCCAGTTTGTTTTAATATGAAAATTGAAAAAATGTTTATTATTGTTTATCTTTTATTGATCCGAACTATGCAAGGTCTGATTCATGCGGGGTCATGATACGTAGGCAATCTCCATAAGATTCGACCACCACTGAAAAAGAAAAAAAAGAGAAAGAAAAATAAAGGAAAGCGCGAGTGCATCGCATCTCTGATAGAACGGTTTAACTGCTTAGGTGCATTGCATCTTTGATATATGATTGTCTGTCAAATGCCCTAACACTAACGTGATGGCTTCCCTTTGCTGTGTTCATATATAGAAAAGTGGTTGGTTGTGGTAACTCCTCCCTTGAAAAGCAAATGACACAGAACCTTAGAACAGAGTGGGTCGGTACTGATGACCGACAACAATTGGTCGAACGGAACAACGGATTGGTAGAAGAAGTGAAAATGCTGAGACAGCATGTGGCAGACATGTATCAGGCATGGATAACTGGGAAAACACCGCCCCCTCCACCGCCAAGCCTCTTGAACTCTGTCATTTCCCAAGCACCCAACACCATAACGGAAGATCCCCCATACTCTCCATCCCAACCCACTTATGGCAGCTTTCCCAGCTACCCGAGTAGCTCCATCACTCATCAACACTACTCCCCTCCCCAACGCTACTATTCTCCACGAGATTCCCAAGGACGGACTTCACCGTCAAAATACCCAGCTCCACAGAAGGCCTATCCACCCTCACAAGCCTACCGGAAGCCCCCTAGATCAGGTTTCCAGCCCAATCAAGCATTTAGGAACGAGAGGTTGCTGTAACGAGGAAAGGCTCTCACCTCTATCGGAGTATCTTATGCCAGTCTGTTTGAAAGGCTAAGGCATGCTGGCTTGATTGAGCCACTCCCCGCATGTACTCCAAATCCACGTGCAAGGAACTTTGATCCGGCATCACGATGCGCATACCACTCCAATGTCAGAGGACATAGCATTGAAGACTGTCATTGCTTGAGAAAAGAAATAGAAAGAATGATTCAGGGAGGGGCAATTGTGATCAATGACAGTGACATGGAGCACGCAAATCCTCTTAAGAACTCGCTGACCAAGGTTGATGATGTTGAAGCTGGTAATGGTTTTTGCAGTATTGACGCAAAGCTCAGTGGCTAAGATGCCAGGTTTGATAATTAGGAGGGCGCTTCGTTCCTTGGTTATCAAAAGAGAAGTTTTTTAAGGTTTATTTTGTTGTCATTTCTGTTGACCGGATTATTCTTAGGGTTGTGTCAAACTTTCTTATCTTTCCATTTGTCATAGCGGTTTGTTTAAGTTTTGTCCAGTTTGTTTTTTTGGGTTTTGTTCTGGTTTGTTTTGTTTTGTTATTCAAACCATTTCACCGGTAGTCTTATGCAAAATCCGGTCTTTTATTATTTTCAGTCATCTTTTTGTTTAGCCCTTTTATCATTTTTGTTCAGCGCCGATTCGAGTGACATGACTTACGCACACAGTTTGGGCCTAATCTTAAAGGATAATCATAAAACCCCGGAAAGGTGATCTGACCATTTAAAGGAAATAAGGACGGTTGAGATTATTCAGAGCTCGAGTCATATGGAACTTGGGCAAGTAAAACATAAAGAAAACCGTTAAAAGCAAGATTCGCCAAATTGACATAAGGGTCTTCATGATAATGAGAAGTGAGAATGTCGCCCAACGGTGCTTTAGAAATGACAAATGAAAAAGCAAATGTGTGAATATAATTGTCAAGTCCAGCACCATCAGAAGAGGCTACAAATCTTTGTTTAATTGTGTTGTTTGCACTTGGCATGTTTTGAAGACTGGAATGACGAAGGCATTTTGTTCTGCTACCTAAACACTTTATCCTTCGTTACCCCTTTTGAGCCTTATTTATTTTCTTTCATACTCCTCGTTCGGAATCAGTAGCAACGACTAGAAAACGCAAGCATGGCAGAGAAACAAAAGAAAAAAAAACAACAACAAAACCAAAAAAAAAGAGGGAAAAAGAGAAAAGAAGAGAAAAATGATAACAAAAAAACAAAAAAAAAACAAAAGAAAGTCAGAAGAAAACAGAGGAATTGGGAACTACGTTTGACCTGATTCCTCAAAGAGGATACGTAGGCGCTTCACGGCCCTGTCATAGGGTGCATAGTGTGCATAGGGTGCATAGTGTGCATAGTGTGCATGGTGTGCATGGTGGGCATGGTGGGCATGATGTAATAAAAAGTAAAAAAAAAATATATAAATAAATAATAATAAATAATCCCGAAGCAAGAAACTGGGGCAAGGGTTGCACTTGTTATAAACAAATATGGTTCCGAAGGTTGTAATTTTGAACCCCAAACTGATTTGTTTTTGAGCCTTTAATACCCTTTCTTTCTAGCCCTATCCAAAAACCCACATTACGGTCCAAAGAAAGACCTTCTGATCAGTCTTCAAAAGATGCCAAGTCAGACAGATGAGGGTCTTACCGGTGAACATAACACTCTGTTCCACAATAGAAAGGACTCTAATCCCCAGCAGAAAGAGTCATACCGGCAACACTCCAAATCCCCAGCTGGAAAGTGATACAAATGAGAGAGTCTTATCAGTGAAAATCTTTACGGACACCATAAGGCGATGAAAGCTGAGAGAAAAACCAAAATAAGAGAGGCTTGATAGTGAAAAACTTTCGGGCACTATGAGTCGAATAAGATTGGGAATCAGATGGGGAATCGTCAAGGGAAGATCTTGAAAGTCGATATGCATGTCATGACCATTAGAGTCGGTGTCTGCGTTTGATAGGTTTTTATTTATAGTTTCTTTTGTTTAAAGAGTCATCTTTTTCCTTTGTCTTTTATTATGTTCCTTTTTATCCTTCTCCTTTCATAGAAAATTTCCCAGTAGAGTCTGTTTGGTCAGAACAAGTGAGAATTGACTTCAAAATATGCCATCAGCTTTACAATTATGCAAGATGAGATCTGGCTAGTACATCCAAGTGGTGTAATCAGCAAGGAACAAGCGCGAGGCCAGTGTCAAGAAAGATATCCCTAGCAAAAGGGAATTGACAAAAGGATTGACGAGTGTCAAGAGGGACATCCTTGCCTAAATCAAAGGTTATAAACCTCAAGGCCGAGGCCCGTGGACAAAGCAAGGAGAGCCATGAGCATGATTTGGGAAATTCATACTAGACTAAAAGGTCGGGGAAATGCAAGTTTCCGAGCTATGCCACAAAAGAAGAGGGATATCCCCAGCAGAAAGAGTCTCGTTATACAGGTGGGCGCCTATTTAAATTAAGACATAAAAATATTCCTCTTATTATACAGGTGGGCGCCTATTTAAACTAAGACATAAAAATATTCCTCTCGTTATACAGGTGGGCGCCTATTTAAACTAAGACATGAAAATATTCCTCTCGTTATACAGATGGGCGCCTATTTAAACTAAAAACTTTTAAAATAAAATGTCATTCCTATGGGTAAAACAAACTTAGGAGGAAATGCCTCTCCTATGGGTAAAACTAAACTTAAGAGGAAATGCCTCTCCTATGGGTAAAACAAACTTAGGAGGAAATGCATCTCCTATGGGTAAAAACAAACTTAGGAAGTGCGTCTCCTAGGGGTAAAAACAAACTTAGGAAGTGCGTCTCCTATGGGTTAAAACAAACTTAGGAGGAAATGCATCTCCTATGGGTAAAATAAACTTAGGAGGAAATGCATCTCCTATGGGTAAAAACAAACTTAGGAGGAAATGCATCTTCTATGGGTAAAATAAACTTAGGAGGAAATGCATCTCCTATGGGTAAAAACAAACTTAGGAGAAAATGCATCTCCTATGGGTAAAATAAACTTAGGAGGAAATGCATCTCCTATGGGTAAAAATAAACTTAGGAGGAAATGCATCTCCTATGGGTAAAAACAAACTTAGGAAGTGCGTCTCCTATGCGTGAACCATTTCCTTATCCCTGAATTATTTACTTACCTGTGTTACCTTCCCTCGATTTTGCTGGGGATGAATTTTACTTTTCTTCCTTACCCACTCTGGGTTGTCCGACCCTCTTGAAACTTGGTCGAAACTCTGTCGAGGATGCTTCTACATCTCGATGATCCGCTGGGGATAACACTGCTGAGGATAACTCTGCTGAGTAAATATGTTATCTTACTCCTTCCAAAATTACTTCCTTTTAAGTAGGATGTTTCATTCCTCTGCAAACTACTTCCCCTTTTTTTTTTCTTTTTCTTTTTTTCTTTTTTCTTTTTTTTCCTTTTTTTTTTCGCATAGCTTCTTCCTTCGAAGACTAACTCCCTTAAGTCTCATTTTGCATTTCCCCGAAAGGAACCGCTGAGGATACCGATTTTCACCAAACTTGTGTTGGACTCCTCGAATCTGCTGGGGATAACACTATTGGGGAATTATTTACTTACCTGTTGGGGGATAGAATGTTATCAACTGGGGATAACGTTGTCCAGGATAACACCGTTGGGGGATTCTGATTCCTTCAGAACTAGTGCTTCACTCTTCGGAAGACTGTTGGGAATAATGCTGGCCTCTTGCTTTTTCTGAGCTCAAGTTTCATCCCTTTGCTGGGGAACAACTTCCTCCATTGAAACTTATTATGTTGGGGGCAACACTGGTTCTAAGACCACTTTCCTTGAGACTGGCTCTTTATTCTTCCCCGAATGGGTACCTGACTTCCAGAAAATTTTCTAAATGAAAGGAAAATTTTCTGCCCCAGTTTGATAATATCCCTTGTGGCATGCATTTCTGTCATCAATGCCATTTCCTTTACCTATTTCAAATCAAACAAAGTTTGTTAGTTTAAAACGCGGTGGTTGGTTGTGATACTCCACTGGGATGGTTTTCCCTTTCTCCTTCCTCGCTCTACGTTCCACAACTTGTTGGGGATGATATTATTTTCTGGGGATAAGAAATATTTTTATGTCTTAGTTTAAATAGGCGCCCACATGTATAATAAGAGGAATATTTTTATGTCTTAGTTAAATAGGCGCCCACCTGTATAACGAGAGGAATATTTTTATGTCTTAGTTTAAATAGGCGCCCACCTGTATAACGAGAGGAATATTTTTATGTCTTAGTTTAAATAGGCGCCCACCTGTATAATAAGAGGAATATTTTTATGTCTTAGTTAAATAGGCGCCCACCTGTATAATAAGAGGAATATTTTTATGTCTTAGTTTAAATAGGCGCCCACCTGTATAATAAGAGGAATATTTTTATGTCTTAGTTTAAATAGGCGCCCACCTGTATAATAAGAGGATTATTTTTATGTCTTAGTTTAAATAGGCGCCCACCTGTATAACGAGAGGAATATTTTTATGTCTTAGTTTAAATAGGCGCCCACCTGTATAACAAGAGGAATATTTTTATGTCCTAGTTTAAATAGGCGCCTACCTGTATAATAAGAGGAATATTTTTATGTCCTAGTTTAAATAGGCGTCCACCTGTATAATAAGAGGAATATTTTTATGTCTTAGTTTAAATAGGCGCCCACCTGTATAACAAGAGGAATATTTTTATGTCTTAGTTTAAATAGGCGCCCACCTGTATAATAAGAGGAATATTTTTATGTCTTAGTTTAAATAGGCGCCCACCTGTATAATAAGAGGAATATTTTTATGTCTTAGTTAAATAGGCGCCCACCTGTATAACGAGAGGAATATTTTTATGTCTTAGTTTAAATAGGCGCCCACCTGTATAATAAGAGGAATATTTTTATGTCTTAGTTTAAATAGGCGCCCACCTGTATAACGAGAGGAATATTTTTATGTCTTAGTTTAAATAGGCGCCCACCTGTATAATAAGAGGAATATTTTTATGTCTTAGTTAAATAGGCGCCCACCTGTATAACGAGAGGAATATTTTTATGTCTTAGTTTAAATAGGCGCCCACCTGTATAATAAGAGGAATATTTTCATGTCTTAGTTAAATAGGCGCCCACCAGTATAATGCGGGAATACATTTCTGTCTTTACATTTCTGTTCTAGGTCGCCCACCAGTATAATGCGGGCATACATTTCATATTTTTGCACTCAGGCACCCACCTGTATAACGAGAGGAATACTTTTGAGTCTTATACTGCAGATTTTGAAATCAGTAACCCACCGGAAGGTAGAAGGTTACAACAGGAATCCCCAGCAGGAAACAATAAAAATCCCCAGCACCGGAAAGCAGAAGGTTGCAACAAGAGGTCCCAACACAAGTTCAAGCGCATGAGTCAAAAGAAAGAAAAGGCGCGTCTTGAAAGAAGCGGCCTGTGAACATTAAATTATGCCCAGCATAACAAATCTGATGAAGAAAAGTCATATCCCCAGATAAACCTCTGAAAGTTTAGTGGAGGGAGCCATATCCCAGCGGACCGAACAAGATAGTGAGGACTGGGATTCAGAAAAGCAAAAGGTCAGTGCCATTCCCAGGTTTTCGGAAGAAAGAAGCGGCGAAAGAAACACAATCCGACAAGAAAGCAAGGCATCAAAGACAAGTTGAAAATAGATAAGATCTTGTGATCCATAGGCTAGCCTAGCTTCTGATTTTCTTGTTTTCTTTTGGATACGGTGTAATAAGGAGATCAGTAAGGCAGTGGTAACAGTATACAACAGCAGTAACAACAGAACCACAGTTCCCCGGTAGTCCCAGCTACCAAAACTTCCCGAACTACATTAACCTGATTCCCTTTAGCCAGAGATATGTAGGAAACCTTTGAAGCAAAGGTTCGGTTAAATCTTTTTCAAAAAATGCTTCATACGGAGTACTCGGATGGGCAAAAATCGCTCACTTTATCTTTGCACGAAAACCCTTCGTGTCTTCGGGCAAAGAGGGGCAGCTGTAAGCACGTGATTTTTGCCCTATGAAAGAATTACTCCCAAAAAATTCAAAATAAAACAATTTTCCTTTGTGTGTAATTTTTGTTATTTTTGTGGTATTTTTGTATAATTATTTGTATTTTTATGAGTGCATGTTTATTTGTTTTAATTAATAAAAATATAAAATATATCACATTTTCATTTAGTATTTAATTAAGTTTGTTTTACAAAAAAAATGAAAGTCACAAAAATAGGAATATTTTGCATTATTAGCATTTAATGTCAAATTATGTAATTTTATTTTAATTGGTGTTTAATTGTGTATGATAATTTTTGTTATTAGTTTAATTAGTATTTTTGGAGTTAATTTAGTTTGTAGCTCAATTTAGAATTTTAGTTTTATCAAAAATAAAAAAAAAGAAAGAAAAGAGGGCTACAAAACGTTAATATTTGAATTGAGTCTAATATAGCTATTTCGACTATTTTACCTTATTTCGTCGCAAAAGAAAAATTACAAAAAAAAATATATGTAAATTTTAGCTTATGTATTTCTCATAAACTTGAAAAAATACAAAAATAATACCTTATTTTTTATACTTTATATAATTTCGAAAATTATAAAAAATGTAGTTTTATTAATGTTTTGTAGTCATTTTAAACTTAAAAAATATAGAAATAGTACTTTATATTTTTATCGTTGTATAATTTCGAAAATTATAAAAAAAAAGAAAGAAAGAGTTATTAACGTTTTGTAGCCATTTTAATCTTGAAAAATACAAAAAATAGTTCTTTATATTTTTATCTTAATATAAAAATGAAAATGACAAAAAATAATTTTATTTATACTTTGTAGCTATTTTAATCTTGAAAAATACTAAAAAAAAAAAAGAAAAAAAAAGAAATAAGTTTTGTTTTAAATGTTAGTCTTATTTTGGTAGTTATTTTGCTTGCATATGATTAATTGAATAACATCGGGTTTTATTCTTGGGTCCGGGCAAAAGAATAATATTTGGGTTCAAACTACCCGTTTTTAGGCCTAATTTTCGGACTTAGCCCATAATAATCTGAGTCCACCACACATGGGGGACACGCGTGGGGAACACGGACGAAACACCACACACGGGGACCCCCACCGCGCATGGGGGACACATGTCTTGGACCCCTACACACGTGGGGTCCATGTTCTTTGCACAAAAAACGGATGGGGGATTTGAAGAGGGGGATTAAAAAATTTAAAAAAAAAGCAAAAAACTTTTGAAAAGGAAAAAAGGTGGAAAAAGTTTGAAAATGGGGGGACAAAACGTGAGAAGGCAAAGGAGATGGGAAATTTTAAAAGCAAAAATTTTGAAAAGAGAAAGGGGACAGAACGTGAAAAGGGGGGAGGAAAGACAAAAAATTTTGAAAAATTTGAAGAAGGACTATTCACCTTCTTCTTCATTTTTGAACTGAAGAAAACGAAAAGAAAAACGTAAAGGTTGGCCACTGCTTCTTTTTCTTTCACCTCCAAACGAAAACCAAGCAGGTTGCCCGTCACCTTCCATCTTCACGTCGAGCAGCCACACTGCCTGCCTTCAGCTAGCTCCGTCCAACCACGACAATTGTCATGCCACACAATACCCACCAGCCCGTCATCTGCTTCACGTCGACCAAACCCCACTGCCGGTCGTCGCCTCACCACCAAAACCCCGCTGCCCAGGTGCTTCACGTCGACCATGGCAGCAGCGAACCCAGCTGCTGCCGCTGCTGCTCCTCGATGCCTCACGACCACCCTCGTCCCTCCATGCTAATCCACCACAGTCCGTTCGACCTCCAATAGTTCAAGTCCGAGTTTTGACTTGGGTTCGTTCATGTTTCAGATTTTTCGTTCAAGATTATTTAGTTCATTTGATCTATTTTTCTGTTATGGTTTTTGGTTTTAAGTGTTGTTTGTAATCTTGTTTTGTTCATTCTATTTTTCGGATTATTGATTCTTTGTTTAAAGTGTTATTTTTGTAATCTTGTCTTAATCATTAGCTCTCCTTCTTCTTCAAGGCCTTTTTATTTGGTCAAAGTTTTTTTTTCTGTTTGTTTGAGTGTGAGTTATAAGCTACCTTCGATTTGAACAACTTTGTCGAATAATTAGTTTATGACTGCTTTGTTTGGACGAGTACAACCCGAATCACTTCTTTGGTTTGTTTTGATACTTGAATCATTTGTGTGAATTTGATTTAAGGATTGGTTGTAGCTGTATAGTGATTTGGTGTAGTTATAAATCAGAGAGGTTTAAATACAGATTGTTAAGAGTGAGGGCAAGGCAATAATAATAGGGGATTTTCAGGGGTATTTTTGGGTGTTAAAAGATTTAAAATGTTTAGTGTTAGTAGTCTGCCAGTTGAATATTTAGTGTATAATTAAATTAATGAATTATTTAATGAAAAGGGAATTAGTAGTGCAGAATACACCCTGTCTGGTATCTTTAAGGGTGGAAAATCAGAAAATAAGCATGGGATTAATGATAAAAGTGTATAGATGCACATGGGGGGGAATATACAGGCTGAAAGTGAATTTTTTTGAATAAATAATGTTTAGTTCTAGCCTATAAATAGGAGGAGTTGATATAGAAAAGGGGACTGAAAAATTTAGAGAAGAAATTTTTTTCAGAACTTCAAAGTGAGAAATAGGCTAATTTTTCAGAATAAAAAGTCAGTCTTTGAGAGCTAAAAATTGAAAGTGAGGTCCTTTTCCTTACTACTGAAATCAGAACTTTGTTACTGCTTCTGTGGATTGCGTTTAGTGCTACTGAATTTTCAGTCAGGCTTTCCGGGGTTTTTCAGTTTGGTTCTGACCATTGTTACACTGGTTATTGCTGGTTTTTGTTGTTGTTATTTGCTGTGGGATTCTGTTGCTGTGCTACTGCTGTACATTGTTGCTCCTGACCTCTTCTTCTTCTTGTACTGTCATTTCCAGGTACACATTTGTACACTCTCGGCTTGAAGCGAAATGAAATATTAATCAGGCTTTGTTCCTGTTGAATCCCTCCTGTTTAGATTTGTGTTTGAATATAATTTTCCTTTCTTTGTATAAAAATGTAGTCGATTAATTAATGAGTAATGGGCTTGCATATGTATAACTTCTTCATCTAATAATTTTAGTTTAAATTAATCAAATACTAGTTAATTTGTTTTTGATATTATGGTGTGTCAATCTCATGATTTAGTATTATTGAATAATAGAATATAGAATGAAAGCAGTTTTTCTTTGTACAAACTCGATCGCAATTTTCCATTCACATTAGCCGTAAACTAATAACTAATAAGTTATGTTTTTCAGCATGTAATTAATTGAGAAATTTTCTTTTATTTTTAGAGACAAACTTAATAGAAGAAATGTAGTTACTGTAGGTTCATCCTTAAAAAATAAGAATGAGATGAGCTTCGCCATATAAAAATACAAAATTGCGGGGCCCTCAGTAAATATTTGCTTTAAATTGCTTAGACTTCGGGATGGACCGTTTAGCAAAATTCCACGGCCCTACCCAAAGTAGATGATACGCTAGTCGCTTTAGGCGCGCCTTTAATAATTTAATTTTCTTAAACTCGGGTGCACATTGATGTGACCCAAATCCAAATCTCAACGGAGTCAAAGTGTGTCGACGACCACGGGTACATTGATTGTAACGCGGTTCGAGATACATTTTCACAACGTTGCAATTCCTTGTAAAAAATAATAATAATAATTATGAAAGCGGTAAAAAGTTAAAATTTGCACATAAGTTCATATTTGTATAAAATCAGATAATCAAGCCGAATATAACAGTTGAGCGACCGTGCTAGAACCACGGAATTCGGGAATGCCTAACACCTTCTCCCGGGTTAACAGAATTCCTTATCCGGATTTCTGGTACGCAGACTGTAATATGGAGACATTCTTTTCCTCGATTCGGGATTAAAATTGGTGACTTGGGACACCCTAAATCTCCCAAGTGCCGACTCTGAAATAAATAAATAAATAAATCCCGTTTCGATTGTCCTTTAATTGGAAAAAACTCCTTGTACCCTCGCGGGGGCGGAAAAAGGAGGTGTGACATAGAGCAGTCGCCTCCTCAAGGATGATAGGCTCGAGTAGCGATACCCGGATCTGCACATGAAAAACATGCACAGAAGGGGCATGAGTACACCACAGCGGTACTCAGTAAGTGCCAAGCCTAACCTCAGTTGGGTAGTGACGAGAAAGGTTAGGGCCCTACTGAGGTTAAATAAATAATAATATGACAGGATAAGATAAACAATACAATTGAGAACCTACAGTAAGAATCTACACAAGATAATAAGGAGTACAATAACGGAAACAGAAATAAAGGCAAACCCTAGGAAGTACCACTCATAACAAGGATGATAGCCGGGGATCTCTTGGTATCCTCAATGTATGTTAGGGATCTCTTGGTATCCTCAATATATACTAGGGAACTCTTGGTATCCTCAATATATGCTAGTGATCTCTCGGTATCCCGAGGATCTCTTAGTATCCTTAATAAACGTGCTAGGGATCTCTTGGTATCCCGCACCTCAGTTCAGATCATAAATACGTACAGGGGAATCTCCTGGGATGCCATCCCGTAGTCCCAAAGTAAAAACACACAGCAACAACACAAGAATATCCAATTAAGCTAAATTTCGTACCAAATAAACAGTTAATTCTAGCCTAACATGCTTCACGTAATGCAATTAAGGTAGTTTAAGCAAATAGGCAATTAAGTCAACTAAACATGCTTCTCTAAACTAGCAACAGGCTAAATTCACAAGTAGAATAAAACAGGAAAAAGAATTCAATTGAAATACTTAAGGAAAATCGGATTTTCAACAATTAGCTCAAGTACGCACTCGTCACCTCACGTACAAAGCATTTCAATTATAAAATATATCATATCCTAAGGGGAGGTCCCCCACACAAGGTTAGACAAGCTACTTATCTCGAACCAGCTCAAAATCAACCCGAAACCACACTCTTGCCACGAGTACTCGACTCCAGACAACCAGTTCGGGTTCATGCCGGGACGATCTACCACAGAAGCTATCCACCTTATTAGGAGGATGGTGGAACAGTACAGGGATAGGAAGAAGGATCTCCACATGGTTTTTATTGATCTGGAGAAAGCGTACGATAGGGTTCCTAGGGAGGTCTTATGGAGCTGCTTAGAGGATAAAAGGGTCCCGGTTGACTATATTAGGGTGATTAAAGACATGTATGCTGGAGCTAAGACTCGGGTTAGGACAGTAGGAGGCGACTCTGAACACTTTCCAGTTATTACGGGGTTACACCAAGGGTCTGCGCTCAGCCCATTCCTATTTGCCCTGGTGATGGATGCACTAACTCATCATATTCAAGGGGAGGTGCCATGGTGCATGCTATTTGCTGATGACATTATTCTAATTGACGAGACACGAGGCGGCGTCAACGAGAGGCTAGAGATTTGGAGACATGCTCTTGAGTCTAAAGGTTTCAAGTTGAGCAGGACGAAGACGGAATACCTCGAGTGCAAATTTGGAGTTGAGCCGACGGAAGCGGGAGTTGAAGTGAGGCTTGACTCTCAAGTCATTCCCAAGAGGGGTAGTTTCAAGTACCTTGGATCGGTTATTCAGGGGATCGGGGAGATTGACGAGGATGTCACACACCGTATAGGGGTGGGGTGGATGAAGTGGAGGTTAGCGTCGGGAGTCTTGTGTGACAAGAAAGTGCCACCGTTACTAAAAGGGAAGTTTTATAGAGCAGTGGTTAGGCCTGCCATGTTATATGGAACTGAATGTTGGCCGATAAAGAACTCACACATCCAGAAGATGAAAGTAGCAGAGATGAGGATGTTGAGGTGGATGTGTGGGCATACAAGGATGGATAAGATTAGGAATGAAGATATCCGAGAGAAGGTGGGCGTGGCCCCCATAGAGGACAAGATGCAGGAAGTAAGACTCAGATGGTTCGGGCACATTCAGAGGAGGAGCACTGATGCACCGGTGAGGAGGTGTGAGCGACTGGCTGTAGTGGGCACATGGAGAGGTAGAGGGCAACCTAAGAAGTATTGGGGAGAGGTGATCAGACAGGACATGGTGCGACTTAGGATTAGTGAGGACATGACCCTTGACAGAGAATTATGGAGGTCGAGCATTAAGGTTGTAGGTTAGGGGAAACTTGTGAATATTTCTACAGCACAATAGAGTGAGACTAGCCAGTTAGGAGTTAGACTAAGAATGCCATTGGTCGTCTATTGATGCAGGGCTTTACCTGCTAGTTTTACTATACCAGCCATCTATTTCGTATTTCGTATTCTATATTTCATATCTCTTATATTGCTGTTATTTTATTATGCATTTTTATGGTACTAATATATTGGCTCCTGTTGCTTTTTTGAGCTGAGGGTCTCCTGGAAACAGCCTCTCTACCCTTCGGGGTAGGGGTAAGGTCTGCGTACATATTACCCTCCCCAGACCCCACTAGTGGGATTATATTGGGTCGTTGTTATTGTTGTTGTTGTAGTGTAAATAACACTTCAAGTAACTGATTCTACAATTAAACTCTAAGCTAATACGCGAAATTATATAAAATAACCAAAACGCCCCTCGGGCCCACGTCTCGGAATCGAGTAAAATTTAGATTTTCAGAATCCTTACGCGCTCACGAGTTCATGCATACCAAAATTATCCAAATCTAAGGTCAAATTCCCAATCAAAAGTCAAATTCTAGGTCTAAGAACTTTCTTCTAACTTTTTTCCAATTTTCATCTCCAATCCGAAATTAAATGATGAAACTAACTATAGATCTAGAAAGGGTTAAATAATCGTTACCCAATGATCTCCTTTTCAATTTCCTCTCAAAACCACCCTCTCCCGAGCTCCAAATCGAATTTCCAACTTTTTAAACTAAACCCTCAAAATTTCATATTTCTGCCTAGCTGTTTGCGCATCTGCGGTCCCGTTTTTTGTGGACCAAAGGTCGCATCTGCGACTTCTCACTTAAGGAGGACTTTCCGCACCTACGACTACATTACCGCAAATGCGGTGCCGCTTTTGCGGTTACCTGACCGCATCTGCGGACTCTGGCCCCTTCCTCACTTCTGCTTCTGCAACTGTTGAGCCGCTTCTGTGGTGCCGCACCTGCGGAACCCAAACCGCAGGTTTAGTTATGACAAAACCAGCAGTTGAAGCTGCAACTTAAATTCCAAAATCTTTCCGTCGACCATCCGAAATCATCCCGAGGCCTCCGGGACCTCAACCAAATATACCAATAAGTCACAAACCACTATCCAAACTTGTACCAATCCTTAAAACACCTAAAACAACATCGAAACCTCAAATTAACCATGAATTTAAGCCTAAGAACTCCAAAATTCTCAAAATACGCTTTCGATAAAAAAGTCTATCAATCCTCGTCTGAATGACCTGAAATTTTGCACACATATCACATTCAACACTATGGAACTACTCCAACTCCCGAAATTCCATTCTGACCCTCAGATCAAAATCTCACTATCGGACCGGAACTTTAAAAATTCAACTTTCGGCATTTCAACCCTAATTTAGCTACAGACCTCCAAAATACAATCCGAACACGCCCCTAAGCCTGAAATCACCTAACGGAGCTAAAGGAACCATCAGATTTCCATTCCGAGGCCGTCTTCTCACTGTTCCAATTACAGTCAACTTTCCAACACTTAAGCTCTCATTTAGGTACTAAGTGTTCCAAAACTCTCCGAAACTCGACATCGAACATCCCGGAAAATCAAAATAGTAGAATTAAACTTGGGGAAAATAGTTAATAGGGGATCGAGGTGTTAATTCTTAAGATGACCGTCTGGGTTGTCACACTTACCAATGAATTTGGGAAGAAAAGACTCTTGAAAAATTGCCTCTAGGGTGTTTAGGATTGAGAAATTGTGAGAAATGAGCTAAGTCCCATTTTCCCTCTCTTTTACCCAACTGCGGATAATGCAGTTGCGATGTCTTGTTCGCAATTACGAACATCAAAAATGCGAGACAAGGGTTGCAGAGAATAGAAGTCTCAAATGCGACATTTGGCTCGCATATGCAAACCCCTAACCTTTGCAAATGCGGCCATTCCTTTGTAAATGCGAAGACATCTCAAGGACATACTAAGTCGCAAATGCTAGCTCTGACATTACGCAGATGCGAACTATTCATTGCAAATGCGAGTTCACCTATCCCAAGCCCCTGCTCACAAATGCACTATCTTGCTCAAAAAAGCGAGACTCACATTTACAAGCCAGACCTCGTAAATGCGAGATCAGCAGATCACACTAGCAATATAGAAATCACCAACTATCTCCCAAGTCCAAAAATCAATCTCTTGCTAAGGTCATTCCTCTTGACATGGTTGTGATGAAGCTATTAGATACTGGTAAGGTCATCACTCTTCCTAACTTGATGATTCAACACATGGAAAGGATTGCAGACGCTTCCAAACCTAAGCATGCTTTGCCCTATAGTTTCATGTTGTCTGAGCTGATTGACAAGATCAATATATCCTTGCCTAAGTTTAAGTTTGGCAATCACAGTGATGTCCTGGATACAATCACACTAAGATAGTGTGGTTATGGTGAGATCAAGGCTAGAGAACCAACTGAAACTGCAATTCTGCTTGGAAACAACATAGTTGCTGAGCTTTCTAAGAGGTTGGAGTTGGCCTTGGAAGAAAATACCAAACTCAGGGAAGATAATGATGAATTAAGGAAGGACATCAAGCAGCTCAAGGAGAAGCTGAGGAAGGACAGAGAAGCTCATGCTCAGCAAATTGCAACTCTTGTGAAGGCCTTGACCCCTTCTACCTCTTACCCCTGAACATGGTCCTTATTCACCTATCAAGTGTTTGAGTCAAGTAATCCCAGTAGTGTCCTATCCTTTTTGTGTCTAATTCTGATTAGTATGCAACAATATCTAGCTTATTTTGTTTTAATGCCTTTTTGATCAAGGCTGTTGGCTTAACTTGACACTCTCTAATGAATTCTCTTATGTTATTTTTCAATTTCTCACATGGCTAATATCATCAGAATCATTCATTTTTTTTGATTTTTCTTGTGTTTGCTGTGTGGCCCCTGTGGCGATGAATCTCGTATTATGTATGACTATTTTTATTTTTTCTCATAGCTATCTAATTTTCTTGATGATGCTAAAAGGGAGAAGATAGAGTTGGGAGGGGAGTTTCATCTGTCTGTTCACATTTTCTTAAAAATTGATGATTGTTGATTGATACAGTCTTTGATGTTGGGTTGATAGTTCTTAGTTCTCACATGGTTCATAAGCACAAGATTTGTCAGTATCAAGAAGGAGAATTTATTGTGTGTTTTGATGATTAACAAGTATATACAATGAGCATGTGCTAAGAACCAGGTTTTCATAGTAACTGTTGAAGGTCCTTATAGGATAGCAACTTTTTCTGCAAAAGTTACTGCAATCTAATATTAGTGGAAAAGACTCTTAATACGATAAGGGATGCTGCTTAAGGATATTTGCAAATAGGAGTCATGAAGCTGGGGAGTCTTCATGATCTCAAGATTTGTAAGTGAATGAGAGTTCGACTATGCTTAGGACTCCCAAAGGTCTCAGAGTTGTGAGAATTTAAATATCTTACCTATGGACTGTTGAAGTCCATCTTTTTACACACTTACTCGAGAAAAAGAGCACAACATTTTCAGTTCAAAATACTCCGGAAGTTGTTGACCAAGATTGTTCGGAGAGCTAATTCCTTTTTCACTTGATTCAGTCTAGTTCATGTGTATTAAGGGATTGAGTTGTATTCATGTTTACATCCAAACAATATTAGTTGGATTATTGTCTAAGTTTACAAGTAAGAGTAACTTGTAGTCTTTATACAATAAGTAGAAGTAGTTGGAGTGTGAAGGTGTATTAGGTTACAAGAGTTTTAATATGCACATTTGGCTCATTTATTCTAGTAAAATTGAAGTTACAATTCTACGTGGTAGGTCGTGATTTTTTCACCTTTAAACCGTCTGATTTTTCACATAAAATTTCTATTTTTTTACTTATATGTTGATTTTATTTAAAGCGTTAGAAGTAAGATAAAAAACTAAGTTCTTTAGTATTTTAGGAGCGCACTCAAATTAACATAGTGTTGTATGAATTTGTTATAAAGGCAAATTAGAAAGAGAGAAAAAAAAGGATAGTTAATCTTAGTAATGGAGGAAATAACAAGTTAAAGGGATAAGAAGAAAAGAAAGAGAAATATTTACCCTCTTTCACTTAATTGGTAAAAAGTTTTGATTTTGTGTCTTTTTTTTCTTTTCATTTTAACATTTCCTCCCTTTTTCTTTAATTTACGAATATTAAGGATCAAACAATCGTGGCTAATTGAGGGGAATAGATGAGAGGTGATAATTTGTTTTATAATTTCTCAAACATCTATAATTAGTTTGGGACTTTCTTTGTGATGATATTAAAGGTCATCTTCTATTTTAGAACTTGATTCCGTATTTCGAGGCCTTAAAAATCTTATTTTATCTCTCCTCGATTTACATACACACTCTGGGCGTATTTTCTAAAAGCCTTTATGTGGAAAATTGATGAAATAATGATTTTTGGCCTAAAAAGTTAATTTTTATTGACTTCGGTCAATGTTTTTGGTAAACGGATCCAGCTCTGTATTTTGACGGTCCCGGTAGGTCCGTAGTAAAATATAAGGACCTGAGTGTATGCCCAGAATTAAATTTCGAGGTCCGAATCATGAGAAATGAATTTTTGATAAAAATTGTAAGACTGGAAATCTAAGGAATTAAAGAAATTGATTAGTATTTGATCTCATTAGTATCGGGCTCGTATTTTGATTCCGGAGCCTAGTACAAGTCTAATATAATATTTAAGTCATGTCTGTGAAATTTTGTAAAAACGGAGTTTATTTGATGTGATTCAGGAATCCGGTTGAGAAAAGAGAAATTTCAAGTGTTCTTAAGAATTTCATGTGTTTTGGTGTTAAATCCATAGTTTTTGATCTTATTTTGGCGATTTAATCACACGAGCAAGTTCGTATGATGTTTTAAGACTTGTGTGCATGTTTGGTTTGGAGCCTCGAGGGTCGCGTGAGTTTCGGATAGGCTTCAGGGTGTTTTGGAACTTAAGGAATTTTACTGGTATGCTTCAGGTTTGCAGACTTCGCATTTGCGAAGTCTGGCTCGAAAATGCAAGCATCGCATTTACGAATTTTTTTTGCATTTGCGATCAGAAGGGCTGGGAGGGGACCTTCGTAATTGCGAAGCTCAGGATCGCAATTGCGATAAGAACATGCTGCATTTGCAAACATTTGTTTCATATTTGCGATGTTAGCAGGCCAGACCATTCTTCGCATTTGCAAAGTATTGTCCACATTTGTGAGTTCGCATTTGCAAACCCCTGATCGCAAATGCGATACCTACAACTGTTTAAAAATAATTTTGAACGGGATTTTTCATTCATTCTCCCATTTTTCAAAACCTAAACCTCAAGAGGCGATTTTCCAAAGATCATTTCTTCCCCAAATCATAGGTAAATGAATCTTAACTCATTTCTTTCAATCTTTTACTTCTTTTTACAAGATTTCATCCTAGAATCTAGAGTTTTTCATGGTGGAATTGAGGATTTTTTAGGTAGAACTTAGGAATTTCAAAATTTGGGTATTTAGACCTCAAATTGAGGTCGGATTCCAAACCAAATGTATATTCGAGCTCGAGGGTGAATGAGTAATCAGGTTGTGGTCCGAATTTTGACTTTTGACCAAGCGGGTCCGATGTCGTTTTTTGACTTTTTGGGGAAATGTTGGGAAACATATAATTATGCATTGAAATTGATTTCTTTAGCGATAATTGATGTTATTAAGTTACTTATGACTAGATACGAGTGGATTGGAGGTGGAATCTAGAGGAAAAACGGTAATTGAGCTTTGAGTTGGTCGTTGGCTTGAGGTAATTGTTTGGTCTAATATTGACTTGAGGTATTAGGGATCCCTGACTTATTTACTATGTGAAAATCCATGAGTGTAGCGTATAGGTGAGCTGACGAGTACCTATGCGCCACCAAATTATCTGTTTAGCCTGCTCCTTTTCCCCGTCCCCAATAGATTGTTTTCCTATCTTAACTGCTACATGCTTATTGGTGCTTCCATATTTAATTGCTTCTTGATAGATGTTGTTTTCTTTATTGAAGGTATTAATTGTTTCGTAGTTCATTGTATCACATTATTGGTTTAAGTTAGTTTATCGGTGTTTCATGGTACATTTTAGTTGGTCTCGCTGTGTAGTATTAATTGATGAGGTTTCATAATTGTATAGATTTCCGTTTGGTTTGGTTTGAGGCATAAATGTTGTGGAAGTTTGAGCTAAATTATGAAATACTTGTTCTTATTGTGTGATTGGTACTGATATGGTGGGATCGGGTTGCACGCCGCAACAGGAGGAATAAGGGTGAAATGTGATTGTTTGGTGGGATCAGATTGCGCGCCGCAACATGAGTAATAAGGGTGGACAGGTGTGATCGGGTTACACGCCGCAACATGAGGAATAAGGGTGATATATTAAGGAGCAATAAGGGTGGACTGGTGGGATCGGGTTGCATGCCGCAACAGGAGTAATAAAGGTGAATGTTTATATTATTTCTGATTTTATGGTGGGATCGAGATGCGCGCCTCATCATTTTGTTGTTTATGTATTCTTCTTTTGGTGTGATTTTATTTTGTAGCATTGTAACTTTCTTAAGGATTGGTTATAGCTGAGTACTGACAAGACAACTGGGTTCCGTATTTAATTGTTGCAAGTTACTGTTCCATTTCGTTCCGTACTTCCTTTTTTCTTTATTATAAACTGTATGTAGGTTATATTATACATGCCCCGCCGTAGCCTCGTCACTACCTCCTCGAGGTTAGGCTCGGCACTTATCAGTACATGGGGTCGGTTGTACTGATACTGCACTCTACACTTTCTGTGCAGATTTTGGAGTTGGTTGTGGCTGATCGAGAGGTCGATTGCAGGCATTCATCTAGGAGACCCAAGGTAGTCCTGCAGGCCCTAGCGTTCCCTCATATGTTCTACATTTCTATTTTATTTTATTTCGAGACAGATGTACTTTTCTTTTAGACCAATACTTGTAGATATTCATAGAATGTTCGTGGGTTATGACACCAGTTTCTCGGTGGTAACTGTTTCGGTTTTGTTAATAGCATAAGGATAATCAGTGTGAGGACATGATTTTTCCCTATATGAGTTACTCCCATAAATTCAAAACAAAATAATTTCTTTCAGTGTTTGCAATTTTGTGGATTTTTGTGGCATTTTTTGTTAATTGTTTGCATTTTTGTTTGTGCATTTTAATTAGTGAAAAATACAAAAATGTGTTGCATGTGCATTTAGGAGTTAATTTTTCATTTTAAGAATTATTTAGTAATTAAGTTGTTTTATAAAAAGGAAAAATCACAAAAATAGTTTAATTTGCACCTTTTGATTTTAACTTTGATTTTGAGTAATTTTTTTCTTTTAGTTTGTTTTAATTAAATGTGATAATTTTTATTTTAGGTTTAATTAGTATTTTTTCAGGTTAATTTGGTTTTAGGTTTTAACTTTGATTTTTAGTTTAATTTTGAAAAAAAGAGAGGGGAAGAAAAGGAATTAAAATAGAAATAAGAGAAATTGAAAAGAATTGAAAAGAAGAGAGCTGGATTTTGGGCCATATCCAGATTAATTCGCCAGGCCCAAGCTGGTCCACCCCCATACTCGTCCAAATTGAAGCCCTGACCCGCCCAATGCCCGGTCCATCCAATACCACCCAAAACGACCCCGTTTAGGCCAAATAGATCTGAGCCGTCTATGTTACTTGATCAGACGGTTGAGAACTAGGGAGTTAATTAATACATATATGTCCAAATAGCTCCCCTACCCCAATCATCTCCTTCAACCCTTCAAAGCCCTGCCGAGCTCCGCCCTAAGCCACCGTCCGCCGCCCGCCGGAAATTGCCTACGGCGGCGGCCGACGTCCAATCGCCGCCAAATTTACACCAGATCATCACCTCACCCTCCTCTTTCCAAACCTCCCCTCCTCATGCCTCAAATCTAGATAGAATCCTGCAAATCTTAGATCAAAAATATGAAACCTTAGCGCCTCCACGATGTCTCTAGTAATCACACCACATACCCGCCATGATCTCTTCTCTTTAAATCCCCAACCCATACCCTTCGAATAAGCTCTGAACTCGTCAAATCTTAAATTCGAGTTCAACTCAAAAGTTCAAATCATCTTTCGCCGAGCCTGGTAACATGCAGTGCATTTCTTTCAAAGTTTGAGGGTTTGACTCGACGAAACTGATGCGATTCAGTTGTTCTTGACAAAGAACAACAGATTCGAAATAAGTTTGGTTAAGTTTCTGTCTCTGTCTGGCTTCGAGCATGACTGGGTAAATTCTTCTTCCTCTCTTGTAATTTTCTTTCACTGGTTCATCTTCCTCCTCATCCCCTTTCTTTTGGGCTGGTCAAAACTTGTTTGGAGTATTCTAAGTTCAAACCGGTTCCTCTTCTTTTCTTTTGTTAGCTGAAATATCTGAGTTCTTTTTTTTAATCCACTTTGTTTTGTTGGTAATTAGTCTTTGTGCCAATAGCTAATTATTGTTTCATCATTAGTCAATCACCTAGATAATGAAATTAGGTCCATGATTTAGTGAATTGTTGTTATGAAATTAAAGTGGTTAATTCATTCATTATTGCTTCTGTTTCGGTTTGTTTTCAAAGAATTGGTTCTAGGCTTCTTGGTTTGGGGAAATTCTGGGTAGTTCTAATTCGGGTCCATAAGCATTTAATTGGACTACATATCAAAGGCCCAAATAAGGATTCAATTTGGGTCTATGACCCAGTGGCTTGGCCAGTTGACCCGGGTTGTCCTTTAGAGTAATTAAGGGTCATTTGGGGGGTAGTTTGGGAAGTTTGGGGTGAGAAATCTTTTAATAACTGTCTAGGAAGCTTCCTAGAAGCTGACAAAGAGCCTTACTTGGCAAGCAAGTCAGAAATTTGAGGGATCAAGTAGCAAAAATAAGAATTAGAAAGGGACTAGAATTGAAACAATAAAATCTGATAGTTGCCCTATTGCTTGCATATAAAGGCATCTCAATCTTGCCTCTCAAAAGGGATCAGTGATAGAAAATACAGAAAAATAAAGACGGCTAAAAAATTTCATTGATAATTACTGTTTCATTGAACCTTTCCGAGATTTCTTAAGTTTCCAAATTCCTGAAATAGTTTCTGCCTTCTCTGGGGTATAAATGGATTGAAATCGAGTCTTTAACAGTCTGGTTTAGTTTTTGCTGGGTGGTTGTGCGATTGAAATTGATTTCTGGGCTGCCATACTCTATTTTTTGGGCTTGAAAGTATTTTATTGAGTGTGGCTGGTGCTGATTTCTGCTATTGTGTTACTGCTGACCCTCATTTCTTCTTTTCTTTCCATTTCCAGGTATCTTCTATAACCACAAACAATATGTAAAGAATGTGAATCTGCACTTCAAATAGAGAATACTTTGGATACAAGTTGCGATTTCAGTTGATCTCTTCTATTTTTCCTGCTTTCCTTTTATGTTATGATGCATGCAAATCTTAAATTATACACATTAGCTTCCTTAACTTGATTCTGTAAGGACATAAGCCTGAGATTGAAGTATGCATGCCATGAAGGTCTTGTAATAGAAGTAAAGCTACTGTTTCTTATGATCGTTGGGATTTGCAACTGGTTGAACATTGTAGATGTAAGATCTTGGAAAAATTCTGTTGAGCATATTGGTGAGTATAGTATTACTGCATGTGTTAGCATTTTTAGATTAATTACTTAACTAGTAATAGATGTTGTGTTTTGATTCAACAGTCCTGTAAGGACCTGTTGGTGTGAGGTCTTGGATATTTTGGATTAAGAATTTCAAAGTCAATTAGTGCATTGTTGTTCAAGTCATCGTTTAGGTCACCCTGTTCATGTACTGTTTTTTTTTCTGCATAAGAATCTCAAGTAAGGGCCAGTTTGATTTGGGCTATGAGAAGGCCTCAAAATTAGTATAACCCTTTGCATGTTTTGTTAATAGGCTTAAGTTATGTGATTGTCTAAATATGTTGACATGAGATCAAAATTTATTGTGTGATTAAAGTCTGTTTGAAAACTTCAAATTGTTGTTTTGGAAATCCGAGTGTATGGTTTAAGAGGTTGAATAATTTGAGCAAGATGTCAGTAGATAGTGGTCCAAGCTTGAATCCTTTTGATAATATGTTTTCTTGCAACGCAGATGTAGAAGTCACTAGCTTGGGCCATAGATTCGGGCCCAGTTGAGCAAAATTCCCTTGACGGACGCTTCCAACTCTGGATTTCGCATTAGAGACCATTCGTGGTCTTTCGATGATTAGTGCAATGGGCACCGGGGCAGTGGGTCAGAAATTTCTTCGAGTTTTCTTAACAAGTGAACATTACTCATATCTGGTCTAAAACTTTCTCATTAATGCTTAGAAATTCCTCTCGTTGTATAATTAATTGGCGAGTCCTTTAAATTGATCGAGGTGTTCCATGTTTTATAAAATAGTTTATGGCCCTCGAGCATTTATTTTGAATTTCCTTAAGATTAGAAGTGAGGTGTGCCATGCCAAACGAAGATGACATTTACATGGCCCTCATTTAATTAACTTTGTTTTAATCTTTAGAATTTGAGGCGTGCCATTTAGTGAGATTTCTTTGGCCCTCGCAAAGTTGCAAATGCGTAGTTACTTTAGGCGCGTTATTTTAATAATTTACCTTCCTAAATTCGGGTGCGCATTTATGGGACCCAAATCCAAATCCTAATAACGTTATATATAATGTGTTGCGCACTGCTGGTGTATTTATGTAACGTGGTTCAAGACATATTTTAAATGACGTTGCAACTTTCTTTTATAAATAAATAAAAGCGGTTAAGGGGGTTAGAATGCACAAGGGCTTAAAGGTGTATTAAAATCAGATAATAGGCCGGTTATAACAGTTGAGCGACCGTGCTAAAACCACGGAACCCGGGAATGCCTAACACCTTCTCCCGGGTTAACAGAATTCCTTACCCGGATTTCTGTGTTCGCAGACTATAGTCAATCTTTTCCTCGATTCGGGATTTGAACCGGTGACTTGGGATACCATAAATTATCCCAAGTGGCGACTCTGAACTTTTAATAAAATAATCCCGTTTCGATTGTCACTTAAATTAGAAAAAACTCTCTTATATACTCCTTTACGAGGGTGTAGGTAAAAAGGAAGTGTGACAGCTCTGGCGACTCTGCTTGGGACCGAACCCAGAATGTCTGGTTCAAGGTTCAGAATTCGAGCGTAGATAAATTGTTATATTTGGCTTTATCTGATTTTGTTACATGTTTGGGCCTAATGTGCTAAATGTTGCTTTTTTTCATCGTTTTGATATTATCTGAATTGTATATATAAACTGCTACGAAACCCCTCTCTTCTCTCTCCTGAGGAGTGCACGCTGGTCGTGACTTCTTTCTGTTAGTGTCATATCCCAAATAGGATGATGTTCGGACAAGTTGCAAAGCCGGATGATCTTTTGGTTACCGGTACGCAGCCCCCCTCAGCTTGAGTTGTCCGCTCGGGTAAGCCAGGTCTAGAACAAATAAACATAGGTTTTTAAACCTAGTATAACAATACCTCATGCCGGATCCCTAGTACGAAAATTTGTTTGCATCATGTGCATTTTGACTTTGGAGACTCAACACAGGGGTTGGGTCTATCTAGGACAGGTGTACCTGAAATGAAAAGACCATCCTGATGCATCTTACTTGCTACTTGTGCATTTATTTGCTTTGGAGTCGCATGCTGACCGGCTTTTGAATAATAGGAGAAAGTTGAAAAAAAAAGAATAGCAGTGTGAGGGCTAAGTGAGATAATTACCTGTTTTGAAAAATTAATGTCCAAATGGTACTGAAACTCTACCGAAATTTTGAAAAGGAAAAAAATGTTTTATTTTGAAAAAAAAAGAGGGAAAAGAAAAAAAAAGTTGGTTTTTGTTTTAAAATTGTCCGAACTACGCTAGTTTATTTCTCACAGGGTGTGAGATACGTAGGCAACCCTCATCGAGTCCAACTTCACTTTTGCAAAAATAGCCCAAAAGAACAAAAATTTTACTTTTATTTGAAAATAATTAGGGTGATGCCATTCTTGTCAAAAATAGCCGAATGTCCCTAAAAGGGCACCGGAAGGCTGCTTTTGCAAGAATAGCCGCCTGTGGTCATTTTTCAAGGTTTTTTCTGGTTAGCCAACACAACCTTAAAATCTTCGTCTTCGAGGTGCTGAAAGGCCGTATTTGCAAAATCGGATTTTATTTTTAATTTGAAAAAAAAAAGAAAAAAAAGTGTCAACTTTGTCTTTGAGTCAAACGAGTCTTGATTTTTGCTTAATCACCCTAATAAATGTGCAGAATGAGCACGAGTCCAAGTTTGCCGATAACAGTCAGGAACAAGATCCCTTTAGAGTTGCATATGTGGTGGGAGGATCTGGGAAAACCGGAGAAAGATAAGGTCAATCTACATTTGGGAGGTCTCACCGGGTTGTTAAATATCAGACCTAGAGGAGACATCATAAAGGCTTTGGTTACGTTTTGGGACCCGACCCATAACGTATTTCACTTCTCGTATTTTGAACTCACCCCAACCTTGGAAGAGATAGCAGGTTATATGGAAAGTACTGAAGGGGTGAGGCATAAGTATCTGATCTCTCCAAGAGCCGTTAACTCTCACAAATTCATGGATTTGCTAAAGATAACCAAGGGAGTCCCGTACTCCGAGTTGGAGGGTGGTTTTTCCACTCTACGTTTTATATACCAGAAGTACGGGCATGTAGGAGGGTTCAACGATCTGGAAGCAGGGTTTGTAGCAAAGGGAACCAAACAAAATGGGATGAGCATAGGCGTTTCGCCTTCATGGTAGCTTTCTTAGGCCTTGTGGTGTTTCCCCAAAACGACGAGAATATAGATTTGCGGGTGGCTAGAGTCATCAAGGTCCTGATTACCAACGCCAAGAGCACTCTTGCACCTATGATAGTGTCTGAGATATACCGAGCTCTTACAGCTTATAAAGCTGGGGCAGATTTCTTTAAGGGATGCAATTTGCTGTTACAGATGTGGATGATCGAACACCTGTGTCATCGCCCTCAGTATATGAGTTACGGATCCACAGAGAAAAGTTGCATTAAAGAGTTTGACACAAGGATTTCAGGGTTCAAGCTGCCAGAGGGGTTTGAAGATTGGGTATCCCACCTTCGTTCCATCACTACGGGACAAATAGAATGGGCACTGGGTTGGCTTCCTGTTGAAGAAATTGTGTATATGCCCGCCACTAGTCCTTACTTCCTCCTAATGGGTCTGCGAGGTATTCAGCCCTACGCTCCTTACCGGGTGATAAGACAGTTGGGAAGGTGTCAGGTGATTCACCCAGATGAAGATCTTAGTGTTTATGTGGTTGAGGTTAGTTCTGATGGCCAATTTCATAAAGAAACAGTTCGTTCTATTTGGAACGAATGCCAGTATTTGACGGTGAACACTTGAGTGTGTGACCTATCTAGAGGCGAAGTCTCACCCGCCTATCTTGCCTGGTATAGAAAGAAGAACACTGCAAGGGCCGAACCAGAAAGACCAGCCAAAAAGCCTCACATTCAGGAATTCATTGAGGCGTCGCAAGAATAGTGGGATTGGTTGGCCAAGGAGAATGAGTGCAGGGCCACAATCAGAAAGTTGGAAAGACAAGTCAAAGAACTTCGAATCGAGAATAGCTTGCAAGCCGTGGCGGACTAAGGTGAAAATAAAAAGCTAGCCAAAGAAAACGAGGCCCTTCGAGCCCAAATTCAGAAAATAAAAATAGCAGCAGAAAACCCCGCCCGAAGTGCCAAAGATGAAAAACTTATAGATAACCTGAGGCAGAAAGTGGGCGAATACAGTTTTGATCTCAACAAAGCAGAAAATGAACTAGCCAGGGCTCGAAATCAATTGGCGAAGAACGCGGATAAACGAGTACGCCTAATTAAGCAATTGAAAGAAAAGTACGACAATGAGGTTACAAAGTTAAAAAAGAAGGTCATTACCGCAGAGAACACAATGATCAAACAGGCGAAAGGTTTCAAGGCTGAAAGAGAACATTGTTATACAGCATTGACACAATTAGAAATAGATTTGCAACAACTTCAGGAGCAGAATCATGTGGCTGAGCAAACTTTGGAAGCCAGGGCCCAGCAGATCGGGCGTTTGTTGCAGAAAAAAGGTGTCATAAGAGAGAGAATTAGAACCATCGTGGATTACATTATTGTGAAGTGCCAAGACTGTGAGGATATGACTTGCACCACCTTCTTTGCGGCAGTGATGACATTTGTTAAACAGATAATAAGTGACTTTGATAGACTTCAAAGGGATCTTGCATATAGGCCCGCGGCGAGACTGAATGATGTCCCGCGGGCACCAGGAGCATTAATGTATTCATGATTTTCATTTGAGTCTATATTTCCTTTTCCGCTAGAGTCTGTCAGTTGTTTTGAGTCTGTATTTTCTTTCTGCTAGAGTCTGTCAGTTGTTTTCGAGTCTGTATTTTCTTTTGTTGGATTATGATAGTTTATTTTTGGAGTCTGTATTGCGTCTTTTCATTAGAGTCTGTTAGTTGCTTCTGGAGTCTGTTAGGTTTGAGTCTTTGTAATCAAAACATTTGCTTTTTATGAAAATTGAAAATCCCAAAATATTTTTTTATTTATTTCTCCAGAACTACGCTCGGTCTGATTCATGCGGGGTCATGATACGTAGGCAATCTCCATAGTATTCGACCATAACCCAAAAGAAAGAAAAGAGTGATAAGTAAAAATATGAAGAAAAGAATAGGAGAAAAAAAATAAGTGCGAAAAGAAGAGGAAAAGAGAAAAAGAAACCGTGAGAAGGAAACAATGACAAAACAAAAGAGGAAAATCGAGCAAAGGAAGGAAAAGAAAGAAAAAGATAAAAAAGAGAGAAAAGAAAAAAAGAAGAGAAAAGGAGAGAGAAAGGAGAAGTTGCAAATGGAAATAAAGAAAAGCCGGAATGACGCAAGCAACCGATCAAATGCATAATAGAAACGGTTAACTACTTAGGTGCACTCACTCCTCAAATGTGTGGTTGCCTATCTGTTAAAGCCCTAATCGCTAACAAGTTTGTTATTGATGAGATTCCAGTCAGGCAGGTGGTTAGTTTGATTGGCATTCTGGCAACTCACTCCTACAACACCCAGTCCAAAAACAAGCTGAACATGTCCAACCAGGAACTTGAGGCAAGTATTGTCGATCCGTCAAAAGAGGTAGAAGAATCAGAGGTTAATCTGAAAGATGAGTTGTATAAGCTGAAGTAGTAGATGACTGAAATGTACCAAGCATGGGAAAAAGGGCACCTACCGCCAGTTTACCCCGCCAACCCTGCTTTTATCCCGCCATTGGCTTAAACCCATGAACCTCCCACCGTGAACTCATCTCCGGCCTTTCCCCTCTACCAATAGTGCTATGGCACCACTTCCTATACATCACATGATCCACCACCCAAACAAGTCTCGCACCCTCCTCCACCAGTCACTCATGTTTTTGTGGCACCTCCACTTGATGCATTACACCGATCCTCCAGTGAGCCTCTGTTCCAGACTCACGACAACCAGTATTACCCCTCGGAGCCCACTTTTAAGGTTCCCAAACCCTATTCCTACACTCCTCATTTTGACATCCCTGCGAAAACTGAAAAACCATCTAAAAATCCCGAGCAAGAGGAAATGTTCAGGAAAGTTAAAAGCCTGGAACAATCATTCAGAGACATGAGAGGGTTGGGAGGTCAAGTAAGTATGGCTTACAAAGACCTATGTCTGTTTCCAGATGTGCATCTGCCGGCAAGATTTAAGATGCCCAAGTTTGATTTGTATGATGGGCACGGTGATCCAGTGGCGCATTTGAGAGGTTTTTGTAGCAAAATGAGGGGAGATGGTGGGAAGGACGAGCTGCTAATAGTGTATTTTAGTCAGAGTCTAAGTGGATCAGCGCTAGAATGGTATACTCGGCAGGATCACGGAAGATGGTACACATGGGATGATCTAGCCCAGGCATTTGCTTGCCACTTCCAATACAATCTTGAGATTATTCTGGATCATCTGTCTTTGACAAAACTTGAGAAAAAGCACAATGAAAGTTTAAGGGAATATGGTTTTAGGTGGAGAGAGCAGGCAGCAAGGGTTGACCCTCCAATGAAAGAAAGTGAAATGGTGGATTATTTTATGCAGACCTTAGAACCTACTTATTACGGTCATCTGGTATCAGCTGTAGGCAAGTCCTTCAATGAAGTGGTAAAGATGGACAGTATGGTAGAAGAAGGGCTCAAGACAAACAAAATCATGAGTTACTCGGATATTAGAGCAACCACCCAAGCCATTCAAAGCGGAACTGGGGGAGTAATTGGAAAGAAGAAGAAATAGGATGTAGCAACGATTGATTTAGGAGCTTGGTTCGGACCCAGGGGTCCATCACATTACTATAACCAGCCTCGACCCCACTACCAAACCTACCCTCATACCCCATATAGCCCACCACAACACTACTACCCACCACCAGTCCCCCATTTTTCCATCCACCATGCCCAAACATATAGCCAACCTCCGGCCCATGCATAATGGCGTGCGCCAGTCCCACAAAATACATACCTAACTCCATAAAATGCCTATCCACCCCCAAGAGTATACTGAAACCCTCCTGGATCAGGTTTCCGGCCTAACCAAGCATTTAAGAACGAGAGGTTGCAGAAGAATAAAACCTTCACTCCATTGGGAGAATCCTATACCAGTTTGTTCCACAGGTTGAGGCAATTGGGTATGCTGAGTTTGATCGAGCCGAAACTGCCAAATCCTCCCCCAAGGAATCTTGATCACTCTGTGAGTTGTGAATATTGTTCTGGTGCTCCGGGGCACGACACAGAGAAATGCTGGCAATTAAAAACAGTTATTCAAGAGCTCATTGATACTAATCGGATTGAGGTCCAACCTCCGGAGGCACCTAATATTAACCAGAACCCATTGTCGGCCCATCATGAGAAAAATATGATTGAGATAGTGCATAAGGAAGGGAAGCCTAAGAAGCCTTCTCAAACTATCATGATGATTCGGTCCAGCGAAGCTAGGCCATTTGAAAAGTCAACAAGTGAGAAGTCTCTAATCAAGTTGAATGGGGCAAATAGTGATCAATCTGTGGTAGTCAATAAGGGGTCCTCAAGTGACGTTGCAGGGAAACATGAAAGAGCGAAAGTGGTTGTGCCAGGAGTGGCAAACAAGCCTGTTGTAATTGTGGAAGGTGCCCGCATAGACCCTGTCATTATCAAGCCGGTAACTCAATTACCAATAGTCAACAGCAGGGCGGTCCCGTGGAATTATGAACGAGCGACAGTGACTTACAAGGGGAAAGAAGTTAAAGAAGAAGTTTGTGAGACCCATGGTTTGACTCGATCGGGGAGATGCTTTGCCCCCGAAGAATTGAGTAAGGCTAAAAGCTCCAAAGACAACCCAATGCTAGTGAAGAAAGCT
Organism: Nicotiana sylvestris; assembly: GCF_000393655.2. Lineage (NCBI taxonomy): Eukaryota > Viridiplantae > Streptophyta > Magnoliopsida > Solanales > Solanaceae > Nicotiana > Nicotiana sylvestris. The sequence continues at coordinate 129,459,291 of NC_091063.1, forward strand.
GTGACCGAAGAAGAAGTAGAGGAATTCTTGAGAAAGATGAAAGTTCAGGACTATTCCATTGTGGAGCAGTTGAGGAAGACACCGGCTCAGATCTCACTATTGTCATTATTGATCCATTCAGACGAGTACCGTCGGGATTTGATTAAGATCCTGAATGAGGCCCACGTTCCTAACAAAATATCAGTAAACCACCTGGAAAAGATAGCTAACAAGATATTTGAGGTAAACAGAGTCACTTTTTTCTGATGATGAGTTACCCATGGAGGGCACTGAGCACAATAGAGCCCTCTATCTCATGGTAAAATGCAAAGATTCTGTGGTTACCCGAGTACTGGTTGACAATGGTTCCAGTGCGAACATTTGCCCTCTCTCCACTTGGAACAAATTGAAGGTGGACGATGAAAGAATTCACAAGAACAGTATCTGCGTTCGGGGATTCGACGGTGAAGGGAAAGATTCAGTCGGGTACATAGTGCTTGAGCTTACAATAGGGCCTGTTGAATTTACCATGGAGTTCCAGGTGCTCGATGTGGTTGTTTCTTACAATCTGCTATTGGGTCGACCCTGGATTCATGCTGCAAAAGCGGTCCCGTCTACTCTACATCAAATGGTCAAGTTTGAGTGGGATAGATAGGAAATTATTGTGCATGGCAAGGATAATTTATGTGCCCACAGTGATGCCATTGTTTCGTTCATAGAGTTTGAAGATGACAAGGGGCCATGTGTTTATTAGATTTTTGACACAGTATCGGTAGAGAAAATTCCAGAAGGGAAGTGTGTTCCAGCACTGAGGGTAGCCGCTGCAGCAGTCATGTTAGCCGTTAAAATGTTGAAAAATGGTTTTGTACCAGGCAAGAGTTTGGGTGCATCTCTGCAAGGTATCGTACAGCCGGTGTCTCTCCCAAAAAACTTGGATACATTTGGTTTGGGGTTCAAGCCCACAGTTGCGAACATAAAAAGAACCAGAAAGCTGAAACAGAGGGCATGGGTCCTCCCAAAGCCCATCCCGCATCTCTCCAGATCATTTGTCAGGCTTGGCGCCAAGAAACGCCCAGAAACAATAGTTCCCAATCCTGTGGTTGGTCCTGATAAGGAGTTGCTTGAAAGGTTTGATTATTCGATGAGGTCAACATGGTGGCAGCTGGAGAGGGTTCTAGCAAGGCAGATGTGCAATTTGTTGGGCCCGATGCAAATATTAACAATTGGGAAACTACTCCTCTCCCCACCAGGAAGGAGTTTGGTAGTTTGCTTTGATTTTCTTTCAGTTTATCTGGATTATTCCAGGGTTGTAATTCAGATTCTATGTTCCGTCTGTTTGGATGTATAAACCTTATTATCTTTTAATTTCAATGAAATGCAATTTCCCTTTTCCTCATTCCTGACAGTTTTATTTTCTTTTCTTCCTTGTACAGCTCTTTTTATGCTGGTTTCAATAACATGACATGCATGAGGAATCTTCGGTCCAGTCTTAAAATCCAATCTAATTCGGAAATAGTAATTCAAGAAATAGAGTGTGATAATGAATCAGAATACAACGAGGATGAGGCCTTTGAAGAGATTATTAAAGAACTAAGCCATGTTGAAGAAAACCCCAAGCCTAACCTGAGTGATACAGAAGCAATCAATTTAGGGGACCTAGACAATATCAGAGAAACTAAGATAAGTGTCCATCTTGAACCTCAACTCAGGGAGGAGATAATTAAAGCATTGGTTGAACACAAAGATATCTTTGCATGGTCATAGGATGCCATGCCAAGTTTAAGCACTGATTTGGTGGTTCACAAATTGCCCACTGACCCGGCATTCCCTCCTATCAAGCAAAAGCTGAGGAAATTTAAAACTGATATGAGTGTGAAGATCAAAGAAGAGGTTACCAAGCAATTCGATGCAAAAGTTATTTGGGTCACTCGGTATCCCACTTGGTTAACCAATGTAGTACCTATGCCAAAGAAGGATGACAAGACCAGGGTATGTGTTGATTACCGTGATCTCAATAAGGCGAGTCCCAAGGATAATTTTCCACTTCCAAATATCCATATTCTGATTGATAATTGTGCCAAACACGAGATTGGGTCTTTTGTGGATTGCGATGCGGGCTATCACCAAATCCTAATGGATGAGGAAGATGCAGAGAAAACGGAATTCATCACGCCATGGGGAACATACTGCTATAGAGTCATGCCATTTGGTTTGAAAAATTCTGGGGCAACTTACATGAGGGCAATGATAGCCATATTCCACGACATGATGTCACACCTCCTTTTTCACTTACCTCCCCCGGAAGGGCGTAAAGGAGTTTTTCCATTTAAAGGACAATCGGAACGAGATTTAATTATTAATTATTCAGAGTCGCCACTTGGGATATTAATGGTGTCCCAAGTCACCGGTTGAATCTCGAACCGAGGAAGTTTATGACTCTGTTAACAGTCCACGAACCAGAAATCTGAGTAAGGAATTCTGTTAACCCGGGAGAAGGTGTTAGGCATTCCCGAGCTCCGTGGTTCTAGCACGGTCGCTTAACTGTTGTATTTAATTTTATCTGATTTTTATGCATGCTAGCTCCTGTGCCTTTTATTAATTTTGAACCGCTTTTTATCATTATTTTAAAAGAATTGCGACGTCATGAAAATGCGTTTCGAACCACGTTACAATCAATGCACACATAGTTATCAACACATTTCGACTTCGTCGAGATTTGGATTTGAGTCGCATCAATGCGCACCCGAATTTTAAGAAGGTTATTTAATTAAATCGTACCTAAAGATGCTAAAGTAGTGTTACTTTGGGGAAAAGCCATGAAGTTCGCTAAACGGCCATCACAAATTCTAATTATTTCGATAATTACTTACTAAGGGTCCCCCACTTATTTATTTTGTGCGGTAAGGCTCTTTTCTATTATTTTATAAGAATTACGATGTCGCGACAACATGTTTCGAACCCCGTCGCAATCAATGCGCCCGTGATTGTCAACATATTTCGGCTTCATCGAGATTTGGATTTGGGTCGCATCAATGCGCACCCGATTTTTAAGAAGGTTATTTAGTTAAATCGCGTCTAAAGATTATAACCTGATATTATTTTGGGAAAAAACCATGAAGTTCGCTAAACGGTTATCCCAAATTCTAATTATTTGAAAGAAATAAATAAATGAGGGCCATGAGTGTTGGGATTTTATTTGGTACGGCACACCCCGAACTATTAAACCGAATCAACTAACAGCCTGAGCAAACCCATTTTTGGTTATTAACCCAACCACGGGAAGCTAACGTCAAAGTGGTCATTTACAATATCTCAACAGACGCATAGTAGTTACCAGTAAACGAGACAAAGAACAATATGATATGCTACAATAGATTCCACTACATACAGTTGAGGAACTGAGTACAGAAATTCAAGAATGAAAATAAGGCAAGATTATGCAACAATTCAACTAGCTAATGTGAAAGAAGTGGTAATTTGTTTCATCCCAAGACACTAATCTAAATACAGTTGGCTCTAGGCTGCTAGGTTAATGGACAACTGCAAAACAGGCTGTACTATATCTACACAGATAAACTAGACTTGAATTAGCTCTTCTGGTGCCATGGTTAAAGACATCATCAGTGTGTGTTAAGCACTTCAATAAAATGTAAGCTAATGTAAACAATCTGTTCATTGTGTTACTCCTACACCACAACAAATAGCTTGCACAGTTACGATACACTTGATGCTTATTTTAGTTGAGCATAAAATGCCTTAAAGCAGCAGAATGAGAGCAGCGACTAAGGTAGGGGAACTGCAACTACCAAATAATGCAAACATGAAATGACCTGAACAATCTGAAAGGAATAAAGAGTGAGCATTGCACAAAGAGAAAAGAAAATCTCAAATGTAATCGTCCTTCTGTGGATGCTAAATGTCCACAAAGCATGAAAGACACCTGAAACTTTCAAATTCACCACTGCCTTATCATGGAGGTGGTCAGATTTCAACAACAAATGCGTGGAGAAAACTAGTCCAAGCAGGTCAGAGAAGCAACATAGGAAAAAATTATTTCAGACTCGAACTTGACGGAACTAAACCATGTGACATCAAACAGAGCGTTGATTGATTTAATAGACTTAGATGCCAAGGAAATCTCAGTTCCAACAAATGATCTATTTCAATCAGAGAACAAGAGAAGTACCAAACCTCAACAAGAGAACTAACCAATTCGAACAACTCTCAACACTGAACCTCAAACTCAAATTTTAAATCCAAACAATTGAAACAAACAGACCTGAACCATTGAAAAAAAATCACTTAACGCTGAACTAACACGAGTTCAAGCTGGTCTTTAGCTAAATCAGTAGCATAAATCAACAAACCTAACACTGAAAAGAAGAAACCAGAGAATATAGTCCTATTCTGGAAGAATGACAGGATGAAAGGAACTGGACATATCAAACAGTGCTTATGGAACTCGTCTCGAGCTTATACGAGCAAACTGAACCCAAACACTTACAACAAGCTCTAAAGAACCCATTACTGAACTATGGACCATTTGAACAGAAATAAGTTTCTTTATCAAATAGCTAATCAAACTGATTCTAACAGCAAATGACGTGTTTCACTGACTCAAACGACCAAGAATCAAATCTGACTTTGATCAAACGCATTTGTCAAACGATCAGATTCGTACCAGTATTGCAGGGCAGACAACTTCAGAGTTCAAATCATATATAAGATAAACTAAACAGAACCAGAATAAACATGAACACATTGTTCATTTGAAGTTGACGACACTTGATTCAGAATATTCTCCAAGCTTGAATAACTGTCAAGACATGTGGGGAATGTAAGACGACTATTCAATTCGACTTCTACAAACTGAAAATATACAAATACATCCGACTACTGAAAATGAATTCATTCAACACGAGATTCGATCCCAGCACAAACAGAGCACTCGAGGCAGAAACACACAGTTCAAAGCACTAAAACAAAACAGAATCGCAAGAACAGAGAGATGAAGATCGAACCTGAAATTTCGAATTTCTTTTAATAACAGAATCGAGGACGATTACACAGTTTCGACTCCAAAACTATCTCAGGGACACGATGGCAGATCAAAGCTCGAAGAACAGCAATTCAGTAGTAACTGAGTAGAAGTACGAAGTTCGAACAACGACGAACTCAGCAATTCTCAAACTAGCTCCATTTTAAAACCAAAGTTTAGACTGGAATGAAAATTAAACTTGCTTCACCACTAAATTGTTCCGCTCCGATTTTGACAGAGAAACAACATTAAACTCGAAAAAAGAAAAGAAAACTCAAACTATTTTTGTGTATATTTTATAGACTGGAACTAAGCTGAAAATTCCATCGAGGAGAAGAAGAAAGGCTATTTAAAAACCTATGTCTCTTTCCCCAAAAATCTTCTCCGAAAAAAAAACCCCCTTCTCAGAATCGGAATGAGCCCTTTTATGAAACGAATCCCTGATGAATGTGGGGCTCGGATTGAACGAAATCAATCCAATGCCTCACATTCATCCAATGAATCGTCTCTAGGACCTTCCAATCACGTGCTTCCTCTCAATATCGAGCGAGTGAACAGAAACGAATCTTGGCATCAGAAAAATCTGTTAGCAACAACAAGAGGATAGGTAGAGGGACGCGTGGGTTGTGGATTTGAGGCTCACTCGCCATGGATTTTCCGATTTATTGGGACAGATTTGAAGCCTAACTTGCGTGTTCTTCAGAGATGAAGAACAGTCGTGGAGGGGTGGGTTTTGGGATTAGGGGTCCGTGACTTCGACTGTGTTTCATGTGGGTATATGGGCGGGTCGTGTCAGGCGTCTGGGCCGGTTTTTTGTGTGATTGGGCGGGTAGGCAGATAATGCATGGTTTGGGCTGGGGTTGGGATTGATTTTGGGCCCAAATTTGGGTCCTTTATTAAGACCATATTTCTACTCTTATTTTCTCTTTTTCTTTTATTTTCTTTTTCTCATTTTTAAATTTTTTTATAATTTTTCTAATTTTTATAAAGATGTAAAACTAACATGAAATCCTAATTATTTCAAAACAAAGATTAATTAATTCCTAAAAATTATTTTAAATAAAAACCTATTTCATGACAAATGCAAAAGTGAACTAATTTTGTGATTTCATGTTTTGTTCTAAACAACTTAAACCCTAATGGATACTAAAAATATAAAACTAAAGCCTAAATGCCAAAATGCATATTTTTGTATTTTATAAAAATTAACATGCACAAATAAAATGCAACAATTATCAGAAAATGACACCAAGATGCACAAAAATTGTAAAGATAAAGAAAATTATTTTTGTTTGGGGATTTTGGGAATTATTCATACATAGGGCAAAAATCACGTGCTCACAGCTGCCCCTCTTTGCTCGGAAACATGAAAGGTTTTCGGGCAAAGATAAGTGAGCAACTACGAGCGATTTTTGCCCGTTCAAATATTCCGTTGTGAAGCATTTTTGAAAAGTTTGACCGCATCCTGCTTCAGAGGTTGCCTACATATCCTGGGCTAAACAGGAATCAGGTCAGTGTAGTTCAGGAATGATTGGTAGCTGGGACTACCGGGAGCTGTGATTTCACTGTGAGTGCTGTTGCTACTGCTTGCGGACCTCCCTTATTACACCGTGTAAAAATAAAAGAAGTTAGACTAAGCTATGAACTATGAATTACAAAAGTCCTATCTAGATTCTTCCAACTTGCTCTTGTACTTCCTTGTTGCCTTGTTGTCTTGTGTTGCCTTGTTGCCTCATTGTCTTGTGTTGCCTCGCTAAAAATTCCCTGTTGCTATTTCGACTGGTTAACTGAGATGTTCTTCTCTCTCTCCAAACTGCTGAACTTGAGTAATCCTGAACTCTAATGTATTCCTCTGTTATCCAGGCGAGCTCCTGACTGTTTGAAATTCAAAATACTCGTCTCTGTTTTCCAGGCGGACTCCTGACTTCAAACTGTAACTTGTATGTCTCTATTCTTCAGGCGGACTCCTGATTGCTAAAATTAAAATGTATGTCTCCGTTTTCCAGGCGGACTCCTGATTACCCAACTTGACAAGTATGTCTCTGTTCTCCAGGCGGACATCCTGATTTTAAAAACTTGAAAAATATGTCTCTATTATCCAGGCGGACATCCTGATTGCTAAATTTCAAAAATACATGTCTCTGTTCTCCAGACAGACTCCTGATTGCTAAAATTAAATTGTATGTCTCCGTTCTTCAGGCGAACTCCTGATTGCTAAAGTTAAAACTGTATGTCTCTGTTCTTCAGGCGGACTCCTGATTGCTAAATTTCAAAAATACATGTCTCTGTTTTCCAGGTGGACCCCTGATTACCAAACTTGACAAGTATGTCTCTGTTCTCCAAGCGGACATCCTGATTTTAGAAACTTGAAAAATATGTCTCTGTTCTCCAGGCGGACCTCCTGATTTTAAAACTTGAAAAATATGTCTCTATTCTCCAGGCGGACATCCTGACTTTCGGGTATCTGACCTACATCCTATTATCCAGGAAGGTCCTGACAACTTACACTTGTTTTAATCATGCCAACTTTGTGATCCAATTTGATTCCCTTTATGCACTTCAAGATTATCTTGCATTCAAACAAACCGCACTTTGCCATTTCCTTTTTCAATGACTAACTTTCTGCCCCTGTTACAATCAAAGAAAATTTCGTTAGTTTAAAATGGTGGTTAGTTGATGGCATTTTTGCTGAAAAATCCTTCCCCTACAATGCTTTGTGTTGACTGACTTCCACATGCTGTTTCTGAACCGCTTGACTTTCTGACCAACTTTTAAATTTCCCGACATCCAGCGACCTAAGCGTTTTACACCCCTTATGCTGTTGTTTTCCCAATCATTTCCCGATAAGACATCCGTTAATTCCCCAATTTCTGACCACCTGAATGCTTTTATACCCATACTGTGGTCTCATCTTTTCGACCCTTTTGCCTGAACCTTCACATTTCCCATAACATTTCCCAAATATTCTGCCAATGCAACTTCCGGCGCCTCCCCCTATTCCATTTACATCATGTTGTTTTTGGCATGCTCTGACCACGTTGTGCTTTACAATTCCGGAAGATGGTAGTGAGCTTTGAAGTCCCTTCTGCCTGCTTTGGCCAAAACTAGTACTGGAGTATCTCTGCTAAATGAATACCCTTAACCGAAAATGAAATGCAACGAATTTTGGAATTAAGGATAAGAAGAAACCAAAACCAGATGACTGTTTTTAGGAAGAGAAGGAAAAGAAACTTATCTGAGCGAGACAGCTGGTACCCATGGTCATGACATGCATTTTGGATTAATCGGCCCAATCTGTCCAAATAACCAACTTTCAATTGCCATACTTTATTGCCCAGAACTTCCATCAATTGTTTAAATTACCCAGACCTTTCCCTAATTCCTGCGGTACCTCGAAACATTCTTCCACCCACAAACCTTTTGCCTTTTAACTATCTTCCAACTCACTTTCGCCTCAAGGTGCCCGCGAGGGTTTTCACCCATAAGACTCTCTCGTTTATTTTTCTCTCAGCTCCCGTCACCTTACGGTGCCTATGAGGGTTTTCACGGATAAGACTCTCTCATTTTGCTTTCGTTCTTTCTTGTTTGAACCAGCGTGTTGCCACTGATACAAATTACCACCATTTGTTCGACCTGACATTTCTTAGAGATTGATCAAAAGGTCTTTCTTTGGGCCGTAATGTGGGCTTTTGGAAGGGGTTAGAAAGCGAGGTATAAAAGGCTCAAAACAATTCGAATGGGTTCAAATTACAACTTTCGGAATCCAACTTTCATAACAATCACAATTTCTGCCCCTAGTTTCTTGCTTGGGGATTTTAGATTTTTGTTTTGGTATGACTGAACCTCAGAGAGGCTGCCTACATACCCTTTTGGGATCAAGTCAAACGTAGTTCACTGTATTCAACTTTGTCGTTGTGATTTTCTTTCTTTCCTTTTCTTTCGCTTTTCTTTCTTTCTTTTCCTTTTCTTCTTTTCTTTTCTTCTCTTTCTTATGTTTTCTTCTTTTTTTTCCGTTCTTCTCCTTTTGTTTTTCTCTTCTTTCCTTTATGTTCGGCACCCGTGTTCTCTGATAGTGCCGCTGATTCCGAAAGAGGGGTACGAAAAATAAGTAAGGCTCGACGGGGATAACAAGGGATAAGAGTGTTTGGATAGCAGGACAAAATGCCTTCATCATTTCAATCTTTAAGATATGCCAAATACAGGCAGACATATTCAGAAAAATAAAGAAATCATACATAATATCTTTTGACCGCATCGGAATTGATGGCCATTTCTACACATTTTCCTTCCACATCGGTCAAATACAATGCTCCGTTAGACAACACTCTGGTTACTACAAATGGTCCCTGCCAGTTTGGGGAAAATTTTCCTTTTGCCTCAGCCCAATGAGGCAAGATCCGCCTCAGTACTAATTGCCCGACTTCAAATTTCCTTGGACGTACCTTCTTGTTGTATGCTCTCGCCATTCTTCGCTGGTATAGTTGGCCATGACACACTGATGCCAATCTCTTCTCGTCGATCAAACTCAACTGCTCAAGACGGCTTTTCACCCATTCGTCATCATCGATCTCAGCCTCTGCAATGATTCGCAGAGATGGGATTTCCACTTTTGCGGGTATTACTGCCTCGGTACCATATACCAGTGAGTAAGGAATCGCCCCCACCAAGGTACGAACAGTGGTGCGATATCCTAACAATGCAAAAGGCAATTTCTCGTGCCATTGTCTGGATCCTTCAACCATCTTCCGGAGTATTTTCTTTATATTCTTATTGGCTGCTTCAACCGCACCATTTACCTTGGGACGGTATGGAGTAGAATGCCTATGAGTAATCTTAAACTACTCGCATGTCTCTTTCATCACATGACTATTAAGATTAGCCCCATTAACTGTGATGATTACTTTTGGAATCCCAAACCGATAGATGATATTTGCATGCACAAAGTCAACTACAGCCTTCTTGGTCACAGACTTGAATGTCTTAGCTTCCACCCATTTGGTAAAATAATCTATAGCTACCAAGGTAAACCTGTGCCCATTTGATGCTGCTGGGTCAATTGGCCCAATAACATCCATGCCCCATGCAACAAAAGGCCATGGTGCGGACATCGTATGCAATTCTGATGGTGGAGAATGAATCAAATCTCCATGTACTTGGCATTGATGACACTTACGCACAAAACTGATACAGTCCCGCTCCATCGTGAGCCAATAATAACCTGCTCGGAGAATCTTTTTTGCTAGAACATACCCACTTATATGTGGTCTACAAACTCCAGAATGCACCTCAGTCATGATAGTTGTGGCCTGCCGTGCATCTATACATCTCAACAAACCGAGATTTGGCGTTCTTTTGTACAGTACCCCTCCACTAAGGAAAAATCCACTTGCCAACCGTCGAATTGTTCTTTTCTGATCACCGGTGGCCTGCGTTGGATATATTCCTGCTTTGATATACTCTTTGATATCATGGAACCATGGCTCTCCGTCGATTTCCTCTTCTATCACATTACAGTAAGCATGCTGATCACGGACCTAAATCTGCAACGGATCAACATAAGCCTTATCTGGATGGTGCAACATTGACGCCAAGGTAGCCAAAGCATCAGCAACCTCATTATGAATCCTTGGGATATGCCTGAATTCTATGGCCTGAAAACGCTGGCAAAGCTCATGCAGACACTGCTGATATGGTATAAGCTTCAAGTCCCGTGTTTCCCACTCCCCTTGAATCTAGTGTACTAGTAGGTCCGAGTCGCCCATGACCAAGACTTCCCGTACACCCATATCCACAGCTAACCTCAATCCCAATATACACGCCTCATACTCTGCCATGTTGTTTGTACAGTAGAAACGGAGCCGAGCTATAACGGGGTAATGCTGACCTGTTTCCGAAATAAGTACTGCTCATATTCCCACGCCCTTCATATTTGCAGCCCCATCAAAGAAAAGTTTCCATCCTGACTTCTCAGCTTGTTCCAATTCATCAATGTGCATCACCTCTTCATCAGGGAAATAGGTTTTCAAAGGCTCATAATCTTCATCGACGGGGTTCTCAGCCAAATGATCGGCTAATGCCTGTGCTTTCATGGCAGTCCGTGTCACATATACAATGTCGAATTGTGTAAGTAAGATCTGCCACTTAGCAAGCCTTCCTGTGGGCATGGGTTTTTGAAAAATATACTTGAGCGGGTCCAGGCGAGATATAAGGTAAGTGGTGTAGGATGACAAGTAATGTTTCAATTTCTGTGCTATCCAAGTTAGGGCACAACATGTCCTTTCCAGATGAGTATACTTGACCTCGTAAGATGTGAACTTCTTACTGAGGTAGTAGATAGCCTGCTCCTTTATGCCCGTAACATCATGCTGCCCCAGTAAACAGCCGAATGAACTGTCCACAACTATCAGATATAAAATCAAAGGTCTCCCTGGTTCTGGCGGAACTAACACAGGTGGGTTTGACAAATACCCCTTTATCTTATCAAAAGCCTCCTGACATTCATCCGTCCATTTGACCGCGACATCTTTCTTCAACAACTTGAAAATTGGTTCACAAGTTGCCGTGAGTTGAGCAATGAACCTGCTGATATAGTTCAATCGTCCCAACAAACTCATCACCTCGGTTTTGTTTCTTGGAGGTGGCAACTCCTGAATAACTTTGATCTTTGACGGGTCTAATTCAATACCCCTCCGACTGACTATAAATCCCAACAACTTCCCAGATGGCACCCCGAAAGCACATTTCGCAGGATTGAGCTTAAGATAGTACATGCGAAGCCTTTGAAAGAATTTTCTCAAATCTCTGACATGGTCGGATTGCTGTCTAGACTTCACGATCACATCATCCACGTATACCTCGATTTTCTTATGTATCATATCATGGAAGATGGTTGTCATGGCCCTCATATAAGTTGCCCCAGCATTTTTCAAACCAAAGGGCATGACTCGATAACAATATGTTCCCCACAGCGTGATGAATGCCGTCTTTTCTGCATCTTCCTTGTCCATTAGAATCTGATGATAACCCGCATAACAATCCACAAAAGAACCAATATCATGTTTGGCACAATTGTCGATCAGTATATGGATGTTTGGCAATGGGAATTTATCTTTTGGACTTGCCTTGTTAAGGTCTCGATAATCGATGCACACCCTGGTCTTGCCATCTTTCTTTGGCACAGGCACAACATTAGCAAACCAGGTGGGGTACCGTGTCACCTGAATGACTTTTGCCTCAAACTGCTTGGTAATCTCTTCTTTGATCTTCACACTTATGTCCGTTTTGAACTTTCTCAACTTCTGCTTGATAGGGAGGAGTGCTGGATCAGTGGGCAACTTATGAACCACCAAATCGGTGCTTAGACCCGGCATATCGTCATAAGACCATGCAAAAACGTCTTTGTACTCATGCAACACTCCAATTATCTCTTCCTTGAGTTGTGGATCCAAATGAACACTTATTTTAGTTTCCCGTACATTGTCTTGGTCCCCTAAATTAACCGCTTCTGTGTCATTTAGGTTAGGTTTGGGTTTTTCTTCAAAATGACTTAATTCTTTACTAATTTCCTCATAGGCTTCATCATTGTTACAATCCACCCCATCATCACACCCAATCTCTTGTATTATTACTTCTGAACTAGATTGGCTTTTAAAACTGGGCCGAAGATTCCTCATGCATGTCATGTCATTGATATCAGCATAAAAAGAACTGTACAAAGAAAGAAAAGAAAAGAAAAATGGAAAGAGAATTAGGGACGAAGAAAATTGCATTTCATTAAACATAAAGACAACAAGGTTTTAACTCATCCAAACGGACGGAACATAGCAACTGGATTACAAACCCTGGAATAATCTAGGTGACAAAAAGGAAAACAAAACCCACTACCACGACTCCCTCCGAACTGGAAGAGGAGTAGCTTCCCAATTGTTGATGTTAGCACGTGGTCCGATGTACTGTATGTCTGCTCTGCTTGACCCTTCCCCGGCCTCAACCATGTTTACTTCAGCAAATACTTTCTCGAACACCTTATCCAAATTCCCTTCCGCCTCAATTAACGAACCTGATATCTTTGCCAATGACTGTCTCTTGATACCCGGCCTGACAAAGGACCTGGACAATCGAGGAATTGGTTTAGGGAGCACCCAAGCTTTCTTCTTCAACTTACGGGTCCTTCTGACATCTGCCGCTGTTGGTTTGAACCCTAACCCGAAGGTGTCCAGATTTTTGGGCAAAGAAACAGGTTGAGTAATGCCCTGTAGTTCAGCCCCCAAACCCTTCCCGGGCACAAACCGGTTATTCAGCATTTCTGACACTACCATGACGGTCGCATCTGACACCCTGGGACATGGCACGCTTTTACCCTCAGGCACCCTGCTCACCGGAACCGTGTCGAGGATCTGATACACCCATGGACCCTTATCATCTTCGGTCTCTATAAAGGGTACAATGGCATCATTCATGGCGCATGTGGGATCTTCCCCATGTAACACAATTTCTTGTCTGTCCCACTCAAATTTGATCATTTGGTGCAGTGTAGAGGGCACAACTTTTGCTGCATGAATCCATGGTCGACCCAACAACAGATTATAGGATACTGCAGCATCCAGCACCTGAAATTCCATCATGAATTCGACTGGGCCAATAGTCAATTCGAGTACAATATCCCCTACCGTGTTTGTTCCTCCTCCGTCGAACCCCCGAACACAAATGCTATTTTTGTGGATTCTATCCTCATCAATCTTTAACTTGTTTAATTTGGATAACGTGCAAATATTAGCACTCGACCCGTTATCGATTAGTGCCCGAGTAACCATTGAACCTTCACATTTGACCGTCAAATACAGAGCCTTGTTATGTTCTGTGCCTTCCATAGGCAATTCATCATCAGAAAATGCTACCCTGTTCACTTCAAAGATCTTGTTGGCAATTGTCTCTAAATGGTTCACTGAAATTTTATCAGGCACATGAGCCTCATTCAATATCTTCATTAACGCTCGGCAGTGCTCCTCAGAGTGAATTAATAACGACAACAACGAGATTTGGGCTGGTGTTTTTCTCAATTGTTCAACAATGGAATAATCTTGTACCTTCATCCTTTTCAGAAATTTTTCTGCCTCTTCTTCCGTTACAGCTTTTTAAACTGGCACTGGATTGTCTTTTGCGCCCTTAGCCTTTCTCAACTCCTCGGGAGCGAAACAACGTCCCGACCGGGTTAGTCCTTGTGCTTCACAACTCTCTTCCTCAATTTCCTTTCCTTTGTATGTCATCACTACCTTGTCATATTTCCACGGTACGGCTTTGCTATCAACCACAGGTAACTGGACTACCGGTTTTATGACAACCGGTTCTACATAAGCTCCCTTCACAACCACCACGGGCGCTGATACTGACCCTGGTACCACTATCTTGACTGGCTCCTGCTTTTTCTCAGATACAAACGGTCCCTTCCCCATTACTAACACTGGCTTGTCTTTTATTGCTTTTAACTGAACCACTGGCCTTGCATTCACTTTCTTTTTTTTTGGTTTCCGTAGAACGAATCATCATAACCACCTGCGAAGGTTTCTTAGGCTTTGCCCCCTTATGTATCAGTTCAATCATGTTGGCCTCATAATGTGCTAGTAACGGATTTTGATTGATGTTTGGGGCCTCTGGAGCCTGTACCTCAATACGGCGATTATCAATGAGCTCTTGGATTGCGTTTTTCAGTTTCTAACACTTTTCAGTATCGTGCACCGGCATCCCTGAGCAATACTCGCAACTAACAGAGTGATCCAGGTTTCTGGGAAGAGGATTTGGTGCTTTGGATTCAACTGGGGTCAGCATTCCCAACTGTTTCAATCTGTGGAAGAGAGAAGTGTAAGATTCTCCCAGCGGAGTAAATGTTTTTCTGTTTGGGGCCTTCTCATTTCTAAAAGCTTGGTTTGGGCGGAAGTTGGTTCCTGGTCTGTTAGCCCTGGGAGGTGGATAGGTGTTTTGTGGGGGTGGATGTGTGTTTTGGGGGTTCGGTGCACGCCATTGCGAGTGCACTGGGGGCTGAGTATAGGTCTGGGCGTGGTGAATAGAAAAGTGTGGTTCTGGTGGTGGATAATAGTGTTGCAGTGGGCCATATGGGGTATATTGATAGTTTGGGTGGTGGGGTCTGGGTTGGTTGTAATAGGGTGGGTGGTTATTGTGCATGGACCAAACATTAGCTTCAACTGCAGCAACTTCCTCTTTCTTCTTTTTCCCTAGCACACCACCAGTGCCGCTTTGGATGGCCTGGGTGGTTGCTTTCAACGCCGAGTAGCTCAAAATTTTGTTAGATTTCAACCCTTCTTCAATCATGGCTCCCATCTTTACCACTTCATTAAACGACTTTCCGACAGATGTCACTAGATGACCGAAATAGGTAGGTTCCAATGTTTGCAAGAAATAATCTACCATCTCACTTTCCCTCATAGGGGGGTCAACCCTTGCAGCTTGTTCCCTCCAGCGGAAACCAAACTCTCTAAAACTTTCCCCAGGCTTCTTTTCCAGTTTTAATAATGACAGACGATCGGGGTACTATCTCGAGGTTATATTGAAAATGGCCAATGAATGCTTGGGCCAAATCATCCCATGTATACCATCGGCCGGGGTCTTGCCTCGTGTACAATTCTAGTGCTGACCTGCTCAGGCTTTGACCGAAATATGCTATCAACAACTCATCCTTTCCCCCGACACCTCTCATTTTGCTACAGAAACCACGAAGATGGGCTACTGGGTCACCGTGCCCCTCATACAAGTCAAACTTTGGCATTTTAAATCCCGCAGGCAACTGTACATCAGGAAAAGGGCACAAATCTTTGTATGCGACGCTAACTTGGTTTCCTAAGCCATGCATGTTCCTGAAGGATTGCTCCAGGCTTTTGACTTTACGAATCACCTCCTCTTGCTCCGCATTCTTAACCGGTTTCTCAACTTCTCCTGGGATTTCAAAATGGGGAGAGTAGGTATATGGTTCAGGTGCTTTAAAAGTGGGTTCGGGAGGGTAATATTGGGTGTCATGAGCTTGGAATAGCGGCTCACTGGATGATCTATATAGTGGAGCTGGGGGAGGTGCCACAAAGACGGGAACCATGGGTGGTGGAAGATTCTGTTTAGAGGATGGAGCTGGGGGAGCATATGATGTAGTACCATAACCCTGGGCCTGATAAGGGAAAGCTGAAGATGCGTGGGGAGTGGTAGGCTCCTGAGCTTGAGCCAGGGGTGGGATGTAAGATGGGCTAGCAGGATATAGTGGTGCCGGATGTCCTTGAGACCATGCCCGATGCATTTCAGCCATTTGTGCCTTTAATTTCCTCATCTCTTCTTTCATAGCACCCACATCTGTTACCTCAACCTCATTCGAAGGCTCTACGATGCTGATTTCCGAATCCTGTCCGGTCATTTTTACTTGATCTTTCGACCGGGTGTTGTATGGATGAGTTGCCAGAATTGACAATCAACTAACCACCTGCCTGAAACTCACACATTTAGACAACCACTTTGTTAGCGATTAGGTCTTAACAGATTTAATAACCACACGTTGGCATGAATGCACTTATATAGTTAATCCTTTCTATTATGCGTTTGCTCGATTGCATGCGTCATCCCGGTCATTTTATTTCTTGTTTCGTTTTTCTTCTCTTTGCCTTATCCCTCTCTTGTGCTTTTTCTTTTCTCTTTCTTGTTTTTCCGCTCTTTCCTTTCTTCCCCTTTTTGTTTTTCCACTCTTTCTTTCTTTCTTTCTTTTTCGGTTTTCCTTCTATTTTCCTTTCATTCTTTTGTTTTCCTTTTGGTTATGGTCGAATCCTATGGAGATTGCCTACGTATCGTGACCCCGCACGAATCAGGCCAAACGTAGTTCGTGAAGATAAATGTAAAAACAAGTGTGGAAATAAAAATTCTCAACTTTCATTAATAAACAGACTCTTACAAACTTGACATCTTTTGTTTTGGAAAGAAACTAATAAACGCAATCTGTCATCAAACCAAAAACTCTAACCCTGCAAACATACTCAACTTAGAGAGTTAACGGACGTACAAAAGACTGACTCGAAATGGTAAACACTTACAGACACGGACTATGCATATTCTAGTGCTTCAAACTTAGGTATCCGCGAGGCGTCGTTCGGCCTCGCCGCGGGTCTAGGATCCAAATCCCTTTCAAGCTGCTCTAACTCATTCATGGGTCGCTTCACATAGATCATCACTGCTGAGATAAAAGTGGTACAGGTCATGTCTTCACAAACCCGGCATCTCCTGACATAGCATGAGCAATGGCTCTGATCCTGTCTTTTGTTTGCTTCTTTTCTATGAGCAAACCACTTTTCTCTTTAAATTGGCAACAATTTTCTCTTTAAATTGTTTCAGTTTCGAAGTCTCTAGCCTGCCTAACCACTTTACCCTCAAGGGCAACCACTTTTCTCTTTAAATTGGCAACAATTTTCTCCTGGTCCCTTTTCAACTGATTCAAGTATTGGCGGCGCTCCTCGATTCTTGTCGCCCACTGGGCCTTAAGTTCTGCCATGGCCTTTTCAGATTTCCCTAACTCATCTTGCCGTTCTCTGACTTCGCTTTTCAATCTTTTTACCAATTTTTCATCGGACCGGCTCCTGGGTTGCTTATCAATGGTTATCTTCAACTGTCGGATCTGGGCCCTAAGGGCTTCATTTTCTTTGGCTAGTCTATTCTTTTCCCCTTGATCCGCGGCGACCTGTACACTGTTCTCGAATTTCAGACTCTCGACTTGTTGCTTTAATTTACCAATCTCAACTCGATAGCTTTCTTCCTTTGCTAATCAATCCTACTGCTCTTGGGATGACTTAGCGAAATCTTCGAGATGAGGTCTTTTAGCCGGTCTCCCATATGCCATGTCACCTCTGAACCATTCATGATACCCTGGAGCAATTTCCCCTTTGACCCTATCAGACACACAAGTGTTGGCCATCAGATACTGACACTCACTCCAAATTTGACGAACCTCTTCCTCGGGGAATCGACCGTCAGGACTAATTTCGACCACTTGGGTACTCAAATCTTCATCTCTCGGTATTACTTGATATCTACCGAGTTGCCTCAGAACCCGATATGGTGCATAAGGTTGTATGATTTTGAGTCCCATTAACAAAAAATGCGGTCGGGCTGCTGGCATATATATGACTTCCTCGACAGACAACCATCCAAGCACCCACTGTATCTGGCTAGCCTTGAGGTTCCGAAATAATGATGCCCAAGCCGTGACTCCTTCCGGTAGACTAGCCCCTTTGATTCTCGTACAAAATTCCCCTATACAAGTTTTCTCAGCCGAACCATGACTCAATAACTGAGAGCGCGAACACAAATGCTCAATCATCCACATCTGTAACAATAAGTTATAGCCCTCAAAAAATTTGCCCCCAGTTTTGCACGCAGTGAGGGCTCTGAAGATGTTAGCCACAATCATAGTTGCTAAAGTGCTTTTCCCCATGGTTTGCAAGGTACTGACGATGCTTGCTATTCTCAAATCAATATTGCCATCTTTCCTTAGGAATATTACGAGACCCAAAAAAGTTATCATAAATGCCACTCGTCTGTGGTCCTCCCATTTTTGTTGACTATTTCTGCTGCACAGATTAAAGTCCGGATCATTGAACCCGCCCACATGGCCATATCTATCATACATGAAGCAGAAGCTGCAGAAACCCTTTGCAAAATCTGGATGATGAACTGTTCGGGGTATTTTCAAGGAATCCAGGAATCGGTGTATGGTAATGGCCCTAGGAGCAATCAAGTATTTGAACCTCAATGGAGCTTGGTCACTCCCAATGTACCCCGCTATTTCTTCCAACGTTGGGGTGAGTTCGAAGTCCGAAAAATGAAACACATTATGTGCCGCATCCCAATGGGCGACCAGTGCCCTGATGATATCCCCCGAGGCTGAATGTTTAATAAATCCGGAAGGTCTTTTAAATATTTTCTCACTTCGTCTTGCCCTTCGTTACCCAAATCATTCCACCACAATTGCAGCTCGAAAGGGATTTTGGTCATTATTGAAAAATGCTCATTTATCATCGTGCTCATCCTACACATTTATTAAAGCGTTTAAGCAAAAGAAAACTTTTATTTAACTCAAAAAAGAAGAAAGCTATCTATATTATTGACTCAAAATTACCCCTCATATTTCCAAATGAAGAACTCAATTCTCAATTCTAAAAATTTTAAGATAAAAGACCCGATATTGCGACACGGCCTTCCTGCGCCTCCGGGGCGAAGATTTTAAGGCTGTGAGGGTCAAAAATCGAAATACGACCAAAGGTAGCTGTTTATGAAAAGTCGGCCTTTCGGTGCCCCGTTTGGCTATTGTTGACAAAAACGGCATCACCTGGTTTATTTATGACAAAAGTAAAATTTTGATATTTTTGGTTATTTTTTGCAAAGGGGAGGTTGGACCCGATGAGGGTTGCCTACGTATCTCACGCCCTGTGAGAATCAAACCATGCGTAGTTCGGGCAAATTAACCGAACTATTTTAAAACAATACTCTTTTGATTTTTATTCATGAATAAAAACTATTTTTAGAGACAAGACTCTTTTTTTCTTTCCAACAAATAAAACAGCCCATTTTTAAGCTGACAATAACAGACTTTTTTTTTTTCATTTTTTCCCTTTCAATAAACAATAAACAACCCATTTTCCAAAACTAAGAATAAAAGATTTTTTTTTTTCAACAGACACTTTTCAAAAAGACCGTTTTTTTTTCTTTGCTTTTTTTAGTAAAACAAAATAACATATTTTCCTTTTTTTTCAAAATTTTGGCAGAGTTTCGCCAGTAATTGGTCATTGATTTTCCTAAAATAATCAATTAACTCCCTAACTGATATTTCTTTTTTTCTTTTCTCTCTTTTTTTCTTCAATTTTCCAACATTCCCGAGATTCAGAAACCGGTCAACATGCAAGTTCGAAACAAATATATGTACAGAGCAAGTAGGATGCATCAGAATAGTCTTTTTCATTTCAGGTTGCTAGTCCTAAACGGACCCAACCCCTGCGTTGAGTCCCCTAAGTCAAATGCAACGTGATGCAAATAATCGTTCCTACTAGGGATCCGGCATGAAGTCACGTTATTCTATATTCAAAACCTGGGTCAGTGTACTAGACTGTGTACCCGAGCGGACAACTCGGGTCGAGGAGGGGGCAACTTACCGGGAACCAAAAGGCCATCCGGCTTCGTAACTTGTCCGACCTCTTTCTTATTTCAAGGTACGACACTAACAGAATGGGGAGTCTCAACCAGTAAACACATCCCCGGAGGTGAAGAGAGAAGGGTGTCGGCACAGTTTATATACAGTTTAAACAATATCAAAGCGGTAGCATTTTAGCACATTCAGCATAAATCATTTAGGAAAAATCAGATACAACTAAATACAACAATTTATCTAAGCTCGAATTCTGAACCCTGAACCAGAGATTCTGGGTCCTCTCCCCAGCAGAGTCGCCAGAGCTGTCACACCTCCTTTTTCACTTACCTCCCCCGGAAGGGCGTAAAGGAGTTTTTCCATTTAAAGGACAATCAGAACGGGATTTAATTATTAATTATTCAGAGTCGCCACTTGGGATATTAATGGTGTCCCAAGTCACCGATTGAATCCCGAACCGAGGAAGTTTATGACTCTGTTAACAGTCCGCGAACCAGAAATCCGAGTAAGGAATTCTGTTAACCCGGGAGAAGGTGTTAGGCATTCCCGAACTCTGTGGTTCTAGCACGGACGCTTAACTGTTGTATTTAATTTTATCTGATTTTTATGCATGCTAGCTCCTGTGCCTTTTATTAATTTTGAACCGCTTTTTATCATTATTTTAAAAGAATTGCGACGTCATGAAAACGCGTTTCGAACCACGTCACAATCAATGCACCCGTAGTTATCAACACATTTCGACTTCATCGAGATTTGGATTTGTGTCGCATCAATGCGCACCCGAATTTTAAGAAGGTTATTTAATTAAATCGTACCTAAAGATACTAAAGTAGTGTTACTTTGGGGAAAAGCCATGAAGTTCGCTAAACGGCCATCACAAATTCTAATTATTTCGATAATTACTTACTAAGGGTCCCCCACTTATTTATTTTGTGCGGTAAAGCTCTTTTCTATTATTTTATAAGAATTACGATGTCGCGACAACGTGTTTCGAACCCCGTCGCAATCAATGCGCCCGTGATTGTCACCACATTTCGGCTTCATCGAGATTTGGATTTGGGTCACATCAATGCGCACCCGATTTTTAAGAAGGTTATTTAGTTAAATCGCGTCTAAAGATTATAACGTGATATTATTTTGGGAAAAAACCATGAAGTTCGCTAAACGGTTATCCCAAATTCTAATTATTTGAAAGAAATAAATAAATGAGGGCCATGAGTGTTGGGATTTTATTTGGTACGGCACACCCCGAACTATTAAACCGAATCAACTAACAGCCGGAGCAAACCCATTTTTGGTTATTAACCCAACCACGGGAAGCTAACGTCAAAGTGGTCATTTACAATATCTCAACAGACGCATAGTAGTTACCAGTAAACGAGACAAAGAACACTATGATATGCTACAATAGATTCCACTACATACAGTTGAGGAACTGAGTACAGAAATTCAAGAATGAAAATAAGGTAAGATTATGCAACAATTCAACTAGCTAATGTGAAAGAAGTGGTAATTTGTTTCATCCCAAGACACTAATCTAAATACAGTTGGCTCTAGGCTGCCAGGTTAATGGACAACTGCAAAACAGGCTGTACTATATCTACACAGATAAACTAGACTTGAATTAGCTCTTCTGGTGCCATGGTTAAAGACATCATCAGTGTGTGTTAAGCACTTCAATAAAATGTAAGCTAATGTAAACAATCTGTTCATTATGTTACTCCTACACCACAACAAATAGCTTGCACAGTTACGATACACTTGATGCTTATTTTAGTTGAGCATAAAATGCCTTAAAGCAGCAGAATGATAGCAGTGACTAAGGAAGGGGAACAACAACTACCAAATAGTGCAAACATGAAATGACCTGAACAATCTAAAAGGAATAAAGAGTGAGCATTGCACAGAGATAAAAGAAAATCTCAAAAGTAATCGTCCTTCTGTGGATGCTAAATGTCCACAAAGCATGAAAGACACCTGAAACTTTCAAATTCACCACTGCCTTATCATGGAGGTGGTCAGATTTCAACACCAAATGCGTGGAGAAAACTAGTCCAAGCAGGTCAGAGAAGCAACATAGGAAAAAACTATTTCAGACTCGAACTTGACGGAACTAAACCATGTGACATCAAACAGAGCGTTGATTGATTTAATAGACTTAGATGACAAGGAAATCTCAGTTCCAACAAATGATCTATTTCAATCAGAGAACAAGAGAAGTACCAAACCTCAACAAGAGAACTAACCAATTCGAACAACTCTCAACACTGAACCTCAAACTCAAATTTTAAATCCAAACAATTGAAACAAACAGACCCGAACCATTGAAAAAAAAATCACTTAACGCGGAACTAACACGAGTTCAAGCTGGTCTTTAGCTAAATCAGTAGCATAAATCAACAAACCTAACACTGAAAAGAAGAAACCAGAGAATATAGTCCTATTCTGGAAGAATGACAGGATGAAAGGAACTGGACATATCAAACAATGCTTATGGAACTCGTCTCAAGCTTATACGAGCAAACTGAACCCAAACACTTACAACAAGCTCTAAAGAACCCATTACTGAACTATGGACCATTTGAACAGAAATAAGTTTTTTTATCAAATAGCTAATCAAACTGGTTCTAACAGCAAATGATGTGTTTCACTGACTCAAACGACCAAGAATCAAATCTGACTTTGATCAAACGCATTTGTCAAACGATCAGATTCGTACCAGTATTGCAGGGCAGACAACTTCAGAGTTCAAATCATATATAAGATAAACTAAACAGAACCAGAATAAACATGAACACATTGTTCATTTGAAGTTGACGACACTTGATTCAGAATATTCTCCAGGCTTGAATAACTGTCAAGACGTGTGGGGAATGAAAGACGACTATTCAATTCGACTTCTACAAACTGAAAATATACAAATACATCCGACTACTAAAAATGAATTCATTCAACACGAGATTCGGTCCCAGCACAAACAGAGCACTCGAGGTAGAAACACACAGTTCAAAGCACTAAAACAAAACAGAATCGCAAAAACAGAGAGATGAAGAACGAACCCGAAATTTCGAATTTCTTTTAATAACAGAATCGAGGATGATTACACAGTTTTGACTCCAAAACTATCTCAGGGACACGATGGAAGATCAAAGCTCGAAGAACAACAATTCAGTAGTAACTAAGTAGAAGTACGAAGTTCGAACAACGACGAACTCAGCAATTCTCAAACTAGCTCCATTTTAAAACCAAAGTTCAGACTGGAATGAAAATTAAACTTGCTTCACCACTAAATTGTTCCGCTCCGATTTTGACAGAGAAACAACATTCAACTCGGAAAAAGAAAAGAAAACTCAAACTATTTTTGTGTATATTTTATAGACTGGAACTAAGCTGAAAATTCCATCGAGGAGAAGAAGAAGGGCTATTTAAAAACCTATGTCTCTTTCCCCAAAAATCTTCTCCGAAAAAAAAAACCCTTCTCAGAATCGGAATGAGCCCTTTTATGAAACGAATCCCTGATGAATGTGGGGCTCGGATTGAACGAAATCAATCCAATGCCTCACATTCATCCAACGAATCGTCTCTAGAACCTTCCAATCGCGTGCTTCCTCTCAATATCGAGCGAGTGAACAGAAACGAATCTTGGCATCAGAAAAATCTGTTAGCAACAGCAAGAGGATAGGTAGAGGGACGCGTGGGTTGTGGATTTGAGGCTCACTCGCTATGGATTTGCCGATTTATTGGGACAGATTTGAAGCCTAACTTGCGTGTTCTTCAGAGATGAAGAACAGTCGTGGAGGGGTGGGTTTTGGGATTAGGGGTCCGTGACTTCGACTGGGTTTCATGTGGGTATATGGGCGGGGCGGGTCAGGCGTCTGGGCCAGTTTTTTGTGTGATTGGGCGGGTAGGCAGATAATGCATGGTTTGGGCTGGGGTTGGGATTGATTTTGGGCCCAAATTTGGGTCCTTTATTAAGACCATAGTTCTACTCTTATTTTCTCTTTTTCTTTTATTTCCTTTTTCTCATTTTTAAATTTTTTTATAATTTTTCTAATTTTTATAAAGATGTAAAACTAACATGAAATCCTAATTATTTCAAAACAAAGATTAATTAATTCCTAAAAATTGTTTTAAATAAAAAACTATTTCATGACAAATGCAAAAGTGAACTAATTTTGTGATTTCATGTTTTGTTCTAAACAACTTAAACCCTAATGGATACTAAAAATATAAAACTAAAGCCTAAATGCCAAAATGCATATTTTTGTATTTTATAAAAATTAACATGCGCAAATAAAATGCAACAATTATCAGAAAATGACACCAAGATGCACAAAAATTGTAAAGATAAAGAAAATTATTTTTGTTTGGGGATTTTGGAAATTATTCATACATAGGGCAAAAATCACGTGCTCACACATGATACACAGAGAGATAGAGGTCTATGTGGATGATGTGATCATAAACTCTAGAAAGCAGTCTGACCATGTCAGAGATTTGAGAAGGTTCTTCCAAAGGCTTCGCAGGTACAATCTTAAGCTCAATCCTGCAAAGTGCACATTCGGTGTGCCATTTGGAAAATTGCTGGGATTCATAGTCAGCCGCCGAGGTATTGAATTGGACACGTCAAATATTAAAGCTATCCAAGAATTGCCACCTCCAAGGAACAAGACTGAAGTGATGAGTCTATTAGGGAGGTTGAACTACATCAGCAGGTTCATTGCTCAACTTACGACAACCTGTGAGCCTATCTTCAAGCTGTTGAAGAAAGATGCTGCAGTTAAGTGGATAGACTAGTGTCAAGAAGCATTTGATAAGATAAAAGGGTATTTGTCAAACTCGCCTGTATTGGTGCCACCAGAACCGGGGAGACCTTTGATTTTGTATTTGACGGCCCTGGACAATTCTTTTGGCTGTGTATTGGGTCAGCATGACATCACCGATAGGAAGGAGCAAGCCATCTATTATCTCAGCAAGAAGTTCATGTCTTACAAAGTTAAGTACACTCACCTTGAGAAGACATGTTGCGCCCTAACTTGGGTAGCACAGAAGTTGAAGCACTATTTGTCCTCTTACACTACTTACCTCATCTCTCGTTTGGATCCGTTAAAGTATATCTTTTAGAAGCCTATGCCTACAGAGAGGCTCGCAAAATGGTAGATCTTGCTCATAGAATTTGACATTGTCTATGTGACTAGGACTGCGATGAAAGCCCAGGCATTGGCCGATCATTTGGCTGAGAACCCAGTGGATAAGGAATATGAGCCTTTGAAGACTTACTTCCCTGATGAAGAGGTCATGCACATTGATGAGTGGGGACCAGTTGGGGAGCTAGGGTGGAAACTTTTCTTTGACGGAGCTGCTAACATGAAGGGCATTGGGATAGGAGTCGTACTTATTTCTGAAACGGGGCATCACTACCCTGTTACCACTCAACTTCGTTTCTACTGTACTAACAACATGGATGAGTACGAGGCATGCATTTTGGGTTTGAGGTTGGCTACAGACATGGGTGTCCAGGAAGTCTTGGTCTTGGGAGACTCAGACCTTCTGGTGTAACAGATCCAAGGGGAATGGGAAACACGTGATTTAAAACTCATACCGTACCGGCAATGTTTGCATGATCTTTGTCAGCGGTTTCGATTAGTATAGTTCAGGCATATTCCAAGGATCCATAATGAGGTTGTCGATGCTTTAGCTACTCTGGCGTCAATGTTACATCACCTAGATAAGGCTTATGTTAACCCTTTGCATATTCAGGTCCATGATCAGCACGCTTACTGTAATGTGGTGAAAGAAGAACTGGACAGCGAGCCTTGGTTTCATGCTATCAAGGAGTATATCAGGATGAGGGTGTATCCAGTACAAGCCAAAGGTGATCAAAAGAGAATAATTCGGCGTTTAGCAAACAGATTTTTCTTCAGTGGAGGGGTTTTGTACAAAAGGACTCCGGATCTTTGACTGTTGAGATCCGTAGATGCTAGACATGCCACAACTATCATGACCGAAGTGCATTATGGAGTTTGTGGATCGCACATGTGTGGGTATGTGCTGGCAAAGAAAATTCTCCGAGCAGGTTATTATTGGCTCACTATGGAGCGAGATTGTATCAGTTTTGTGTGCAAGTGTCATCAGTGCCAAGTGCACGGAGATTTGATCCGTTCCCCACCATCTGAATTGCATACAATGTCCGCACCATGGCCCTTTGTTGCTTAGGGCATGGATGTCATTGGGCTAATCGAGCCAGCAGCGTCCAATGGGCACAGGTTTATTCTAGTGGCCATTGATTATTTCACCAAGTGGGAAGCTAAAACTTTCAAGTCTGTGACCAAGAAAGCAGTGGTCGATTTTGTGCACTCAAACATCATTTGTCAGTTCGAGATCCCAAAGGTGATCATCACAGATAATGGGGCTAATCTCAACAGTCATTTAATGAAAGAGGTGTGTCAACAGTTTAAGATTACACATCGCAGTTCCACCCCATACCGCCCCAAGGCGAATGGAGCAGTCGAGGCAGCCAACAAGAACATAAAGAAGATACTTCGAAAAATGGTGGAAGGGTCCAGGCAATGACATGAGAAGCTGCCTTTTTGCATTGTTGGGTTATCGCACTACTGTTCGCATTTCAGTAGGGGCAACTCCTTATTTGTTGGTATATGGCACGGAAGTAGTGATACCCGCGGAAGTTGAACTTTCATCCCTTCGGATTGTTGCAGAAGCCAAAATTAACGATGATGAGTGGGTTAAAACCCGCCTGGAACAATTGAGTTTGATTGATGAGAAAAGATTAGCAGCAGTATGTCATAGCCAGTTGTATCAACAGAGAATGGCAAGAGCATATAATAAAAAGGAGCGTCCACAGAAGTTTGAGTGGGTCAGTTAGTATTGAAATGCATTCTTCCTCATCAGGATAAAGCAAAAGGCAAGTTTGCCCCAAACTGGCAGGGGCCGTTCGTCGTAAAAAGAGTGTTGTCTAATGGTGCTTTGTACTTAACAGATATAGAAGGCAAATGTGTAGAAATGGCCATCAATTCCGATGCGGTCAAGAGATATTATATATGATTTCTTTGTTTAAATTGTATTTGTGTGTACTTGGCATGTTTTGAAGATTGGAATGACGAAGGCGTTTTGTTCTGCTATCTAAATACTTTATCCTTTGTTATCCCCTTGAGCCTTATTTATTTCTTTTCATACCCCTCTTTTGGAATCAGTAGCAAAGATCAGAAATGCAAGTGCAAAAGATGAGTAAAGGAAAAAAGAAAAGAAAAGAATGAAAAGAAAGAAAAGAATGAAAAGAGAAAGAAGAAGAAATGAAAAAAAGGAAAAAAAACAAACAAAATAACAAAACAACAATGCAACAAAAAGAGAAAAAGAAGAAAGAAAGGAAAGAAGAGAAAGAGGAAGAACAGAAAAGAAAAATCACAACAACAAAGCAATTTCTACGTCCTGAACTACGTTCGACCTGATTTTTTGTAAGGATACGTAAGCAGCCTCATGGTTCGATCCCATCAAACGAAACCCCAAAAGCCCCAAGCAAAGAAACTGGGGCAAAAGTTGTGGTTGTTGCAAGAAATCTGATTCCATAAGCTGTAATTTTGAACTCATTTGAATTGTTTTGAGCCTTTGATACCGTTTCTTTCTAACCCTATCCAAAAGACCACATTACGGTCCAAAGGAAGACCTTCCCATCAGTCTTCAAGAAATGCCAAGTCAAGCAAGTGGAGGGGATTCATATCAAGGGAAACACTCTGGCCCACACAGAAAATATTGAAAATGAGAGAGTCTTATTGGTGAAAACCCTCACGGGCACCATAAGGCGACGGGAGCTGAGAGAAATAAAAAATGAGAGAGTCTTGGTAGTGAAAACCCTCACGGGCACCGTAAGGCGAAAGTGAGTTGAGAGATGAACAAATGAGAAAGGCTTGTTGGTGAAAACCCTTCAGGGCACCACAGGTCGAACAAGGTCAAGGTTTTGGTAAAGAAGTCAGGTTATGGAAATTCTGGGGCAACAAAGTATGGCAACTGAAAGTTGATTGGTTGGACAGATTGGGCTGATTAATCCGAAATGCATGTCATGATCATTGGTACCAGTTGTTCCACTCAGATAAGTTTCTTTTCTTTCTCCCTTTTAGCAGTCATCCAGTTTTGGATTCTTCTTATCCTTAACTCGCAAAGTCATTGCGTTTCATTTTCTTTTGGGTTTTATTTCTCTAAGATATTTCAATGTCGATTCTGTTTGAGAAATAAAGAAAGGGTTTCAAAGCTCACTACCAACTTCCAAAATTGTGAAGCACGGTTTGGCCAGAACATACCAAAGATAGCATGATGTAAAGCGGGATATAAGAAATCACCAGAAGTTTCATAGGTGAAATAATTTGGCAATTTCATGGGAGATGCAAAGGTTCAGATAAAGGGGTCAGAGGTGTAAAACAACAACATGGGTATAGAATACTCGGGTCATCAAAGATCATGGGCTTTGTAAGTCAGACAGAAAGTCAAGCGATTTAGGGCCAGTTCGGGAAAGCAGGTCGGAACGAAACATGGCAGCGGAGAGACCTTCAGCAAGAATGCCATCAACTAACCACCATTTTAAATTGACAAGATTTTCCTTTGATTGAAACAGGGGAAAAAATTTCGTTTGTTTCGAAGGAATTCTCCGTAAGGGAAGAGCAAGCACTAATCAGGTTTGACCGTAAACTCTCAGGACCCTCCTGGATAATGGAATTTAGTTTTAAGTGTTCAGGACCCTCCTGGACAATGGGATGTAGTTCTAAGAGCTTCATAGAAAATAAGATTTAGCGTAAGTTTTACCTTTAGGAAATAGGATTTAGCTTTGAAGTTGTCACTCTTAAGGTGAGATTTATTTTGAAATTTTGAGGACCCTCCTGTAAAATGAGACTTAGTTTAAAATCCAAAACAATCATGAGTAGCATAAATGTACCCCTAAGGAATATAAGTTGTCTTCAAAGTTTGCATGTCTAAGATATGATTCAATTAGGAGTTTTCAAGACCCTCCTGAATAATGGGACCTAGCTTTAAGATTTCCATTAGATAACAAGGTTTAGCATAAGTTCTGTTGTAGGGTAATATAATTTAGCCGTAAAATTATCACTCTTAAGATAAGACTTAATTTTTGATTGGCAGGACCCTCCTGGATAATGGGACGTAGTTTAAAACTGGTTTGGATAACAAGATTTAGCATAAGACATACCTTCAGTAGATATAATTTAGCTTTAAAATTGTCGTTTAATTAAGAGTTGTCAGGACCCTCCTGGATAATGGGGAATAGTTTAAGACCCTCTTAGATAACAAGATTTAGCGGAAGTAACACCTTTAGATGATATAACTTAGATTTAAAATTATCGTTTAATTAAGAGTTGTCAGGACCCTCCTGGATAATGGGGAATAGTTTAAGACCCTCTCAGATAACAAGATTTAGCGGAAGTCATACCTTTAAAAGATATAGCTTAGATTTAAAATTGTCGTTTAGTCAAGAGTTGTCAGGACCCTCCTGGATAATGTGACCTAGCTTTCAAATTATTAGTAATATTTGGTAACATGATTCAGTTTAACACTCACATATGTGCCCAGCTACCAGACTGGGGCAGAAAATTTTCTTTGTTTTGTCTATTTTTGTTGAAATAAGGTACCCACTTGGAGAACAGGGAGAATACATTTCAAGTTCAGCAATCAGGAGCCTGCCTAGAGAGTAGGGAATACATTCAAGTTCAGCAGTCAGGAGCCCACCTGAAAAGCAGGGAATATATTTCACGTCAGCAATCAGGAGTCCACCTGGAGAACAAGAGAGTATAACTCAAGTTTTAGCTTTCAAGTTCTTATTGATATTTGGAGCCCGCCTGGAGAGCAGGGAATACATTTCAAGTTAGCAGTCAGGCGTCCACCTGGAGAGAAAGGGAATACAATTCAAGTTCAGCAGTCAGGCGCCCACCTGGAGAGCACGGGAATACAATTCAAGTTCAGCAATCAGGCTTCCACCTGAAGAAAGGGAAAACACCTCAGATTACAATTCAAGCCGGCAACAAATCAATATGGCAACAAGAGCTGCAAGATCAAGTTTGAAGAGTAGATAGGATTTCTTGTAATTCATAGATCATAGTTTAGTCTAGCGTCTTTTATTTTGACATGGTGTAATAAGGAGTTCAGTAAGCAGTAGCAGTAACAGCAGAAACAGTGAAATCGCAGCTTCATGGTAGTCCCAGCTACTAGACATTCCTGAACTACACTGACCTGACCAAGGATATGTAGGCAACCTCAGAAGCAGGGTGAGGTCAACTCTTTCAAAAATGCTTCCCACGGAGTATTCAAACGGGCAGAAATCGCTCGTATCCGCTCACTTTATCTTTGCACAAAAGCTATTCGTGTTTCCGAGCAAAGAGGGGCAGCTGTGAGCACGTGATTTTGCCCTATATGAATTACTCCTATAAATTCAAAACAAAATAATTTCTTTCAGTGTTTGCAATTTTGTGGATTTTTGTGGCATTTTCTATTAATTGTTTGCATTTTTGTTTGTGCATTTTAATTAGTGAAAAATACAAAATATGCGTTTCATGTGCATTTAGGAGGTAATTTTTCATTTTAAAAATTATTTAGTAATTAAGTTGTTTTATAAAAAGGGAAAATCACAAAAATAGTTTAATTTGCACCTTTTGATTTTAACTTTGATTTTGAGTAGTTTTTTTTCTTTTAGTTTGTTTTAATTAAATGTGATAATTTTTATTTTAGGTTTAATTAATATTTTTTCAGGTTAATTTGGTTTTAGGTTTTAACTTTGATTTTTAGTTTAATTTTGAAAAAAAAGAGGGGAAGAAAAGGAATTAAAATAGAAATAAGAGAAATTGAAAAGAAGAGAGCTGGATTTTGGGCCAAATCCAGATTAATTCGCCAGGCCCAAGCTGGTCCACCCCCATACCCGTCCAAATTGAAGCCCTGACCCGCCTAATACCCGGTCCACCCATTACCACCCAAAACGACCCCGTTTAGGCCAAATAGATATGAGTCGTCTATGCTACTTGATCGGACGACTGAGAACTAGAGAGTTAATTAATACATATATGTCCAAACAGCCCCATATCCCCAGTCATCTTCTACAACCCTTCAAAGCCCTGCCGAGTTCTTCCCTAAGCCACCGTCCGCCGAAAATCGCCTACAGCAGCAGCCAACGTCCAATCGCCGCCAAATTTACACCAGATCATCGCCTCACCCTCCTCTTTCCAAACCTACCCTCCTCATGCCTCAAATATGGATAGAATCCTGCAAATCTTAGATCAAAAACATGAAATCCTAGCGCCGCCACGATATCTCTGGTGGCGGTGCCACCTCCTTTCAACGCCAAAATCACACCACCTACCTGCCATGATCTCCTCTCTTTAAATCCCCAACCCATACCCTTCGAATCAGCTCTGAACTCGTCGAATCTTAAATTCGAGTTCAACTCAAAAGTTCAAAATCATCTTCGGCCGAGCCTGGTAACATGCAGTGCATTTCTTTCAAATTTTGAGGGTTTGACTCGACGAAACTGATGTCGATTCAGTTGTTCTTGACAATGAACAACAGATTTGACATAAGTTTGGTTAAGTTTCTGTCTCCATCTGGCTTCGAGCATGACTGGGTAAATTCTTCTTCCTCTCTTGTAATTTTCTTTCACTGGTTCATCTTCCTCCTCATCCCCTTTCTTTTGGGCTGGTCAAAACTTGTTTGGAGTATTCTCAGTTCAAACCGGTTCCTTTTTTTTTATTTTGTTAGCTGAAATATCTGAGTTCTTTTTTTTAATCCACTTTGTTTTGTTGGTAATTAGTCTTTGTGCCAATAGCTAATTATTGTTTCATCATTAGTCAATCACCTAGCTAATGAAATTAGGTCCATGATTTAGTTAATTGTTGTTATGAAATTAAAGTGGTTAATTCATTCATTATTGCTTCTGGTTCGGTTTGTTTTCAAAGAATTGGTTCTAGGCTTCTTGGTTTGGGGAAATTCTGGGTAGTTCTAATCCAGGTCCATAAGTATTTAATTGGACTACATATCAAAGGCCCAAATAGGGATTCAATTAGGGTCTATGATCCAGTGGCTTGGCCAGTTGACCCGGGTTGTTCTTCAGAGTAATTAAGGGTCATTTGGGAGGTAGTTTGGGAAGTTTGGGGTGAGGAATCTTTTAATAACTGTCTAGGAAGCTTCCTAGAAGCTGACAAAGAGCCTTACTTGGCAAGCAAGTCAGAAATTTGAGGGATCAAGTAGCAAAAATAAGAATTAGAAAGGGACTAGAATTGAAACAATAAAATCTGATAGTTGCCCTATTGCTTGCATATAAAGGCATCTCAATATCGCCTCTCAGAAGGGATCAGTGATAGAAAATACAGAAAAACAAAGACGACTAAAACTTTTCACTGAAAATTACTGTTTCATTGAACCTTTCCAGGATTTCTTAAGTTTCCAAATTCCTGAAATAGTTTCTGCCTTGTCTGGGGTATAAATGGATTGAAATCGAGTCTTTAACAGTCTGGTTTAATTTCTGCTGGGTGGTTGTGCGATTGAAATTGATTTCTGGGTAGCCATACTCTGTTTTCTGGGCTTGAAAGTATTTTATTGAGTGTGGCTGGTGCTGATTTCTGCTATTGTGTTACTGTAGACCCTCATTTCTTCTTTTTTTTTCATTTCCATGTATCTTCTATAACCACAAATAATATGTAAAGAATGTGAATCTGCACTTCAAATAGAGAATACTTTGGATACAAGTTGCAATTTCAGTTGATCTCTTTTGTTTTTCCTGCTTTCCTTTTATGTTATGATGCATGCAAATCTTAAATTATACACGTTAGCTTCCTTAACTTGATTCTGTAAGGACATAAGCCTGAGATTGAAGTATGCATGTCATGAAGGTCTTGTAATAGAAGTAAAGCTATTGTTTCTTATGATCGTTGGGATTTGCAACTGGTTGAACACTGTAGATGTAAGATCTTGGAAAAATTTTGTTGAGCATATTAGTGAGTATAGTATTACTGCATGTGTTAGCTGTTTCAGATTAATTACTTAACTTGCAATAGATGGTGTGTTCTGATTCAACAATCCTGTAAGGACCTGTTGGTGTGAGGTCTTGGGTATTTTGGATTAAGAATTTCAAAGTTAATTAGTGTATTGTTGTTCAAGTCATCGTTTAGGTCCCCCTATTCATGTGCTGTTTTTTTTTTCTGCATAAAAATCTCAAGTAAGGGCCAGTTTGATTTGGGCTATGAGAAGGCCTCAAAATTAGTATAATCCTTTGCATGTTTTGTTAATAGGCTTAAATTATGTGATTGTCTAAATATGTTGACATGAGATCAAAATTTATTGTATGATTAAAGTCTGTTTGAAAACTTCAAATTGTTGTTTTGGAAATCCGAGTAGATGGTTTAAGAGGTTGAATCATTTGAACAAGATGTCAGTAGATAGTGGTCCAAGCTTGGATCCTTTTGATAATATGTTTTCTTGCAACGCTGATGTAGAAGTCACTGGCTTGGGCCATAGATTCGGGCCCAATTGAGCAGAATTTCCTTGACGGACGCTTCCAACTCTGGATTTCTCATTAGAGACCATTCGTGGTCTTTCGATGATTAGTGCAATGGGCGCGGGAGCAGTGGGTCAGAAATTTCTTCGAGTTTTCTTAACAAGTGAACATTACTCATATCTGGTCTAAAACTTTCTCATTAATGCTTAGAAATTCCTCTCGTCGTATAATTAATTGGTGAGTCCTTTAAATTGATCGAGGTGTGCTATGTTTTATAAAATAGTTTATGGCCTTCGAGTATTTAGTTTGAATTTTCTTAAGATTAGAAGTGAGGTGCGCCATGCCAAACGAAGATGACAATTACATGGCCCTCATTTAATTAACTTTGTTTTAATCCTTAGAATTCGAGGCGTGCCATTTAGTGAGAGTTCTATGGCCCTCGCAAAGTTGCGAACGCGTAGTTGGTTTAGGCGCGTTATTTTAATAGTTTACCTTCCTAAATTCAGGTGTGCATTTATGTGACCCAAATCCAAATCCTAATAACGTTATATATAATGTGTTGCGGACTGCGGGTGCATTTATGTGACGTGGTTCCAGACATATTTTAAATGACGTTGCATTTCCTTTAAAAAATGAATAAAAGCGGTTAAGGGGGTTAGAATGCACAAGGGCTTAAAAGTGTATTAAAATCAGATAATAGGCCGGTTATAACAGTTGAGCGACCGTGCTAAAACCACGGAACCCGGGAATGCCTAACACCTTCTCCCGGGTTAACAAAATTCCTTACCCGGATTTCTGTATTCGCGGACTGTAAAACAGAGTCAATCTTTTCCTCGATTCGGGATTTGAACCGTTGACTTGGGACACTATAAATTATCCTAAGTGGCGACTCTGAACTTTTAATAAAATAATCCCGTTTCGATTGTCACTTAAATTGAAAAAAACTCCCTTATATACTCCCTTACGGGGGTGTAGGTAAAAAGGAAGTGTGACAATCAGTTAATTATGTACTTCCGCGTTTATTTCAGTTGATTTAGTTTTGTTAATGGTAAACTATAAAATGTAAAGGAAAAAAGCGAATAGGACTCTAACGTTGGCTTGCCTAGCGAGTGTGATGTTAGGCGTCATCACGGTCCCGACGGTGGAAAATTCGGGTCGTGACATTCTTCCTTTTGGCCATAGATTTTGGGTAATTTTTTTTATTTTTTTTAAAAAAATTATTTGTTCATGAAATACAATTAGTTTTTCGAAAAAATTTGAAGTGCCCCAAAACGGGTTTATGGCAGTTTTTGGGTAAAATATTTTCTTCCGCTGAAGAACTTCAACTGTTTTTTCAAATAAAATACATGTCTAAACACAATTTCAATTTTCAAAAATTATTTTTCAATACAATTTCAATTTTTTTTCCAAGTTTGAACAAAATCTATATCCCAACGCTAGATTAAAGTCACCGATGAAGGGCTGGAAATTTGCAAATGCTTTTTAATATTTTGTATCTAAAAAACACACCGCTTTTTTGGATGCTAGACGCTTTGAAATATCCAATTTACTGATTCTTTTGGCAATTTTCTCTTCCACCATGAAAAACTGCTTGGTACTTTTTACTAATCATGTAACAACAGGGGCGCCTCAAGAACAATGGGGCCTAAAGCCAAAGTGTATTAAGCCAAAGTGTATTAAGAGGCCTTTTCTAAACCAATATTAAAAGGCCTTAAACTTTAAAAAATATCATATTAAGTAACATCATTCATATTTATAGTTGACATATCTAAATTCTGATAAAATAATGAAAAGCAATACACTACTATAGGTAAAGATACACAAATAAATTTTAAATTTGAAGAAAAAGATAGTAGCAAGTTAGAATAATCGAACCCGATTCTAAATGTTGATAATTTGATATCAAATCAAATTTTACTATTTTTAATTTGTTTGTTGAAATGCTTTTGAAATAGAGAAAGAATGCGAAATTCAATTTTAATTTATTAAATGCCTTTCGTTCGTGTTTTTTAGAAAATAGAAAATTTAGTGATGACGAAGGAAAATTTAAAATACAAAATTTTAAATGAGAAAAAAAAAATATTAACATTAGAATATAAATTAATCATTAGTCATCATCAATCTTATACTTTTTTACCATGAATATTAAATATTTTCTAAGATAATTACCATAGATTAACCTATTTTTACTATGTTAATTAAAAAAAATGGGGCCTTAGAAACTTAGGGGCCTAAAGCCCTTGCTTCAGCCGCTTGGCCCTTGAGCCGGCACCGTGTAACAATAGTGCTTTACTAAGATAAATAAATATCTCTATATATATGAGAAAAGAAGTGATTTATTTTAGATTAGAGGCCACCTGTATTAGAAGATTTATTACCATGGTATGATAAGGTGGAAAGAAATAAAGAGAGGAAAACAAAAATATTGTGAAATTGATTATTTGAAGAGTGTTTAGCTAATCGGAAAAAATATTGATATGTACTATAATTTATTCGACTCATAGAGTTAGGAATAAAATTAAAATGGACTATTTCAGTAATTCACTAATTTATTTTTATGACCGAAGTGCGACAAATTCACTAATTAATCATATCCGTGATAACATGAATTAGTGTATACATATTCGCTGGCTCTAAATCCTGAAATTATTGTTTGCTATAAAAATTCTTATGCAATTGGACAAGCCAAAGCATAAACGTACCAATGCAGAGAGATGCAGACCAATGTCCAAAAGGTAATAAAAGATGCCTGGAAAAAGTTACTTACAATATTCAAATTTAAGAATGGAGTAACAACCATTATAACCAACAACGTATTCTAGGGTTAATTTCACTGATGATCACTCAATTATGTTTTAATTTCACTAAAGTCACTTAATTATTTTTTGTCACTTCGTAACTAAACTTTCACATTGTCACTTAAAAGTCATTTTGGCTCAAACTCCTACCATAAATTTGACATGACATAAAATTTAATGAGAGCAATCCAAAAATAAATGTCATATAAGCTTAAATGGATCATACCCACTTTAGATCCATTTCTTCCTTAATGTGATTTGACACATAACCCAAATGCTTTCAATAAAAAAAATATTAAATCTCACATTAGTTTAAAATGATTATTCTATACTACAAAATTCTTGTCTTTTCTGTTACATAATGCCCATTTATATTATTCTATACTAAAAAAATTCTTATCTTGTTTGTATGCCCCATCCGGGTCGTTTTATAACTCTATCGAAGTTAAAATACTACTATATCCAACTCACATAACATATTTATAATTTTCTAGTGAAATTAAAATATTGTATTCATCTTTCATAACATATTAATGTATCATAAGCATACAAGAATAATAATAAGGCTAATAAGAGTCTATTTTCACATTGAACATGCAATTACAGACAACCAATTGCAATTGTTTAGACAAAAAAAATAGTGTATTTGTACGATAAAAACCCCCACAAAAAAATTACAAGACCTAATTTTATTAGGCGTGTGTTTTTTTCCCCCTATTGAAACTCATTTAGGTTATGGGTCAAATCACATTAAGGGAGAAATGGATCTAAGTAGGTATTGTTCATTTAAGCTTATGTGACATTTATTTTTGGATTTTTCTCATTAAGTTTTATGCCATGTCATATTTATAATAGGGGTTTCAACCAAAATGACTTTTAAGTGACAATGTGAAAGTTTAGTTATTTTTAAGTGACAAAAAATAGTTGAGTGACTTTAGTGAAATTGAAATATAGTTGAATGATCATAAGTGAAATTAACTCGTATTCTAAGACTCAGATGTGTACACCAGAGAGAGAGTTGATAAGGAGAGATATGATTAGCAAATACTTTTTATTAAAAATAAAGACTACAACATACTTCTTAATTGACAAAAAGATGGAAATAGTAAACAAAAATTAGATGTTGTAAATTCTTGACATAATCTCAGTCATTTTCGTTAATCTGGTCAAGAATCACAATAAGAGCAACTATGAACGCATGATCTATGTTTTCACTCACAGACATACCAAAATTATCTTTGCCAAGTAGCATACTTTCTGCAGTGAGTTTCTTGTGCATCTGCATGCAATTACAAATATGATTAATATAAACACTTCTACTAATGATAATTATTTTAAGCAGAACAATCTATGTATACCGTCTAGAAAAGTAAATAGTGAAACCGATCGACGATTTTGGTAGAATTAGCAGCATAAATAACGCAAGATTTGTCAAGCCAGCTGCCTTCAATTTTGAAATCACAAACTTCTTCTTTGGTGTTAGCAGGCAGATATACATCTAACTTGGTTTTGAATTGTAAAAGTGCAGACTTCTTGACACTAAAGAGCAAATCTTTAGCGTTCGTACTCTCTCCTCTAAATGCTTGCCATCTATTATGAGCACTCAATAGCTAAATATTCATGAAATCAGAAAAGGAAACACATGAGCATATGTCACAATCAGTGATGGAGTTAAGATATTTATTAAAAGAGAGTCAAAATATAAAGAACTAAATATACGGAGAAACCATATAAATTCAATAATTTTTTTAAACCTATCTCTATAATATAAATTCCCAGCAAAAAAGTGTCAATTGACTCCCCTTTTAACAAGGGTAGCGCCGCCCCTGGTCATAATAGATTCCTTTTGACTGTCAATCAATTACACTTCAATCTTAGGATAGTTAGGTCGTTTAAATAAATGGAAGAAAAAGTTACTATATTATTGTTATAGGAGTATAGTTGAAGAGAAAATGAATCAATCAACTATAGCTCTTTTCTTATTCAGAGAAAATGAATCAATCAATTATAGCTCTTTTTTTTTTTATTGGCCTAATTAATTCAGATTTGCTAGGTAGACTCATTAAAGGGGGATTATTCCCAAGGTTTATCGTAAACTAATTACTATACCTCAATCATAAACAAACTGGTTATAGGTTATATAAATCATCTACATATATTCTGTTAGAATTTTGCCCTAAATTTTTAATTTATTAAAACTATTTTTCTTGAAGAAAGGAACGAAGACTCCTAAAAGAAATAAACCTCTTTCATATGCCTTATCCTTTCCTTGGACAAGAAGTACTTCTATAAATTGATGTTTTCCACTCACAACAAGAACAACAATAATATCCACAATGTAGTTATTAAAGAGTCGTATTTAGGGAGATTTTTCTCTCAATAGTTTTTATACTAGCTTTTTTTATATGTAGATCAATTGACCAAACTCTGTTATAATGTCCTATTCTTTAATATATTTTCTTTCTTTTCTGATTTATCGTCTATCAGCTTTGCATTGTTAGCTTCCGCATACACCATGCTATTTCGACCCCAACACATTCAGCCCTATTTTGTCCTATCCCATTGATGCAAAAACAAGGATAAATTATTAAATTAACGATCTGACCATGAAACCAAATAATATATATATAATGATGACCTTTTGTTGGAAAGTAACGAGAGGATTGTCAGAACCATCAACCAAGACTCGACGTTCACGTAAGCTAAAGACTTGGCCTTTGACTTTAAACAAAGCATTTCCATCAGCATCAACAACTTGAAAAGCACCATCTTTTAATGTCATGACTTTTTCACGATGTTGAGATCAGAAGGGTATGGAACACAAAACTGGGAACCTATTACTGCCACAGGATTTGCAGGAACAGCCATCTGTGGATCGCTTGTTCCTGCCATCACTCCTGTGTGTCGCAATGTAGTAATTAATGCACTACAATCACAAAATCAATCAGATTTATGCACACACATTTGTGAACTTACCTAATTAAAGGCTTATTATACGGAAAAATAAAGGAATGCCTCAACTTGTTGTACCATTTTACATCATTTAAACCATTCAGGATGAAATCCTCATATAATAGTGTTACCCATTGTATGATATCATCCTCGCAAATATAATGTTTGTTTTGATTGTTAATTAAACTTTACTGTATTGTATTGTATTGTATTGTATTGTATTGTTGAATTCGTTATGTAATGATAAAAAGTGTCATTTTATGTAACGACATATTTGGTGTAGTCGCGATGTTACCTTACTTTTTTTTTCCTCATCTTGCCTTTCCTTATTATTAAATAATCCGATATTATCTTTTATTCTACCTTTTTATATAATTATTTTACTCCGTAACCTACTTTTTTTTGGTAATATTTCTCATATTATGAGTGTGCGAC
The DNA here is from genome assembly GCF_000393655.2 of Nicotiana sylvestris. Lineage (NCBI taxonomy): Eukaryota > Viridiplantae > Streptophyta > Magnoliopsida > Solanales > Solanaceae > Nicotiana > Nicotiana sylvestris. The sequence continues at coordinate 129,499,169 of NC_091063.1, forward strand.
ATCATAAAACGATAATAAATAATACAATCTATCCACATATTATATTAATAGAAAATAATACAGTATAATACAATATAATATACTATGATACATTATAAAAAATGTGTAACAACTTGTCACGACCCGAATTTCCCACCGCCGGGACCGTGATGGCGCCTAACATCACACTCGCTAGGCAAGCCAACGTTAGAGATTTATTCACCTTTTTCCTTTACCTTTCATAATTAAAACTTAACAAAACTAAATCAACGGAATTTAAAAGCGGAAATACATTATTAACTGATCTCCTTTTGGGAATTAGGTATTTGAAGAGTCGCCACCTAACGGATTATGGTGCTTTAGGGCACCTAGATCGATTAACTCTTGGGTTGGTTTGCATTACCAGAGATTAGGGTAAGGGGTCGAAGTAACCTCGAGGGGAAGGTGTTAGGCACCCCTCTTGGTCCACAACTGTGGGTCCCGGCCGAACTTATATTCACAAATTAATCCATTATAAGTAAACAATTGAATCAAATAGGTCGCAAGTAAAACACGTTGGGATAACTCAAGTAGTAAGATTTGGACAAGTTGTAAAACAAAGGTTTAAATAAAAAAGGGAATCTGGTAAAAAGGGGTCCTAGGTTGGTTATCCTATAGGGTCACCCCACACAATGTCTGGTAAACACTCCTCAATGAGGGGCTACACGTGACATTAGCGCGTAGTCATCATATCTCATATCTACCCTTCCCATCCCCTTATTGGTCATACAAAGCGAGTGTTTGGTCAACGATTTCTATTGCGTGCTGCTACCCGTCCCTTCTTAATGGTCCTGGAGGGAGTTAGGACCTCTACCAATAGTTGGTTCTAGACGTACCCCTAAGGTTTTAAAAGGCAAAAATTCTAAGGCAACAATCAAAAACACTTAGGACTTTCAACACATAAAGGGAGCAATTAGAGGCTCAGAGTTTCCTCCTCAAACAAACACATAAGCAGCACGACTCAAGCACAGTTAAGGTCTTTTATTAGACAATGTCCTAAAGAAGGATATCTAGGTGAATATGCAGAAGACAAATAACCTCTTTTAAACTCAGAAGTTATAACCCTAGCAATTGCCTATGGATTTTTAAAGCCTGTTAGGAATCAGAAAACATTAAGCAATAGAAACAGTTTCAGAGATGCAGTTTTGAAAACGCCCTAAGGGCTTGCCTATACGCGGAGTACTGATGTCTATATTAATACAGAAATAAAGTAGGTTTTGAAATAGACTCCTTTAATACCTATATGCATGGTATCTAATGAGATTGAGGCAGTTTGAAAGAACTTGTTTTAGGAAATACTTAATACTTAATAAAACCAATTCAGAAATGAACTAGGCGTGATCAAGTTAACTTATTTAGACTAAATTAGATTGAAAGGCAGAATTTCGAATATGATTCCCTATAGGCATGTTATCTAAGTGTAATACTGATTTTAACGATTTGCAGGCATAGAAACGTACATAACACTCGTTGCTCCAGAATCCGAATTAAGTCCTATAGGCATGGCATCTATAAGTTAATCCGATTTTTTTAAGACATTGAAAGCATGATTCCTATTATGAAATTATCCGAATCCTATAGGCATGGTTTCTAGACATGACAAGATGTAGAACCTTATAGGCATGATTTTTACTTAGTAGAGCAAACAAATTTAAAAGTAAGATTCTAGGAGCATGATTTCTACCCGTATTACCCCATAAAGCATGTATCTACCCACCCTTTTCACTAAATACACTAATATCTGCTTACAAGTTATTACAGACCAATGAATGAAATACACAAGTAAATAAAAAATCAAGAAGCTATTCTATAGGGAGCCTTCGATTAAGCCTAGATTCCTCAAAGCCTCCAATGAACTCATATGCCTCAATTCCATAGACAATGATATAGTCTAGGTGCATCAAAGATCCCTAAGGATCTCAAGGATCCCGGGCAGTGCTTACACCTAGATTTGGTAACCAAAATTGAACAAGTGCAGTGTAGAAGGGCCAACCTTAGTATGCCAGAGTTTAGAGGGTTCTCAAGAGGATCCCAAGGCAGTACACATACTGGAGGGGGCATAACTTATTGACTAAGAGTAGAGTAAAAGTGATTTACACAAGTTGGAAGGTTTTACTACAAAACTGTATTAAAACAAAAGTTTTTTTGAAAGTAATTTAGTAAAGCAACAGAGACTATTTGAAAAAGAGATTGGAGAAGTTAACAAAGTCCAAACACCTTAGAATAAGTTCATACACAACTAGGAGTCACAACATCAAGGCAGGTTTCGTAGTCACAAACAGGGGTAAAAGGGGTTTGGGAATACATAGGACACATAATTAAGCAAAGAATTGGGAATTAGTATAGTCATGCCCAGAAGCAGCTAACTAGACATAGTCACAAAATCAGACATAAAGAACAGACTCACATGCAGGGGGATAGGGATTTGGGGAATTCATGGTGGTAAACATATAACAAGTAAGAGATGATTGGTGTAGACATGCTCAGAAACAAACAGAAGGGGAAATATACTGATCTCAAGGGAGGGGAAGACATGATGACATGCTGATAATATAACCCTCAACTACAAGTTTCACAACAAAACCACAAATAGAAGCAAACTAGAAACAAGATGAACTGAAACAATAAGAGAATCATATTATTGTTGGAACTTTGAATTAAAACTAGGACATACCAGTAAAGAGGATAGTGAGCAGAATGAAAGAACAAGAGAACACAAATGATTAGCCTTGGCTTGCAACCGGCTAACTTAAAGCAGTAGCAAGTAGCACAAGAGAGAGAGCAGAAATTTTTAAGTATGAGAGATAGTTTTGAACCAAGAGTTCATGTCTGTGTGTTAATGAGAGAGCATATATATATATATATATATATATATATATATATATATATATATATATATATATATATATAGTTTGAAACTAGGTAGAATAATAAGGTAAAAATCAAAATCAAGCAGTAATTATGGAACTAGGTATCAATTAGTATAAAATTAGTAGAAGTACTCTCTTAATTAAGGGAGTTAATTTCAAATGGTAAAGACAAATAAGGAAAGAGATCACATAAGACTGGAATATAACACACAAAGAAATAGTTTCAGCATAGTGCAAGTATAGAACATGTAATTAAGGCTAAGTATATAATATCCCAATTAAGTAAATAACATAAGAGTCGGTTGACATCATAGTCGACCATAAAATAAGGCAAGAAAAATAACTTAGAGGCTAAAAATCAGTAGAGAATATTACAAGAGATTAGAAGGATATCAATCACAGGGAATCAAGGATTCCGATGGACAATGGTAATGATTTGGGGGGTAGGGGGAATTACCATAAATTTCTATGAACAAACAGAATAAACACACAATAGGCAAGAAGAGGCAAAAATGAGAAACCCTAATAGCACAGTAGGGTAAAAATAACACAAAATCAGGGATTCGCATGGAACATAGTACTGATTATAGGAGTTTAACAGAATGAACATAGTAGAGGAGGAAGAAGCAAAAATTAGAAACCCTAATGAGCATAGTAGGGTAAAATCATAGAAAACTCAGGGATTCATGAGAAACAAGCAAGCATATAGATTAAATGAATAAATCATCAAATACAGACTCAGAACCCAGGGTTAAGACCAAGAACTAGGGTTTTCACATATACGAGTTGAAAAAGGAGTAGAAACACAGAATCAATCAAGATATGAAAATGATAGAGGTTTAAACAAGTGTAGAAGAAGCTCCGAGAAACCCTAACTTTAAAGAAAGTAAAAACAGCTTGAAGTCGATGATTTTTCAAAAGAGGTTCGAGAACAGTGTAAAACATAGAAGGAACAGACTCGAATCGGTTAAAAATGGCCCAGATCTAAGAGATACAAGTGAAAATTAGGGTTTCAAAAGAAACCTAAATAGAGATGGAAGAACCTGCTTAAAACTTCAAAGATCGTAATAAATATAGTGTAACTTTGCCCAAAATCACACCGTAGAAGCCATGAACAGCCAAAATAGCAACTCTAGGAACAAGTCGGCATGGCCCAGGGCCCTTGAAAGCCTCAGAGATGATGAGCAAGGCAATGCAGGAGCCATTGGAGGCTTGGGGTTGAAGAGTGGTCGCCGGAGAAGACCGGAGAAGAGAGGCGGTTGAAAAGGATTTAGGGTTAGGTTGAGAGAAGAGAGGAGACGAGAGAATTTAGAGGCGGTGGGCTGTAAAGAATGACTAGGGTTCGGGGGTAATTAGGATTAAAAAAGGAAAGAAAAGGTATGGACTAGTGATCTAGGAGATCAACTGCCAGGATTTGATCGGGTAGATGGGTTCCGGGTTTGGGTAAGCGTAGATAGGTTCTAGGTCAAGTATTTTAATAAGAAATTGGGTTGGGGTTGGGTCCAATTTGGGCAGCAATTGAAATGCCAAATTCGGCTATAATTTAAATAGCAATTTTTCCCTATTTAATTTATAATAAGTAATAAACAATTTCTAAAACATAATTTTCAACACAAAATGATTTAAAATATGTAATTATCATTTTAAAAATATATGGACCAATTTTATGCATATAAAATGTAATTATACATTAAATGGGCTAACATTGCAATTATATGCAATTTAGCTTAAAAGAAATACTAAATGCAATTATAAAAATGCATAAAAAATATATTAATCATATTTTGGCATAATTATAGAAATTACATGAATAAATCATCATAACAATAATTTGGGAAATAATTGTTGGGATTTTATGAATAAAAGGGGAGGAAATAAATCAATTTAAATCTTTAAAATTATGGAAAAATTATAAAAACATTGTGCATGCTTGTATATGCATATATATGCTATTTCAAAGGTATTTATGCATATAAAAAATAAATAAGAAAAATTGGGTATTAATAGTTGCCCCTCTTTATCCGAGAGGGATGAAGAGTTTTCGGGTAAAGAAATGATGACCGATTTTGGCCGGATGAGATGTTTTGAAAGATAGAGGCCGAACTCCAATTTTCGAGTTGCCTACATATCCCTGATTTCTGGATTCACCCGCGCAGTAGGCCAATGAAATTATTGCAAGAACGGACACGAGATGCGGAAGCGACTATGGTGAGCGGTTAAGGCTCGAACGGTTGGTGGGAACTGGAGCGAGATTGCTCCTGCTAGGATAGCGGTTGCTTACTGGTTACCTGCAGATAAAAGATGCTACAAACGTATTTGCAAAAATTTAAACATGATGTAGATTTACTTTGGACCATGAAGGTTGTCTTCGGATGGTTAAAGATGACGTCCTTAGACCATGATGTCCTGGGCCATGAATTGTTTAGTAAGGGATTCGCAGACTATGAATTGGTATTCTCGGGCCATGAAAATGGTGCCTCCCAAACCATGACGCCTTTGAATAATGATATGCAAGTTCGAGAGATCCTCAGACCATGGCATGGTGTCTTCCGGCTATGAGAATGATGCCTTTGGACTATGACGCCTTCAGATAGATTAGAGATGTTTCAGCCCATGATATGCAATAATATGATGTAACAAGACGAGGCTTAGTCTTGTGAAATGAAGTGCAGAGCTTAGCCCGATTGAAAAGCAAATAGATAGTAGTAGAAATAGAGCAATATCTGTGCAAAGAGGGACAATGCTTAGTCCCGTGCAAGTGGGGAGGCAAGGATTAGCTTTTATGCAAATGGGAAGGCAAGGACTAGACTCATGCGAATAAGGAGCCAAGTACTAGACTCATGCAAATATGGAGTCAAGGACTAGACTCATGCAAATATGGAGGCAAGGATTAACCTCATGCGAATATGGAGTCAGAGATTAGACTCATGTAAGTATGGAGTTAAGGATTTAGACCTATGCGAATATAGAGGCAAGGGTTAGCCTCACGCAAGTATGGAGTCAGTGATTAGACTCATGCAAGTATGGAGTCAAGGATTAGACTCATGCAAACATGGAGTCAGATATTAGACTCATGCAAATGGGAGGCAAGGGTTAGTCTTATGCAAATATGGAGTCATGGATTAGACTCATGCAGATATGGAGTCAAGGATTAGACTCATGCAAACGTTGAGTCAGAGATTAGACTCATACAAATAGGAGGCAAGGGTTAGCCTTATGCAAATATGGAGTCAGGGAATATACTCATGCAAATATGGAGCCCAGGATTAAACTCATGCAAATATGGAGGCAAAGATTAGCCTCATGCAAATGTGGGGGACAAGGATTAGTCCTATGCAAATGTGGAGTCCAGGATTAGACTTATGCAAATATAGAGGACAGGGATTAGTCCCATGCAAATGTGGGGGATAGGATTAGTCCCATTCAAAGAGCGAATAGCAAATAAGGGTAGTGTATGTCTTAGCTGGAGATATATTTAGTGTCTGATGACCGGATGGATGGTGAATTTGCTTTGTGTATACATGTTTTGAGAATGCTACTGTTACGTCAAATGTGCCTGCATTAAAAGAAAAATCGTAAGTTTTTTGAGGGGAGGTTGGTTCTTGCTTCGTCTTCCGGTCTTGCTCTGGTCTACTCTGGAAGCCCCCTTTGAATTCCTCTAGGTAGCACCTGACTGTTATGGAAATAGAATTTTCAAAAAATATACAATCATTGATAAAAAAAAGAATTGTTTTGGAAGTGTATTGATATATCAAGTAATTTTTGATGAAATAGCGACTGTGACACATTTCAAAGGCATTGCAGCTATCTTATGTTAAAATTTTGAGGGTCCTCCTCAAAATTTTGCCCCAGTTTGTTAGATGATTTTTAACTGTTTACGGATGACGGACCCTGCTGAATCTTCTTCGGAATTTTGAGAATCCTTCTCAAAATTCTGCCTTAGTTCTTGACTGATTACTCACTTTTTGATGCGCGTCGGTGATGACTGGACTTGCTCTGGAATTTTGAGGACCCTCCTCAAAATTCTGCCCGAGTTTCTGATTTTGGGGGAAATGAAAATTTTATTATAATTTGACCGAACCCATAAGGCTGCCTACGTATCCCCTCTTAAACCGGAACCAGGTCAAGCGTAGTTCAATTACATTAGAAAAGAAATGTGAAATAATCTTGACTGCGTCTGAATTGATTGGTTTTAGCCAGATTTCCCCATCCATTTATACAAGTATGAGTGCTCCTCCTGTCAAGACCCTGTGAACCATGTATGGACCTTGCCAGTTGGGAGAGAATTTCCCTTTAACTTCATCTTGATGCGGGAAGATTTTCTTCAATACCAGCTGCCCTGGTGCAAACTATCTTGGTTTGACTCTTTTGTTGAAAGCTCTAGACATTCTGTTCTGGTAAAGTTGGTCATGACATACTGCGTTCATCCTCTTTCTATCGATAAGGGCCAATTGTTCATAGCGACTCCTTATTCACTTAGCATCGCTGAGTTCAGCTACGATTCTTAAAGAAGGAATTTCTACCTCGACTAGGATGACAGCCTCGGTACCATAAACCAGAATGTAGGGGGTTACCCCAGTGGACGTGCCAACTGTGGTGCGGTACCCTAACAGAGCAAAGGGTAACTTCTCATGCCATTGCTTGTGATTCTCTACCATCTTCCTTAGTATCTTTTTAATGTTTTTGTTGGCGGCTTCTACGACTCCATTCATTTGAGGTTTGTAGGCGGTGGAATTCTTATGATTGATTTTGAAAGTTTCACATATAGATTTCATCATATCACTATTGAGGTTGGCGGCATTGTCAGTAATAATGGACTCAGGAACTCCAAATCGGCAAACAATACGATCCTTGACAAAATATGCAACGACTTTCTTGGTTACAGCTTTGAAAGATGCAGCTTCTACCCATTTTGTGAAGTAATCAATGGCTACTAGAATAAACCTGTGTCCATTTGAAGCAGTGGGCTCAACCGGACCAACAATATCCATTCCCCAGGCGGCGAATGGCCAAGGTGAGCTTGTTGCATTGAGCTCATTTGGTGGCACTTTTATCATGTCGGCATGCACTTGACATTAAAGGCATTTGCGAACATACTGAATGCAATCCGTCTCCATGGTCATCCAGAAGTAACTGGCCCTGAGTATCTTTTTAGCCAAGACGAAACCATTCATGTGCGGACCACAGGTCCCAGCATGTACCTCTTCAAGTAATTTAGAAACCTCATTTGTATCAACATATCTCAATAAACACAAATCAGGAGTTCTTTTATACAAATTCCCTCCGCTGTGGAAGAAGTGATTTGACAATTTTGGGAGTGTGCGTTTCTGGGTGTGATTTGCATGCTCCAGGTATTCTCCTTTTGATAAGTACTCCTTGATTTCATGGAACCAAAGCTTTCCATCTACTTCTTCCTCGATATGAGCACAATATGTCGGCTGATTATGGATCCTCACCGGAATGGGATCAATATAGTTCTTATCTGGATGATGTATCATTGATGACAAATTGGCTAATGCGTCGGCAAACTCATTCTGAATTCTGGGCACATGTCGGAATTCTATCTTTGTAAATCTCTTCCTCAATTCTTGCACGTGGCGTAGATATGGAAATATCTTGAAATTCTTGGTGGCCCACTCTCCTTGTACCTGGTGCACAAGCAAATCTGAATCACCAATCACCAACAACTCCTGAATGTTCATGTCGATTGCCATATTGAGCCCTAGTATACAGGCTTCGTACTCTGCCATGTTCTTGGTGTAAGAAAATCTGAGTTTAGCAGATACGGGATAATGTTGACCCGTTTCTGATACCAAAACGGCTCCAATGCCCACTCCTCTGAAATTTATAGCTCCGTCAAAGAACATCCTCCAACCGTCGTATGCCTCGGTAATGTCTTCTCTTACAAATGATACTTCTTCATCAGGAAAATATGTTTTCAATGGTTCGTATTCTCCTCCCATCGGATTTTCAGCGAGGTGATCTGCTAATGCTTGTCCCTTGACTGCCTTTTGAGTTACATAGACAATATCGAACTCACTTAGTAGTATCTACCATTTAGCGAACTTCCAATAGGCATGAGTTTCTGAAATATGTACTTTAGAGGATCTATCCTGGATATGCGGTATGTAGTGTAGGCACAAAAGTAATTCCTTAATTTTTGGGATGTCCAGGTCAAAACACAGCAAGTGCGTTCAAGTTGAGAATACTGTACTTCATAAGGTGTGAACTTCTTGCTCAAATAATATATGGCCCGCTCCTTTTTTCCTGTCTTATCATGTTGTCCCAAAACATATGTGAAGGCTCCATCTAACACGGATAGATAAAGTAACAAAGGTCGTCCTGGTTCTGGCGGGACCAGAACTGCTGGTGTGGACAGGTACTCCTTGATCTTGTCAAAAGCTTTCTGACAATCCTCAGTCCAACTTGTCTCGGCATCTTTCCTCAGCATCTTGAAGATGGGTTCACATATGATTGTGGACTGTGCTATGAATCGACTGATGTAGTTGAGTCGTCCTATGAAGCTCATCACATCCTTTTTGCTTTTAGGTGGTGGTAACTCCTGAATAGCTTTGACTTTAGTTGGATCTATCTCGATCCCTCGGTGACTGACAATGAATCCCAATAACTTTCCTACGGGAACCTCGAATGCACACTTTGCGGGGTTCAACTTCAAATTGTACCTCCTGAGCCTGTCGAAGAACTTCCTCAAGTCTGCTATGTGATTTGCGACCCTTTTGGATTTGATAATGACATCATCCACATATACCTCTATTTCTTTGTGTATCATATCATGAAAGATAGTTGTCATGGCTCTTATGTAGGTGGCCCTAACGTTCTTCAAACCGAATGGCATCATATTATAACAATATACACCCCACGGAGTAATGTAAGCTGTCTTCTCTGCATCTTCTTCATCCATCCAGATCTGGTGATAACCCGCGAAGCAATCTACGAAGGATTGAAGTTTATTCTTGGCGTAGTTATTGATCAGTATGTGTATATTTGGTAGTGGAAAATCTTCCTTGGGACTTGCTCTATTTAAATCCCGATAACAACACATACCCTGACCTTCCCGTCCTTCTTCGGAACTGGCACGATGTTACCTAACTAGGTTGGATATTCGACTACCCTGAGAACTTGGCTTTGATCTGCTTGGTAACTTCCTCCTTGATTTTTAGACTCTTGTCTGGTTTGAATTTTCTGAGTTTCTGCTTGACTGGCGGACACAAGGGATTAGTAGGCAACTTTTGAGCCATTATAGATGTGCTCAAATCAGCCATATCGTCATACGACCATGCGAAGATGTCCTCATATTCCTTTAGAAAATAGATGTATTCTTCCTTCTCTGTTGGTGACAAATGAATGCTGATATGAGTCTCCTTGACGGTCTCGGTGTCTCACAAGTTTACTGCTTCTGTTTCGTCCAAGTTGGACTTAGGCGTGTTCTCAAAATTCTTGACTTCTTTAACAATTTCCTCGGGTATTTCATCTTCTTCCTCTGAGTCACTATTCTCATATTGCGTTGCCTCATTACATGTCACGATTACTGGTTCATCAAAAAAAGTAATAATAGCGATGTGAAAAGAAAAAGTGTAAAGACAGTAGTGAATAATAAAGAGCAAATACATTTGATTAAAACTTGAGAAATTGTTCAGACAAAATAGGGCTCGATGAATCGAGCATTTATTTTGAAATAAGTAAAGATTAAAATGAAACTATAGGAAATTTTAAATGCCTAAAACGACTATAGAAGTAAATCTTGCCAAGCTACCAAGGGACTCAACAGGCTCGGGATGGTGTGGCAGTTTGCCACAGTCTGAATGGTGAGGCCTTCTTCCTCCTCCTCCTCTTCCTCCTCAATTATGGCACAACAATCCATGTCCTCGTCTTCCAAGAACAAATCCTTCAGCCCAGCTAGTGCTTCTTCTTCTGCAGTTCCCAATATTATGTCGGCCTGGTGGAAAGCTTGTTCCAAACGTGGTACCGGTTGCTCAAGAGGTTAATATGGTCCGCGCCATGGAGGCTACCACTCCATGTACTCTTGCCATGTATACTGGTATCCGAGCCCAAAGGTGGTACCATGATTTTTTAGCCGTATCGGCTTTGTGATACCTTGGAAGTTCTTTCCCAGCCCTTTGCCGGGTTCATATCCGGACCATGCTAGTATGCTTTTTTTGTTACTCCATCACTTATCCTTCTCGACGGCATTGACCCGTTCAATGTGATGATAGGTTTCCCCTCCTAGCCTTCTTCTATGTCCAATGGTCGGGATGGTTTGACTAGTGTAGATGGGGTTACACCCATCTCTATAAATGATCACCTCATGACGGTTCCATTCGAATTTTACGGCTTGATGTAGTATGGAGGGCACGACTCCAGCAGCATGGATCCATGGTCGGCCCAACAGAAGATTATATGAGGCTGGTATGTCAAGCACTTGGAATTCAACGTCGAATCAAGTTGGCCCCATCTGCAAGCAAAGGTTGATTTCCCTGATCGTGGCCCTCTGGAACCCATCAAAAGACTTCACATTCATGCTTCTGATCCATATTTCATGGAAACCTTTGTCCAACCTGTAAGCACGTGATTTTTGCTTCACGGACAATCACTCCAAAAGAAAACAAAAAATAGTGACAAATGACCTCACTGTACAATTTTTCGATTTTCCGTGACGTATGCTATTAGTCATTTGTGGTTCTGTCCGTTTTTCATTTAATCTTATTGAACAAAATACAAAATATGTATGTCATGGTAATTAAACCATAATTCGGTCATTAAAAGAAAATTCACAAAAATATATACGCATCTTTTATTCTAGGTTGTGATTTAACTTACTTCAAATATTTTTATATGTGTGTGATGATTGTGTTAAGTGAGTAAATTAATGGTGGTTTTAATTTCATTTTTTATTTATTTTATTTTATTTTATTTTTATTTAAAATTAGAAAACAAAAAGAAAAGAGTGATGAAATTGGTTTGGGCCAAGAAATGAATCAAAATCGAGCCCAAGATGACACAGGTCCAGTCCAAGCACAGGCTGCCCGGGTACGTCCCAAACGACGTCGTATCAGCGTCTTTGTGTTGAGCCATTGATTTGATTCAAATGAACGGTCCTGATCGGGCCACTCATTTAACCCAAACGACGCCGTCTTAGGCAATTGTTCTGAGCCGTCCAACCCCTTGATCCAACGAATCCAGGCCTTCCCTTAGGCCCGTCAAATTTGACCCGATCCAATCCCCTACCCGGTCTCAACCCACCATCAGCACCCGAACGACGTCGTCTCTCTTCAATGAGTAGATCCTGGCCCTTGATCTCACATGATCCGACGGCCAGGATCTAAACCTCAAAATCATATATAAAGCCCAACTTGGTTACCCCGCCCCCTATCCAAAACACCCCCCGGCTTCATCGTCTCCCTGAGCAACCCTAACACCCAAACCCTAGCCGCCACCCCACCCCTTCGCCTGAAAGCCGGCGGCAACGGTGCCGTTGGCCATGAGTCTAACACCCCTGAACCACCATGACCCCCCTCTCCAAATCCACACTCAGCTTACCTCGAATCTTCCCCGAACGTCTCGAATCTTCATTCGAAGATCCGAGACCAAACCTAGATCTACACAAAACCACCCCATATTCACCCTAGTCACTCCCCTAACGTCCCTCAGGCCTTAATCAGCTTTGGTTCCGGTCAAATGCAAGCAGAACTTGTCGAATCCCAAATCTGAGTTCAAGAACCCTAAAAAACCAAACCTGTTTCGTGTTGAGGTAAGTTCCCGGTGTAATCTTCTTTTCTTTCTTTTTTGTTTGTGCATATGTTCGTATATTTGTTCTGAATCTTTTGATTATTTTCTGTCAGTTCTCCCCATCTTCAAAAGACCCTTTTTGTTTGGTCGATTTCTTTTCTTAAATGTTAAATGAGTGTTATAAGATGTTTGTTCGCTTCGACTGATGTCGTCGACCAGTTAAGTTTCATAAACTTCGTGTTAAATGCCCCGAGTGTTGAAATAAATTGGTGCCTTGTTTAGTCTGTGTTGTTTGTCGATTAATTGTTACGTATATTAGTTCGTATAGTCGATTTGAGTAACGTCGTCAAATAATTAAGTGTCGTAAAGTTCCATCGTTGTTCGGAAAAATGCCTGAATCACTCATTTGTTCTGTCTTGAGTTTAATCGATCAGCGATTAGTTAGTATACATTATAACTCGCAAAGTTGACTCGACACATGTTGTCGTTAGTTTCACAGCATCAAATAACAAACGACCTAACTCTTACTGGCTGGTTTTGTTAAATGCTTGTGTTGGACTGATTGTAGGTTGGTTTGTTAGCTGTGGGAGGGGGGATTCGAACTGGTAGACTAACAGATACAATAGAATGAAAGGGTGGGGCAAGACAACAATGATCAAGGGTCTGTGGGATAATTTTGGTTGGGGGGAAGAAACTGACTGAGTGTTCAGGATTAAAGAAGCTGTCAAGTGTCAATTAAAATACTATTAAGGGGGAACAAAACACAAGAGCATGGGAACTAAATGAATAATTTAAACCCATAACTCTTGATTAGAGAAATAGGACAAAGCATGGGGGGCTGATTAAGTTTACCAAGAAAAATACCTCTAGGCATGGGAAGCTAAGGGGTATGGGCAGATTGCAATTGGCAGGATCCAGGCAGCTTGACTGCACTGGGTTGTTGGTTTATATTTAAGCTTTTTTAGAACTTAAAAGGGGCTGGACATTTTTTTAGTCTTTAGAGAAAGCAAGAAACATAAAGAAGTTTTTCAGAATATTGTAAACAAACACTGTCTGAAAACTGCTTAGGAGTTCAGATTGGTCAAGCTGTCTTGGCCAATTGTTGTTGGTTATTTGCCGAGCTATTTGTGATTGTTGAACTGTTAGTGCTGTTACATTGAATACTCTGGTTTTTCTGCTGGGTCACCATTCTGTTTCTGGGATTGCTTGACTGTTGCTCGACCAACTATTGGGTTTCCCTTGTTGTTGAGACTGCTGTTGTTTATCTGTGAACTATTGGTGACATTTGTTGCTGATTGTTAGCTGTTGATTGTTGATTGCTGCTTACCTGTTGTTGCTGTGTTTGCTGTATACTGCTCAGCTGATCATTCTCCTTCTTCTTTTGCTTTGCTATACCAGGTACACGATTAATAGTATCAATGTAACTTGAAAGTTGAGCATGAATACAAAAGAGAAGATCTAAAGATGTTTTTTTTTCTCATACATAGACTGTTATATTGAATATCATGTAATGTATAATAGTTTACATTTTTGTTTGGATACTGAAGGTAGCTTGCACGCCTAGTAGATATCAATGTATGGTGATTGAATGTTAGTTTGTATATGTAGGCTGGTAGATAAAAGTATTCCCAATGCAGTAGGTTGTATCTTAGACTTAGTCTAATTGTGTAGCATATTCTTTAATACATGCCAAGCATGAAAACTATCCATTACTAGTTAAGTTATTTCCCTTTTGATAAACTGTCTCGTATAACTGGTAAATCACACTTTAGAACAAGGAACACAAAGCTTACAATCTCAACCTCATGAAGGTCGAGCCCAAGTCGAAGCAAACTGAATAGACCTTCATCGGAAAAACCGTGGCCCAGGCCTGGCCCATCCTGCATGAGCTGGGCTTGGGACCATAAGATTCGATCACTTGCCCGCGGGCGCGACCCTGTTTCTGATTTTTGTAAAAAGGGTATTCTGAATCCTGCCATAAATAACTCGCAATTAACTAGGACTATCTCCGCTTTCAATCAGTAGAGACAAACGCGACAAGAAACGTAGTTGCTATAGGATATCCTTTTAAAATAAAAATGAGACGATCCTCGCTAAATAAATCACACATCACCGGGGCCCTCAAATAAATACATAACCATTGACTAGACTTTGGATTTGGCCGTTTAATGAACGTTCACAGCCTCTTCCTAAAATAACAATACGTTAGTCTCTTTAGGACGCGCCTATAACAATGTTATCTCCCTAAACTCGGGTGCACATCTATGTGACCCAAATCCAAATCTCAACGGAGTCGAAATATGCCTCTAGTCACGGGCACATTGATTGTGGCGTGGCCCGAGATGCATTTCCATGACGTTGTAAATTCCTTTTAATAATAAATGAGACAAGCCTCGACAAACAAAAAATGCACAAGCTGCGAGGCCCTCTAAATGTATATATATTAAAATACTTAGAATTCGGGACATGCCGTTTAGCAAATTTTACGGCCTTCCCCAAAATAACAATACGTTAGTTGCTTTAGGCGCGTCTTAATAATTTATTCTCCTTAATTCGGGTGCACATTTATGTGACCCAAATCCAAATCTCAACCGAGTCGAGATATGTCAATAACCACGGGTGCATTGATGTAACGTGGTTCGAGATATGTTTTCACGACGTTGCAAGTCCTATAAAAATAACAGTGAATGATAAAAGCGGTTAAAAGATAAAATTGGCACATAAGTTCACATTTGTATAAAATCAGATAATCAAGCCGAATATAACAGTTGAGCGACCGTGCTAGAACCACGGAACTCGGGAATGCCTAACACCTTCTCCCGGGTTAACAGAATTCCTTATCCAGATTTCTGGTACGCAGACTGTAATATGGAGTCATTCTTTTCCTCGATTCGGGATTAAAATTGGTGACTTGGGACACCCTAAATCTCCCAAGTGGCGACTCTGAAATAAATAAACCAACCCTATTTCGATTGTCCTTTAATTGGAAAAAACTCCCTTGTACCCTCGCGGGTATGGAAAAAGGAGGTGTGACAGCTCTGGCGACTCTGCTGGGGACATCGCCCAGAACCACTGGTTCAGGGTTAAGAATTCGAGCTTTGAATAATTGTTATTATTTGGCTTTATTTATTATCTGATTTTATTATTATTTGTTTTAGCCTAAATGTGCAAAATGCTACTTTTACCGCTTTGATATTATTTGAACTGTATATAAACTGTGCCGAAACCCTTCTCTTCTTACCTCTGGGGATGTGCTTACTGGTTGAGACTCCCTATTCTGTTAGTGTCGTACCCTAAATAAAAGAGGCTCGGAAAGTTTCTAAGCCGGCTGGCCTTTTGGTTCCCGGAAAGGAGCTCCTTCCTCAGCTCGAGTTGTCCGCTCGGGTACACTGTCTAGAACACCGACCCAGGTTTTTGAACATAGAATAACGTGACTTCATGCCGGATCCCTAGTAGGAACGCTTGTCTGCATCATGTGCATTTTGACTTAGGGGACTCAACACAGGGGTTGGGTCCGTCTAGGAATAGCAACCTGAAACAGAGAAGACCATCCTGATGCATCTTACTTGCTACGTACATATATTTGTTTCAAACCAGCATGTTGACCGATTTCTGAATCTTGGGAATGTTGAAAAAAGGGAGAAAAGAGGAAACAAAAAGAGACATAACAGTTAAGGTATTAATTGATTATTTTAGAAAATGAAAAATAGAAAAAAATAGAAAAAAAGAGTCTTTTATTTTTGGAAAATCGTTTGTTGAAAAGAAAATGAAAAAAAAGGAGTCTTTATTTTAGTTTGGAAAAATAGGTTATTTTATCTTTTTGAAAAATGAAGAGTTATTTTGTCTTGTTTTAAAAATGGTTTGTCTTGCAATAAAAAATGAAAAAAAAGAGATGCTTGTTCATTTAAATTGCCCGAACTACGCAGGTTTGATTCTCATAGGGTGTGAGATACGTAGGCAACCTCCGCCGGGTCCAACCTCCCATTTTTTTGAAAATCAATAAAAGTAGCAACAACGCCAAGTACATTTTTCTGCCACAGGGTCGGGGGACGCCGCTTATATCATAAATAGCCAAACGTTCCCAAAAGGAACTCCGGAAGGCTGCCTTTGTACAGACGGCCACCTCTTTTTTTTATCACACAACCTTAAAAATCTTCGTTCATGAAGTGCTGAGGGGTCGTGTTCAGAAATCCTTTTGAGAAAAGTCGCGTATGTTTTTGTTTTTATCAGAATAAGTTTCGTTTGTTAAAATCTTATTAATAAATGTGCAGAATGAGCACGACTCCAAATGAACCCTTTTCAATCATGAATAAAATTCCCCTCCAATTGCGGCTCTGGTGGAATGATTTAGGCAGAGAAGGGCATGACGAAATCAAGAAGTATCTGAAAGGCCTCACGAGTTTGTTGGATATCAGGCCACGAGGAGATATCCTAAGGGCACTAGTCCCCCACTGGGATCATGCGCACAATGTCTTCCATTTCTCCGACTTTGAACTTACCCTAACTTTAGAAGAAATAGCAGGGTATATCGGCAGTGCGGAGACTCCATTGAGGCACA
This sequence comes from Nicotiana sylvestris, assembly GCF_000393655.2. NCBI lineage: Eukaryota > Viridiplantae > Streptophyta > Magnoliopsida > Solanales > Solanaceae > Nicotiana > Nicotiana sylvestris. Next base: position 129,516,362 of record NC_091063.1, read on the forward strand.
AATATCTGATTGCTCCAAGAACTGTGGCAATACACCGGTTTCTGGACTCCTTAAAGATAGTCAGAACAATTCATAACCCTGACTTAGCAAAAGGTTTTTGCACTATGAGTTTCATATACCAAAGATATGGTCACATAGGAGGATTCGACAAGCCAGAAAACCAGTTGTGCAGCAAAAGTAATCGTCAAAAGTGGGATAAACATAGACGGATTGCTTTCATGATAACTTTCTTAGGACTCTTAGTATTCCCAAGAAAAGACGGGAATATCGACATAAAGATAGCAGGGGTCGTCAGTACGTTGCTCACACAGAGAGACGGTACATTGGCGCCCATGATAGTATCTGATATGTTCCGGGCTCTCACGTCTTGCAAAGCCGGAGGAAACTTTTTCGAGGGTTGCAACTTGTTGTTGCAAATGTGGATGACCGAACACCTATGTCACCGAGCCCAGTTTCTGAGCCATGGGTCCATTGAAAAGACCTGCATAGAGGAGTTCTATACCAGAGTTAATGAGACCTACCTACCTGAAGGAGCCACGGCATGGACCTCATATTTTCGTACCCTCGACGCCAGTCAAATACAGTGGACGCTAGGATGGTTACCGATCGACGAAGTCATATACATGCCAGCAGCCAGGCCCCATTTTCTCTTAATGGGACTTAAGATCATTCAACCATATGCGCCGCATTGGGTTTTAAGGCAACTTGGGAGGTGTTAGATAGTGCCGAAAGACGAGGATCTAAGCACCCAGGTGATTGAGATCAGTCCCGATGGCCAGTTTCCTAAAGCAAGGGTTCGCCAAATTTGGAGCCAATGTCAATACTTAGAAGCGAATACTTGTGTAGTGAATCCGGCAAAAGGGGAAGTTTCACCCGGGTATCAGGCCTGGTACAAAGGGGAGACATCATCTGGAAGGCCGACCAAAAGACCTCACCTGCAGGAATTTGCCAAGTCTTCACAAGAGCAGTGGGGCTGGTTGGCCAAAGAGCGGGAATATCTTGCCGAAACAGGCAAACTAAAGCAACAAGTTCAGGATATGAAGTTTGAATGCCAATTACAGTCCGCTGCCCACAAGGGAGAAAAGAACAGATTAATCAGAGAAGGCGAGATCCTCAAAGCTCAGATCCGGAAGATGAAAAGGGAAGCCGACAACCAGCTGAGAAGCCGGGCGGATAAAAGATTGATAGCGGGGTTAAAGGATCAGGTTGTGGAATGCCAGGAAGATTTGAAAAGATCCAAGGCTAGCACAGCAAGATTGCGGACCAAGTGGTCAAAAGGTACAATGGCCCGGAGGCAGCGCCTGCAACAAGTCATAAGGGATTATGAACTGAGCATCGGGACGTTAAGGGAAATGAATTCCACTCTTCAAGATCGGATCTTCAAGCAAACACGAGATGCCCAAGCCGACAGAAGGCATTGTTACGATGCAATGACCAGAATGGAAAGACAAATGGAGATGTTCCAGGATCAACTTGCCAACAATGCGCAAACACTAGGATTAAAGAACCGACAGATAAGGCAGCTGTTCATGGAAAGGGACAACATTCGAGGAAGGATCGACGAGATTGAGCATTACATCTACATGAGATGCCTGGCATGCGAGCAAATGCCTCGGAAGACCCTCCTTGTTTCCATCATGGGCTGCGTCCACCGAATCATGAATGAATTGAAAAGCCTGCAGAGGGACCTCACACCAAGGGCCGCGGAAAGGCCGAACGATGCCTCGCGGGCCCCTAAGTTGGAAAACTAATCTTTGATCAAGTCTTGTTTATTTGGCTTTGTTGCTTTCCCATATGTTGTTTTCTTTTCTTTTAGTCAAAACGGGTTAAGAACTGTGGAGTCTGTACTATTGCTATTCCTTGTTTGAAGTAATTTGTAATAGCAAAATTTTGAGGATGAATTTAATGATTTCACAAGAATTTTGTGTTTCTTTACTTTAAGGCAGAACTACGCCTGGTCTGATTCGCGCGGGGACGTGATACGTAGACAATCCCCATAAGATTCGACCGCCTTTAATAAAGAAAGAAAAATGAAAAATAATAAATACAAGAATAAAATAAAGTACAAGGTTTCCCAAAGTGTTTTAAAAGGACAAATGAGCAATCCAGAATGACGCGTGTTGTTTGAAGCAAAGCATGTTAGAAATGACTAACTGCCTAGGAGCATTGCATCCTCAATGTGTTGTTATCAAATTTGTTAAGCCCTAACGCTAACAAAGTTTGTTGTTGTCTGCATCCAGACAAGTTAGTTGTTAAAGAACTCTGGCAACACATTCTTACCAAACCAGATCCAAAGGACCGGTAGCAACAAGCATGACTACTTCAGAGAATAGTAATGAGGAAGAAAGGCCGATGAGCCAATTGTTAAAAGAAGCGATGGAAAAGATTGAAAGGATGGGACTAGAGATGAATGCAATGTAGCTAGCTCTAGCCAAAGCACAAAAGAGCCCTGAGCCACTGGGGCACATGCCGGAATACCCTCACTCCGGCCCTTCCACAAGCCTCCCAAATCCCCGTTATCATCAAGAAAGAAGCCCTTATGATTCCCAAGCTCCGCCACCACATCAACCTCTCCCAACACCAAATATTCCCACTTTTGTGGGACCCACATCAGCCACCTTGAAAAGAACGACCAGTGAGCCATTGTTTCAGGCCCACGATACGCAGTACTACCCCCCTGAGCCTATATTCCATGCCCCCGAACCACAGGCCTACAATCCGCACTTGGAGGTACCGGCAGAGATTAAAAAGCCGGTTAAAGCCCCTGAACAGGATGAGGTATTGAGAAAGTTCAAAAGCCTGGAGCAGTCCTTCAGGAACCTGCACGGATTGGGCAACCAAGTCAGCGTAGCTTACAAAAATCTATGCCCTTTCCAGGACGTCCAACTCCCGGTTGGGTTCAAGATGCCTAAGTTTGATTTATATGAAGGGCACGGGGATCCCATGGCACATTTGCGGGGATTCTGTAGCAAAATGAGAGGGGCAGGCGGCAAACATGAGCTGCTAATAGCTTATTTCGGCCAAAGTCTGAGCGGATCTGCACTAGAATGGTATACCAGGCAGGATTCCAGTAGGTGGTACACTTGGGATGATCTGGCGCAGGCTTTCGTAGGTCATTTCCAGTACAATCTCGAGATAGTCCCTGACCGTCTCACATTATTGAGAACTGGGAAGAAACCCGGGGAAAGCTTTCGCTAGTTCGGGTTCCGCTGGAGAGAGCAAGCGGCCAGAGTCGATCCTCCCATGAGAGAGGGAGAGATGGTGGACTATTTCTTACAAACATTGGATCCAACCTACTTTGGTCACTTGGTGACAACGGTTGGAAAATCCTTCAACGAGGTGGTCAAGATAGGGGTCATGATAGAAGAGGGTCTGAGGTCTGACAAAATCCTGAACTACTCGGCACTCAAGGCAACGACCCAGGCTATTCAGAACGGCACGGGAGGTGCGCTGAGAAGAAAGAAAGAAGAAGTTGCCTCGATCGAGGCAGGCAGTTGGTCCGGATCTGGCAGGCCACACTACAACCAACCCAGACCTCACAGGACAAACTACCCATACAACCCACCACATCACTACTATCCACCCCAAGAACCGCATTTCACCGTCCATCAAGCCCAGACATACACCCAACCTCCGGTTCGCCCACAATGGCGTGCGCCGGCTCCTCACAATACATACCCAGCTCCACATAATACCTACCCACCACCACAAAAACCTACCCTCCACCCAGAGCATACAAGAACCCTCCAGGGACAGGTTTTCGAGGGAGTCAAGCTGCTAAAAATGATAGGCTACAGAAACATAGAGCCTTTACTGAGCTGGGAGAGTCCTATACCGCCGTATTCCACAAATTGAGACGGTTGGGTTTGGTGAGTCCTGTCGAACCCAGAGAGCAGAACCCCCCGCCTCAAAATATGAACAGGTCAATAAGTTGTGAATACTGCTCAGGAATGCTGGGACATGAAACTGAAAAATGTTGGACACTGAAGCAGGCGATACAAGACCTCATTGATACTAACAAAATCGAGGTCTAGACACCGGAGGCACCTAACATCAATCAGAACCCACTGCCAGCGCACCACGAGACGCACATGATCGAGTTGGTGTATGAGGGAGGAGAGTTGAGACAGCCCTCACAGACAGTGATGATGATCCAGGCTCTTCCGAAAGAAGGATCAACCAATGGAGGAACGGGGGTACAGTCGCATGTAGAAGGCATCAAGCCAGTAGTGATATTGGGAAAGAGCCCGTCCGCCGTAACAAGCAAACTCGAGCCCAACAAGTTGGTAACATCAGGGATTCCACCCACGCCTGCAGTTGTGTTGAAAGGGGTGTACAGGGAACTGGTCACCATAAAACCTATGGTCCAGCTGCCGATGATTGATAGCAAGGCTGTGCCTTGGAAATATGAGAAAGCAGTAGTGATATACAAGGGAAAACAAGTGGAGGAAGTTAGTTGTGAAGCACAAGGGCTGACTCGATCAGGACGGTGTTTTGCTCCGGTGGATCTGAGAAGACCCAACCCAGCTACAACCAAGAAACCTGTGTCCGAAGAAGAGGCCGAGGAGTTCCTGAGAAAGATGAAAGTGCAGGACTACTCCGTGGTCGAACAGCTGAGGAAAACACCGACCCAGATCTCGCTGCTGTCATTACTGATCCATTCTGAGGAGCATCGTCGGGCCTTGATGAAGATATTGAACGAAGCTCATGTGCCCAACGAGATTTCTGTAAACCACCTGGAAACCATTGCCAACAAGATTTTCGAGGTGAACAGGGTAACATTCTCAGATGATGACCTGCCGATGGAAGGTACAGAGCATAATAAAGCTCTCTACCTAACTGTCAAATGTGAAAACTCGGTAGTTACTCGGGTATTGGTGGATAACGGTTCAAGTGCCAATATCTGCCCATTATCCACTCTGAACCAGTTAAAGATCGACCACGGAAAAATCCGCAAGAATAGCATCTGTGTTCGAGGATTTGACGGAAATGGAACAGCCACTGTAGGGGATGTTGTACTTGAATTGACCATCGGTCCAGTCCTGTTCACCATGGAGTTCCAGGTGTTAGATGCCACAGTATCTTATAACCTTCTGTTAGGACGACCATGGATTCATGCAGCCAAAGCAGTGCCCTCCACCCTACATCAGATGGTGAAGCTCGAGTGGGAAAGACAATAGGTCGTACTACACGGCAAGGACACGACGTGCACCATGGGTAGCGCCATTGTACCTTTCATAGAGACCGATGATGACAAAGGTCCTTGGGTCTACCAGATTTTTGATACAGGGTCGGCAAACAAAATTGCTGAGGGAGAAAGCATCCCGCACCCTAGGGTAGCTGCCGCGACAGTCATGATGGTTTCGGAAATGCTGGGTAATGGATTTGTGCCAGGAAAGGGCCTGGGAGTCGAGCTTCAGGGGATTGTCCAACCTGTGTCCCTGCCTAAAAATCTGGAAACTTTCGGATTGGGGTTCAAACCAACCACAGCAGATGTAAAGCAAGCGCGAAAAATGAAGAAGAAAGTCTGGTATCTTCCCAAAGCCGTGCCACGTCTCTCAAGATCTTTTGTCAGAGCAAGCGCCAAAGGGCCACCGGTCCCAAAGATTCTAGGACCTTTGATTGGTATGGATGGGGACCTGAATCAGAGTTTCGAGAGGCTATTCGCTGATGTCAGTATGGTAGAAGCTGGAGAAGGTTCCAGCAGAGCAGAGATACAGTTTGTGGGGCCTGAGGCCAAAACCAACAATTGGACGGTTACTCCTCTTCTTGTTCGAGGGGAGTCTTGGTAGTAGGCTTTGATTTATGTTTTGTTTGTTTCGTTTTGTTCGGATTATTCCAGGGTGTAATCCAAATTTTACTTTTGTTTTGTAAAAGTGTGAACCCTTTCATCCCGCAAGTTTAATAAAGTTCTCTTCTTTTGTCCCATTTTAATTTTGTTTTGTTCTTTTTCTTTCTGAACAGTTCTCTTTTTACTGGTTCTAACGACATGGAATGCACAGTGGATCTTTGACCTAGTCTAATAAATCAATCTAAATCCGACTTAATGATACCAGAGGTCGTTTGTGACGATGAATCTGAATATGACGAAGATAAAGCCTTCGAAGAGATAAACCGAGAACTGTGCCAATTTGAAGAAAAACCCAGACCTAACCTAAATGACACTGAGGCTGTGAATCTAGGGGACGCTGATAATGTTCGAGAAACCAAAATCAACATCCATATTGAGCCGAATGTCAGGGAAGAATTGATCAAAACCCTCATGGAGTTCAAAGATGTTTTTGCATGGTCATATGACGATATGCCGGGATTAAGAACCAATTTAGTGGTTCACAAATTGCCCACTGACCCGGCATACCCTCCGGTCAAGCAAAAGTTAAGGAAATTCAAAACAGAAATGAGTGTAAAGATCAAAGAAGAGGTGATTAAACAGTTGCAGGCGAAGGTCATTCGGGTTACTCGATATCCCGAGTGGTTGGCCAATGTGGTACCAGTTCCAAAGAAGGATGGGAAAATCAGGGTGTGCGTCGACTACCGCAACCTCAACAAAGCAAGTCCCAAGGATAATTTTCCATTGCCCAACATCCATATCTTGATCGATAATTGCGCTGGGCGTGAGATCGGATCCTTTGTGGATTGCTATGCGGGTTATCATCAGATCCTAATGGACGAAGAAGATGCGGAAAAGACAGCATTTATCACGCCATGAGGAACTTACTGCTATCGGGTAATGCCGTTCAGACTGAAGAATGCCGGGGCAACGTACATGCGAGCAATGACTGCTGTGTTTCATAACATGATACACAAAGAAATTGAGGTGTACGTCGATGATGTGATCATAAAGTCTTGGCGTCAGGAGGACCATGTAACAGACCTAAGGAGATTCTTCCAAAGACTCCGAAGGTATGATATCAAGCTTAACCCGGCCAAATGCACATTCGGAGTTCCGTCAGGAAAGCTGTTAGGATTTATCGTCAGTCGACGGGGGATTGAGTTAGACCCATCCAAAATCGAATCCATCCGAGATTTGCCACCACCAAAGAACAAAACAGAGGTAATGAGTTTGCTGGGTAGACTCAATTACATCAGCAGGTTCATCGCTCAACTCACAGCAACTTGTGAGCCTATATTTCGGCTGCTGAAAAAGGATGCTGCGGTAAGTTGGACGGTAGAGTGTGAAGAGGCTTTCGACCAAATCAAATGGTATCTGTCCAATCCACCCGTATTGGTCCCGCCTAAGCCAGGAAAGCCCTTAATTCTTTATCTGACGGTCCTGGAAAATTCATTTGGTTATGTACTGGGGCAACATGATGGCACAGGAAGGAAGGAGCATGCCATCTACTATCTTAGCAAGAAATTCACAGTATATGAAGTCAAGTACACTCAACTCGAGAAAACATGCTGCGCCCTAACTTGGGTAGCTCAGAAGTTGAAACACTACCTGTCCTCGTATACTACTTATCTCATATCCCGTTTGGACCCATTGAAGTATATCTTTCAGAAACCTATGCCCACAGGGAGGTTGGCAAAATGGCAAATTCTGCTCACAGAGTTCGATATCGTCTATGTGACGAGGACAACCATGAAAGCCCAGGCGCTGGCCGACCATTTGGCAGAGAATCCCGTTGATGAAAAATACGAGCCTTTAAGAACGTATTTTCCCGACGAAGAGGTAATGCATACAAATGAGCTGGAGTTACCTGAGGAACCGGGTTGGAAGCTTTTCTTCGATGGAGCTACAAACGCGAAAGGGGTTGGAATAGGAGCAGTACTCATTTCTGAAACAAGACGCCATTATCCTGTTACGGCTCAACTACGCTTCTATTGCACCAATAATATGGCCGAGTATGAAGCGTGCATTTTGGGTTTGCGATTGGCTGCGGACATGGATGTCCAAGACGTTTTGGTCTTGGGAGACTCGGACCTCTTGGTACATCAGATTCAGGGTGAATGGGAAACACGATATTTGAAACTCATACCATATCGACAATGCTTGCACGATCTGAGCAAGCGATTTCGATCGGTGAAGTTCAAACATATCCCGAGAGTTCATAACGAGGTTGCGGATGCGTTGGCCACCTTAGCATCAATGTTGCACCACCCTGACAAAATGTATGTTGACCCTCTGCACATCCAGGTTCATGATCAGCACGCTTATTGCAATGCGGTGGAAGATGAAGCAGATGACGAGCCTTGGTTTCATGATATCAAGGAGTACCTCAGAATGGGGATATATCCGGAACATTCCACTGGAGACCAAAAAAGAGCCCTTAGGCGTTTGTCGAATGGTTTCTTCCTCAGCGGAGGAGTTTTGTACAAAAGAACCCCGGATTTGGGATTGTTAAGATGTATAGACGCTGGTCAAGCCACGACGGTTATGGCAGAGGTACATGCTAGAGTTTGTGGGCCACATATGAGCGGATATGTATTGGCAAGGAAGATCCTTCGAGCCGGGTATTATTGGCTTACCATGGAGCATGACTGTATCTCTTTCGTGAGAAAATGCCATCAGTGTCAGATATATGGGGATCTGATTCATTCTCCGCCAACAGAGTTACATATGATGTCAGCACCCTGGCCGTTTGTGGCATGGGGCATGGATGTCATTGGACCTGTCGAGCCAGCAGCATCCAACGATCATAGGTTCATTCTAGTAACCATTGACTACTTCACCAAATGGGTTGAGGCTAAAACCTTCAAGTCGGTAACTAAAAAGGCAGTGGTGGATTTTGTGCACGCCCATATCATCTGCAGATTTGGGATCCCAAAAGTAATCATCACGGATAACAGTGCGAATCTTAACAGCAGCCTGATGAGAGAGGTATGCCAACAATTCAAGATTACACACCACAATTCCACCCCATATCGTCCCAAGGCGAATGGAGCGGTCGAAGCTGCCAATAAGAACATCAAGAATATACTGCGAAAGATGGTGGAAGGGTCCAGACAATGGCACGAGAGATTGCCCTTTGCTTTGTTGGGTTACCGCACTACCGTCCGGACTTCCATAGGTACAACTCCTTATTTGTTGGTGTACGGAACTGAGGCCGTAATACCGGCGGAGGTCGAAATTCTGACCCTCCGGATTGTCGCCGAAGCCGAGATTGATGATGATGAATGGGTCAAAGCTCGATTGGAACAGTTGAGCTTGATAGACGAGAAAAGATTGGCAGCAGTGTGCCATGGTCAGCTGTATCAGAAGAGAATGGCGAGAACATATAATAAGAAGGTCCGCCCCAGGAAGTTTGAAGTAGGGCAGCAGGTATTGAAGAAGATCCTCCCACATCAGGTCGAGGCAAAAGGCAAGTTCGCCCCAAATTGGCAAGGGCCTTATATCGTGACCAGAGTATTGTCCAACGGTGCTTTGTGTTTGACGGATATCGAGGGAAGATGTGTTGACATGGCTATCAATTCGGATGCAGTCAAGAGATATTATGCGTAATTTCTTTGATTATGGCAATTATTGGTTCGTTTGTTTGTACTTGGTACTTATTGGATAATGAAATGACGGAGGCAATTCTTTCTTCTATCCAAACACTTTTTACCCTTGTTTCCCCCTTTTGAGCCTTAAGTTATTCTTTCATACCCCTCTTTTGGAATCACTAACGGAAAAGATATGAAAAGAGAAAGAAGAAGAAAAGAAAATTTTTAAGAGAAAATGAAAAAAAAGAAAAAAAAAGAAAAAAAAAAGAAGAAGATAAAAATCACAAACCGTGGGAACTACGTTTGACCTGATTCCTCAAAGAGGATACGTAGGCACCTCACGGCTCGGTCATAGTGTGCATAGTGTACATAGTGTGCATAATAGGCACAGTGTGTGTAACGCACGTAGCTCAACATAGTGTAAAAAATAAAATCCCCCAAGCAAGAAAACTGGGGCAGAGGTTATGTTTTAAAGTTCCAACAAAGGTTTGATTCCAAAAGTTGTAGCGGATCACCCATCAAAGTTATTTCATTTTTTGATAGCCTTTCTTTTATCCCCACACCAAAACCAACATCGACGTCCAAAAGACCTCCCGATCAATATCCAAGAGGTGCCAAGTCAGGAAAATAAAGTCGAGAATAATACACTGATCCCCGGCGAAGAAGAGGATCATAAAACTGGAAATGAATTGATAGTCCAAAGGAATCTCCAAAAGAGAGGATCAAATCGACAGCACTCCAATTCTCCGTTGAAGAAATAAAATGAGAGAGTCTTGGCGGTGAAAACCTTCGCAGGCACCACAAGGCAACGAAAGATGAGAGATATAAAATGAGAGAGTCTTATCGGTGAAAACCTTCACAGGCACCATAAGGCGCCGGGAGCTGAGAGAAAAGAGAGAGTCTCATTAGTGAAAACTCCTCAGAGGGCACTATGAGGCGACAAGACAGATCAACAAAAGGATCCACGTTCACAAAGAAATGGACGCCCATTTATCCCTAGCAAGTAAGGTCATCAGGCAAGTTGATTGATACAAATAGATTGGGTCGGGAATCTATGGTGCACGTCATGATCACAAGGACCAGTCATGTCATCCAGATAAGTTCTTCTCTTTTCCTTTTTCCACCAAGTATTGGTTAGAAAGATTTTCCTCCTTTTCTATCTTTTTCATTTTTCTTTCTAAGAATTCGTTTTGAAAAGATTTTTCAAAGTTTACTACCAGAGGCCGAAGGGGCACAAAAGCAAAATATGAAAAGGGTAGGCCAAGAGCCGAGGCAATAAGACAAAAGGCATCGGCTGCAAAACCAAAGGACGAATTGTGTAGAAAAAAGGGTAACGTAAAGAGAGCGGAAAATAACGGGTGAAGGGCTTGTGGACTAAGTTCTGAGAAGATTTCCCCGCAGAATGTTGATAAATCCCGGGCCCAAATCCGAAGTGGTCAGACGCCACAAGAAAGAGAAATCAATCCGGTGCAAGATATCCCCAGGCAATGCAATTCTATGCTTTGCAGTTCCGGGAGGAAGTAAACTCCTGAAGGGAGTAGTTTCGGGATTAAAAGCAGACTCCCACAGCATGTCCTGAAAAGAGAAGGCAGAAAAGGGGATAAATGGAAAACCACCCCCAGCAGGCAGGGCACCCCAGCAAGCAACGTCATCCACCAACCAGTTGTTGGAGCATAGAGCAAGGAGAAGAAAAGGAAAAAATCATCCCCCATCGGAAAGGTCACGTTGCCCCACCATGATCAAAACTAACTAAATCCTTTTGTATAACGAGAGGAATAAATTTCATGTCTTAGTTTAAATAGGCGCCCACCTGTATAACGAGAGGAATAATTTTCAGTCTTAGTTTAAATAGGCGCCCACCTGTATAACGAGAGGAATAATTTTCATGTCTTAGTTTAAATAGGCGCCCACCTGTATAACGAGAGGAATAATTTTCATGTCTTAGTTTAAATAGGCGCCCACCTGTATAACGAGAGGAATAATTTTCATGTCTTAGTTTAAATAGGCGCCCACCTGTATAACGAGAGGAATAATTTTCAGTCTTAGTTTAAATAGGCGCCCACCTGTATAACGAGAGGAATAATTTTCATGTCTTAGTTTAAATAGGCGCCCACCTGTATAACGAGAGGAATAATTTTCATGTCTTAGTTTAAATAGGCGCCCACCTGTATAACGAGAGGAATAATTTTCAGTCTTAGTTTAAATAGGCGCCCACCTGTATAACGAGAGGAATAATTTTCATGTCTTAGTTTAAATAGGCGCTCACCTGTATAACGAGAGGAATAATTTTCAGTCTTAGTTTAAATAGGCGCCCACCTGTATAACGAGAGGAATAATTTTCATGTCTTAGTTTAAATAGGCGCCCACCTGTATAACGAGAGGAATAATTTTCATGTCTTAGTTTAAATAGGCGCCCACCTGTATAACGAGAGGAATAATTTTCAGTCTTAGTTTAAATAGGCGCCCACCTGTATAACGAGAGGAATAATTTTCATGTCTTAGTTTAAATAGGCGCCCACCTGTATAACGAGAGGAATAATTTTCAGTCTTAGTTTAAATAGGCGCCCACCTGTATAACGAGAGGAATAATTTTCAGTCTTAGTTTAAATAGGCGCCCACCTGTATAACGAGAGGAATAATTTTCAGTCTTAGTTTAAATAGGCGCCCACCTGTATAACGAGAGGAATAATTTTCAGTCTTAGTTTAAATAGGCGCCCACCTGTATAACGAGAGGAATAATTTTCATGTCTTAGTTTAAATAGGCGCCCACCTGTATAACGAGAGGAATAATTTTCATGTCTTAGTTTAAATAGGCGCCCACCTGTATAACGAGAGGAATAATTTTCATGTCTTAGTTTAAATAGGCGCCCACCTGTATAACGAGAGTAATAATTTTCAGTCTTAGTTTAAATAGGCGCCCACCTGTATAACGAGAGGAATAATTTTCATGTCTTAGTTTAAATAGGCGCCCACCTGTATAACGAGAGGAATAATTTTCAGTCTTAGTTTAAATAGGCGCCCACCTGTATAACGAGAGGAATAATTTTCATGTCTTAGTTTAAATAGGCGCCCACCTGTATAACGAGAGGAATAATTTTCAGTCTTAGTTTAAATAGGCGCCCACCTGTATAACGAGAGGAATAATTTTCAGTCTTAGTTTAAATAGGCGCCCACCTGTATAACGAGAGGAATACTTTTCAGTCTTAGTTTAAATAGGCGCCCACCTGTATAACGAGAGGAATAATTTTCAGTCTTAGTTTAAATAGGCGCCCACCTGTATAACGAGAGGAATACTTTTCAGTCTTAGTTTAAAGAGGTGCCCACCTGTATAACGAGAGGAATAATTTTCAGTCTTAGTTTAAATAGGCGCCCACCTGTATAACGAGAGAAAAATTTTCAGTCTTAGTTTAAATAGGCGCCCACCTGTATAACGAGAGGAATAATTTTCATGTCTTAGTTTAAATAGGCGCCCACCTGTATAACGAGAGGAATAATTTTCATGTCTTAGTTTAAATAGGCGCCCACCTGTATAACGAGAGGAATAATTTTCAGTCTTAGTTTAAATAGGCGCCCACCTGTATAACGAGAGGAATAATTTTCATGTCTTAGTTTAAATAGGCGCCCACCTGTATAACGAGAGGAATAATTTTCATGTCTTAGTTTAAATAGGCGCCCACCTGTATAACGAGAGGAATAATTTTCAGTCTTAGTTTAAATAGGCGCCCACCTGTATAACGAGAGGAATAATTTTCAGTCTTAGTTTAAATAGGCGTCCACCTGTATAACGAGAGGAATAATTTTCAGTCTTAGTTTAAATAGGCGCCCACCTGTATAAGGAGAGGAATAATTTTCATGTCTTAGTTTAAATAGGCGCCCACCTGTTATCACGCCTCCTTTTTCCGCCCCCGCGTGGGGACAAGGGAGTTTTTCCAATTAAAGGACAATCGAAACGGGATTTGTTTATTTATTTCAGAGTCGCCACTTGGGAGATTTAGGGTGTCCCAAGTCACCAATTTAATCCCGAATCGAGGAAAAGAATGACTCTGTATTACAGTCCGCGAACCAGAAATCCGGATAAGGAATTCTATTAACCCGGGAGAAGGTGTTAGGCATTCCCGAGTTCCGTGGTTCTAGCACGGTCGCTCAACTGTCATATTCGGCTTGTTTATCTGATTTTATACAATTATGAGCTAATGTGCAAGTTTTAACTTTTAACCGCTTTCGTCATTATTTATATATTTTTTCAAGAATTGCAACATCATGGAAATACATCTCCAACCACGTCACATCAATGCACCCGTGGTTGTTGGCACATTTCAACTCTGTTGAGATTTGGATTTGGGTCACATAAATGTGCACCCGAGTTTTAAGAAAATTAAATTATTAAAAGGCGTGCCTAAAGCGACTAGCGTATCATTTACTTTGGGTAGGGCCGTGAAATTTTGCTAAACGGTCCATCCCGAAGTCTAAGCAATTTTAAAGCAAATATTTACCGAGGGCCCCACAATTTTGTATTTTTATTCGGTGAGGCTCATCTCATTCTTATTTTTTAAAGGAATTTGCAACGTCATGGACATGCATCTCGGATCACGTCACAATCAATGTACCCGTGATTAGAGACACATTTCGACTCCGTTGAGATTTGGATTTGGGTCACATAAATGTGCACCCGAGTTTAAGAAAGCAATTTAATTAAATCGCGTCTAAAGAGTCTAACGCGTTATTATCTTTGGGGAAGGCAGTGAAAATCACTAAACAGTCCATCCCGAATTCTAAGTATTTATTATGACCAATTATTGAGGGCCCCGCAATTTGCATTTTTATTTGGCGAGGCTCGTGTCATTATTTATTTATTTATTTTTAAAAAAAATAATCTTAGAATGACTACATTTTTTATTTTTCGTTTTTCTCTAAAATAAATGAAGAAAAATGTCCTACTTTATTTACATACTTTCGAGTTATTATAGTTAAGTTTCGAAAGTGAGTCGTTTAAAGAGTTTACATGGGCAGCGCATAGAATGTTTTACATACAAACAGTAAAAGAAAGAAAAGACTACATTAAACTACAACTTCAAATCTTTCTCATTTTTTGCATTCATGTTTCGAGTAGCTTACAAGATGAACCAGTGTATCGTTTGTGTACCTGGTATTGTCAATACAAGAAGAAGAAGGTCAGCAAAGTAGTATGTAACACAGCAACATACAGCAGCATAAAGCCCAACACAGTAGCTTCAACACCTCAATCCAGAAATCCCAGCAACACGGAGAAAACTAGTAAAAATGGAGAAGAAAAATAGTGCGGAAATCTCTCTTTGTTTTTCTTTCTAGATTTGAACTCTCTATGGTGTTCTTCCGCTCTCAATATTTCAGAAAATTTGGTTATATCTTTTTTACTCTCTCCAAAATGAATTCTGTCCCTGTATATTCTGTGTATCCAGAGTGTATATCGAGTGTATACTGCTCTCTCCGCCCCCTCTTTTCTTCTTCGCTCTATCTAGTTTTTCCTCTTTTTTCCACCCCTTCTTCATAAATTTTCTCTTCTATTTATAGCAAAATTTTCGAAATTTTCAGATTTGTTTTTTATTATTTTTTTAATTAAAAGAAATCCCACTTACAAATTGCTTTTATTTTTTTAGAAAAAGAAATCCCACCTTTATTTACTTTTATTTTTAAAATTCCAAGTTTAATTACTTTATCTTATTTAAAATCCCACTTTTTATTTTTTTAAAAGAGAATCTCACTTTATTTAACTTTTCTTTAAAAAACAAACCACTATCTTTTCTTTTTCTTTCAAAAATGCTACTTTCAATTACTTTAAATTTTTTAAATTTTCAGATACCTTTATATTTATTTTTTAATTTCAACCTTCTTTTACTTTTAAATTTTTTAAAAATTTCCACAAAACTTTTTATTTTTTTAAATTTTCTACATTCTTTTACTTTTTTTAAAAAAAATAAAAAGAGAATTTCACCTATTTTTACTTTTATATTTTTTTTATTCAATACTTCCCTTTTTCTTATTTATTATTTTTTTTAAATCATTCCCGAAATTATTATATTTTTTTAAAAAAAAAATATTTTCGGATTTTTTATATATAAAAAAAACAAAAAATAAAACTATTAATAGTGATAATTCACCTTTTATTTTTTATTTTTTTGGTTTTGTTTTGTGTTGGACAAAAATGAAGAAGGGGTGTTGGGTTAATGGAGCGGACCGGGTCGACCCGGTTTGAAGTGGACCGGGTCATGGGGAAAGTTGGGCAATTATTTGGGCCTGTGGTTTGAAATTGAAGAAGAGGTCCAATTCCGACTTTCTTTATTTTTTGCTCTCTTTTCTTCTTTTATTTTTCTAAAACTAAATTATAAATATACTTAAACTATTATTAAGAACTAAATTAAGTTATAAAAGCGCAAACTAACTCCCAATAACAATTAACGCACAATTAAGTAATAATTAAGCATAAAATTGTATATTCGGACATTAAATGCTAAAAATGCAAACGATGCCTATTTTTGTAATTTTTATTTTTTTGTAAAACAAACTTAATTACTAACAATTGTAGAATTAAATCCTACATGCAAAATGCGACATATTTTTTTATTTTTATTAATTTAACAAATAAACATGCACAGATAAACATACAAATAATTACACAAAAATACCACAAAATATCACAAAAATTGCACACCAAGAAAAATTATTTTATTTTTGAATTTTTTGGGAGTAATTCTCATATAGGGCAAAAATCACGTGCTTACAGCTGCCCCTCTTTGCCCGAAGACACGAAGGGTTTTCGTGCAAAGATAAAGCGAGCGATTTTTGCCCATCCGAGTACTCCGTGTGAAGCATTTTTTTGAAAAAGATTTGACCGAACCTTTGCTTCAAAGGTTTCCTACATATCCTAGGCTAAACAGGAATCAGGTCAATGTAGTTCGGGAAGTTTTGGTAGCTGGGACTACCGTGGGACTGCAATGTTACTGTTGTTGCATGCTATTACTACTGCTTACCGATCTCCTTGTTACACCGTGCTTAAAAGAAAACAAGAAGCTAGGCTAGACTGCAATTTGTTTTTGTTGCCTTGCTTTCTTGTCTGCTTGCATTTTTTTCGGTGCTTTTCTTCCGATGCTTTTCTTCCTTTAGACACATGCATTTGAGTTTTTGCTGGGACCTCTTATTGCAACCTTCTGCTTCCGAGTGTCGGGGAATTTTATTGTTTCCTGCTGGGGATTCCTATTGTAACCCTCTGTTTTATTGTCCTCTGACTTGATCCTGAAATGTATGCCTCTGTTGTATGGGCGGGCTCCCAACTTTAATACTTGAAAATTAATGTTAAATGTGTTACTCTGTTATATGGGCGGGCTCCCAACTTCAACACTTGAAATGAAAAGACTGAAATGTATGCCTCTGTTATCTGGACGGGCTCCCAACTTCAACGCTTGAAATATAAAGACTGAAATGTATTCCTCTGTTCTATGGGCGGGCTCCCAACTTCAACACTTGAAATGAAAAGACTGAATGTATGCCTCTGTTATCTGGGCGGGCTCCCAACTTCAACGCTTGGAATGTAAAGACTGAAATGTATGCCTCTGTTATCTGGGCGGGCTCCCAACTTCAACACTTGAAATGTAAAGACTGAAATGTATGCCTCTGTTATCTGGGCGGGCTCCCAACTTCAACAACAACTTTAAAAATGCCACTCCTTTCTTTAGGTTGGCGAGATTTCAACCAATAAATCGCCATTCTATTCTTCAGGGGGGCTCCTGACTACTTAGAATTTGAATTGTATTCCCTTATTCTCCAGGTGGGCTCCTGATTGCTAACTTTAAAATTAAATGTCTCTATTCTCCAGGCGGACTCCTGACTTTTGAAATTTAAACTGTATGTCTCTGTTCTTCAGGCGGACTCCTGACATCAAACTTGAAAAGTATGTCTCTGTTCTCCAGGCGGACTCCTGATTGCTAAATTTGAAATTGAATGTCTCTATTCTCCAGGCGGACTCCTGATTTTTGAAATTTAAACTGTATGTCTCCGTTCTTCAGGCGGACTCCTGACGTCAAACTTGAAAAGTATGTCTCTGTTCTCCAGGCGGACTCCTGATTGCTAAATTTGAAATTGAATGTCTCTATTCTCCAGGCGGACTCCTGATTTTTGAAATTTAAACTGTATGTCTCCGTTCTTCAGGCGGACTCCTGATTTCAACAACAACTTAGGAGGAAATGCCTCTCCTATGGGTAAAATAAACTTAGGAGGAAACGCCTCTCCTATGGGTAAGACTAAACTTAGGAGGAAATGCATCTCCTATGGGGTGAAACTAAAACAAACTTAGGAGGAAATGCATCTCCTATGGGTAAAACTAAACTTAGGAGGAAATGCGTCTCCTATGGGTAAAAGTAAACTTAGGAAGAAATGCATCTCCTATGGGTAAAAATAAACTTAGGAGGAAATGCCTCTCCTATGGGTAAAACTAAACTTAGGAGGAAATGCCTCTCCTATTGGTAAAAATAAACTTAGGAGGAAATGCATCTCCTATGGGTAAAAAAAATTTAGGAGGAAATGCATCTCCTATGGGTAAAACAAACTTAGGAGGAAATGCATCTCCTATGGGTAAAAAACAAACTTAGGAGGAAATGCATCTCCTTTGGGTAAAAAACAAACTTAGGAGGAAATGCATCTCCTAGGGGTAAAACTAAAACTTAGGAGGAAATGCATCTCCTATGGCTAAAACTAAAACTTTAGGAGGAAATGCATCTCCTATGGATAAAACAAACTTAGGAGGAAATGCATCTCCTATGCGTGAACCATTTCCTTCTTCCTGAATTATTTACTTACCTGTGTTGTCTTCCCTCAAAACTGCTGGGGATTATTTTGATGGGGATGACTCTTCCTTTTCTTCCTTACCCACTCTGGGTTGCCCGAAACTCTGTCGAGGATGCTTCTGCATCTCGATGAACCACTGGGGATAACACTGCTGAGGATAACTCTACTGAGTAAATATGTTATCTTTCTCCTTCCAAAATTACTTCCTTTTAAGTAGGATGTTTCATTCCTCTGCAAACTACTTCCCCTTTTTTCTTTTTTTTTCTCTTTCTTTTTCTTTTTTTTTCTTTTTTCTTTTTTTTTCTTTTTACATAGCTTCTTCCTTCGAAGACTACCTCCCTTACGTCTCGTTTTGCCTTTCCCCGAAAGGAACCGCTGAGGATACCGATTTTCACTAAACTTGTGTTGGACTCCTCGAGACTGTTGGGGAATAACACTGTTGGGGAATTATTTAATTACCTGTTGGGAAGTAAAATGTTATCAGCTGGGGATAACGCTGTTGAGGATAACACTACTGAGGGATTCTGATTCCTTCAGAACTAGTGCTTCACTCTTCGGAAGGCTGTTGTGAAAGATGCTGGCCTCTTGCTTTTTCTGAGCTCAAGTTTCATCCCTTTGCTGGGGAACAACTTCCTCCATTGAAACTTATTATGTTTGGGGCAACACTGGTTCTAAGACCACTTCCCTTGAGACTGGCGTTATCTTTATTCTTCCCCGAATGGGTACCTGACTTCCAGAAAATTTTCTAAATGAAAGGAAAATTTTCTGCCCCAGTTTGACAATATCCCTTGTGGCATGCATTTTTGTCATCAATGTCATTTCCTTTACCTGTTTCAAATCAAACAAAATTTGTTAGTTTAAAACGCGGTGGTTGGTTGTGATACTCCTGCTGGGATGGTTTTCCCTTTCTCCTTCCTTGCTCTGTATTCCACAACTTGTGAGGATGACATTATTTGCTGGGGATAATCCCTTTCTGTTGGGGATATCCCTCTTCTTTTGTGACATAGCCTGGAAACTTGCACTTCACCGATCTTTTAGTATCGTATGAGTTTCCCAAATCATGCTCACTGCTCTCCTTGCTTTGTCCACGGGCCTTGGTCTTGAGGTTTAACAACCTTTGATTTCGGCTGGGATATCCCTCTTGACACTCGTCAATCCTTTTGACAATTCCCTTTTGCTGGGGATATCTTTCTTGACACTAGTCTTGCGCTTGTTCCTTGCTGACTATACCACTTGGATATACTAGCCAGATCTCATCTTGCATAATTGGAAGACTGATGGCCTATTTTGAAATCATTTCCCATTGGTTCTGACCAAACAGACTCTACTAGGGAATTTTCTATGAAAGGAAAAGATAAAAGGGAACAGAATAAAAGACAAATGAAAAAGATGACTCTGTAACAAAAGAAACTATAAATAAAAACCTATCAAACGCAGACACCGACTCTAATGGTCATGACATGCATATGTGGCCTATCCTCCGTCGTCAATCGTCTTTCAAGACCTTCAATTGGCAATTCCTCATCTGATTCTCAATCTTATTCGACTTGTAGTGCCCGAAGGGTTTTCACTATCAAGTCTCTCTCATTTTGGTTTTTCTCTCAGCTTTCATCACCTTATGGTGTCCGTGAAGATTTTCACCGATAAGACTCTCTCATTTGTATCACTTTCCAGCTGAGGATTTGGAGTGTTGTCGGTATGACTCTCTCTGCTGGAGATTAGAGTCCTTTCTGTTGTGGAACAGAATGTTATGTTCGCCGGTAAGACTCTCATTTGTCTGACTTGGCATTTTTTGCAGACTGGTCAGAAGGTCTTTCTTTGGACCGTAATGTGGGTTTTGGATAGGCTAGAAAGAAAGGGTATTAAAGGCTCAAAATGCATCGATTTTGGGTTATTAATTACAACCTTCGGAACTAGATTTATTTACGACAAACGCAACCTTTGCCCCAGTTTCGTGCTGGGGGATATCTTAATTGATTTTTTTTTCATTGTTTAAAACCATGACCGAGCCGTGAAGCGCCTACGTATCCTCTTTGAGGAATCAGGTCAAACGTAGTTCCCAATTCCTCTTTTTTCATTTGACTTTCTTTTTTTTTGTTTTTTTTTGTTAGCATTGTTCCTCTTCTTCTTTTTTTCTTTTTTTTTTGTTTTTTGTTGATTTTTTTTCTTTACCTTCCAGGCTCGTATTTCCTAGTCGTTGCTATTGATTCCGAACGAGGGGTATGAAGGAAATAAATAAGGCTCAAAAGGGGTAACGAAGGATAAAGTGTTTAGGTAGCAGAACAAAATGCCTTCGTCATTCCAGTCTTCAAAACATGCCAAGTGCAAACAACACAATTGAACATAGATTTGTAGCCTCTCCCGATGGTGCTGGACTTGACAATTATATTCACACATTTTATTTTTCCTTTGTCATTTCTAAAGCACCGTTGGGCGACACTCTTACTCTCGTTATCATGAAAGGTGAATCTTGCTTTTAACGGTTTTCTTTGTGTTTTACTTGCCCCAGTTCCACATGACTCGGGATCCAAATAATCTCAAACCGTTCTTATTTCCTTTAAATGCTTTGATCACCTTCCCAGGGTTTATGATTAACTTTTAAGATTAGGCCCAAACTGTGTGCGCATGTCATGTCCCTAGAATCGGCATTGAACAAATATGATAAAAGGAATAAACAAAAAGATGACTGGAAATAATAAAAGATTGGCTTTTGTATTAGACTACCGACGAAATGGTTTGAATAATAAAACAAACAAAACAACCAGAATAAAATCCTAACACAGCCTCGACAAAACTTAAACAAACTTATATGACAAAATGGAAAGATAGGAAGGTTTGACACAAGACAATATTCGGATTACAACCCTAAGAATAATCCGGACAACAGAAATGACAACAAAATAAGCCACCACCAGCTTCTCTTTTGCTAACCAAGGAACGGAGCGTCCTCCCATTTTATCAAAATTGGCATCTTAGCCACTGAGCTTCGCATCAGTATTGCCTAGACCATTACCAGCTTCAATATCATCAACCTCCGTCAACAAGTTCCCAATAGGATTCGAGTGCTTTTGTTATCAGGCCTGATCCCCGCAGAAGTGTGTATCATGAGATGCAAGTAAAGGATTCTGGGTGTCATTGTCCGGCTTACCACAAACCAACCACCTTAACTTTCTTTGCGAAACAAAACAGGTTAGAATGGACTCAGTCGGTCCTCATTATTAACAACATCTTTTTTTTTCTTTTTTTCTTTTTTTTTCATCTTTTTTTTTCTTTTCTCTTTTTCAATTTTTTTTTTGTTTTTTTTGTTTTTGTTGTGGTCGAATCTTATGGAGATTGCCTACATATCATGACCTCGCATGAATCAAACCTTGCGTAGTTCGGACCAATAAAAGATAAACAAGACTAAACATTTTTTCTTTCAATTTTCATATCAAAACCAAACTGGGTTTCAAAGGTTTGAAGATGACCTACAAACTGGAAAATCAAACAACCCACATATCTTAATCAAAAGATTTACAAACTCCAAAAACAAATGGCTAGCTTCCTTTCTCCGTTTGACGAATGCAACTGAACGGTTATTTTTGCAAACGTGGCCCCTTCAAAATTCCACATGAATTTTGAGGCCGGAGAGGATTATTTTATGACACTTTACAAACTTGTCCATTCTTTTACGAAAATAGCCTTTCGACAACTGAAAGATACTCTAAGGCTATTTCGGCAAGAACGGTTTAAGAAGCGGCCGAAGCTGGCTCGACTTATTTTTGACAAAAATCCAAACGGTATTCACCTGACCGCTGACTCTTTGTTTTTTTTCAAACAATAATAAAAACCTGGTGTTGCAAACACGGCCCTTCAGCGCCTCGAGGACGAAGATTTTTAAGGCTGTGAGGGTCAGCTGGACCAAATCTTAAAAAATGACCCGAAGGTGGCTATTTATGCAAAGTCAGCCTTCTTGCGTCCCTTTCGGGAACATTCGGCTATTTATGACAAAACAACATCACCTGACTTATTTATGACTCTTTTTATCGTTTTTCAATTAGAAAACTCAATATTGCAAGCACGACCTTTCAACATCTCGGGGATGAAGATTTTTAAGGCTGTGTGGGTCAACTGGACCAAATCTTAAAAAAAATGACCCAAAGGTGGTTGTTTATGCAAAGTCAGCCTTCCGGCGTCCCTTTCGGGAACATTCGGCTATTTATGACAAAACAGCATCACCTGACTTATTTATGACTCTTTTTATCGTTTTTCAATTAGAAAACTCAATATTGCAAGCACGGCCTTTCAACGTCTCGGGGATGAAGATTTTTAAGGCTGTGTGGGTCAACTGGACCAAATCTTAAAAAAAATGACCCAAAGGTGGTTGTTTATGCAAAGTCAGCCTTTCGGCGTCCCTTTCGGGAACATTCGGCTATTTATGACAAAAGAGCATCACCCGACCTCTTTATGACAGAGTTGAAATTTTGACATGTTTTTTTTTAATTTGTTTTTGGCTATTTTAGCAAAAGGTGGGGTTGGACCCGATGAGGGTTGCCTATGTATCTCACATCCGGTGAGAATCAAACCCGCGTAGTTCGGGCAAATTAACCGAACTATTTTAAAACATGACTCTTTTCCATTTTTATTTTTTCATGGCAAGACAATCTATTTTCCTTTTCTATTTTTGAAAAAGACAAAATAACGATTTTTTTTCCATTTTCAACAAACAATAAAACAATCTATTTTTCCAAAAAATAAAAGACTCTTTTTTATATATATTTTTTAGTAAAACAAAATAAAATATTTTCCTTTTTTTTTTCAAAATTTCGGCAGAGTTTCGCCAGTAATTGGTCATTGATTTTTTCTAAAATAATCAATTAACTCCCTAACTGATATATTCTTTTTCCCTTTTTTTTCTTTTTTTTCTTTTTTTTTCTTCAATTTTCCAACATTCCCGAGATTCAGAAACCGGTCAACATGCAAGTTCGAAACAAATATATGTACAGAGCAAGTAGGATGCATCAGAATGGTCTTTTCATTTCAGGTTGCTAGTCCTAGACGGACCCAACCCCTGTGTTGAGTCCCCTAAGTCAAATGTAACGTGATGCAAATAATCGTTCCTACTAGGGATCCGACATGAGGTTTCGTTATACTAGGTTTATAACCTGGGTATATGTTCTAGACTGTGTACCCGAGCGGACAACTCGAGTCGAGGAGGGGGCAACTTACCGGGAACCAAAAGGCTATCCGGCTTCGTAACTTATCCGTCCTCTTTCTTATTTCAGGTATTGACACTAACAGAATAGGGAGCCTCGACCAGCGAGCTTCTCCCCGGAGGTAAGAAGAGAAGGGTTTCGACACAGTTTATATACAGTTCAGATAATATCAAAGCGGTAAAAGACAACATTTAGTATGTTATGTCAGAACATGCAATATATATCAGATAATAAAGCCAAATATAACAACTATTCTAAGCTCGAATTCTTGAACCCTGAACTAGTGGTTCTGGGTTATCATCCCCAGCAGAGTCGCCAGAGCTGTCACGCCTCCTTTTTCCGCCCCCGCGTGGGGACAAGGGAGTTTTTCCAATTAAAGGACAATCGAAACGGGATTTGTTTATTTATTTCAGAGTCGCCACTTGGGAGATTTAGGGTGTCCCAAGTCACCAATTTAATCCCGAATCGAGGAAAAGAATGACTCTGTATTACAGTCCGCGAACCAGAAATCCGGATAAGGAATTCTATTAACCCGGGAGAAGGTGTTAGGCATTCCCGAGTTCCGTGGTTCTAGCACGGTCGCTCAACTGTCATATTCGGCTTGTTTATCTGATTTTATACAATTATGAGCTAATGTGCAAGTTTTAACTTTTAACCGCTTTCGTCATTATTTATATATTTTTTCAAGAATTGCAACATCATGGAAATACATCTCCAACCACGTCACATCAATGCACCCGTGGTTGTTGGCACATTTCAACTCTGTTGAGATTTGGATTTGGGTCACATAAATGTGCACCCGAGTTTTAAGAAAATTAAATTATTAAAAGGCGTGCCTAAAGCGACTAGCGTATCATTTACTTTGGGTAGGGCCGTGAAATTTTGCTAAACGGTCCATCCCGAAGTCTAAGCAATTTTAAAGCAAATATTTACCGAGGGCCCCACAATTTTGTATTTTTATTCGGTGAGGCTCATCTCATTCTTATTTTTTAAAGGAATTTGCAACGTCATGGACATGCATCTCGGATCACGTCACAATCAATGTACCCGTGATTAGAGACACATTTCGACTCCGTTGAGATTTGGATTTGGGTCACATAAATGTGCACCCGAGTTTAAGAAAGTAATTTAATTAAATCGCGTCTAAAGAGTCTAACGCGTTATTATCTTTGGGGAAGGCAGTGAAATTCACTAAACAGTCCATCCCGAATTCTAAGTATTTATTATGACCAATTATTGAGGGCCCCGCAATTTGCATTTTTATTTGGCGAGGCTCGTGTCATTATTTATTTATTTTTTTTAAAAAAAATAATCTTAGAATGACTACATTTTTTATTTTTCGTTTTTCTCTAAAATAAATGAAGAAAAATGTCCTACTTTATTGACATACTTTCGAGTTATTATAGTTAAGTTTCGAAAGTGAGTCGTTTAAAGAGTTTACATGGGCAGCGCATAGAATGTTTTACATACAGACAGTAAAAGAAAGAAAAGACTACATTAAACTACAACTTCAAATCTTTCTCATTTTTTGCATTCATGTTTCGAGTAGCTTACAAGATGAACCAGTGTATCGTTTGTGTACCTGGTATTGTCAATACAAGAAGAAGAAGGTCAGCAAAGTAGTATGTAACACAGCAACATACAGCAGCAGAAATCCCAACACAATAGCTTCAACACCTCAATCCAGAAATCCCAGCAACACGGAGAAAACTAGTAAAAATGGAGAAGAAAAATAGTGCGGAAATCTCTCTTTGTTTTTCTTTCTAGATTTGAACTCTCTATGGTGTTCTTCCGCTCTCAATATTTCAGAAAATTTGGTTATATCTTTTTTACTCTCTCCAAAATGAATTCTGTCCCTGTATATTCTGTGTATCCAGAGTGTATATCGAGTGTATACTGCTCTCTCCGCCCCCTCTTTTCTTCTTCTCTCTATCTAGTTTTTCCACCCTTCTTCCTAAATTTTCTCTTCTATTTATAGCAAAATTTTCGAAATTTTCAGATTTGTTTTTTATTATTTTATTATTTTTTTAATTAAAAGAAATCCCACTTACAAATTGCTTTTATTTTTTTAGAAAAAGAAATCCCACCTTTATTTACTTTTATTTTTAAAATTCCAAGTTTAATTACTTTATCTTATTTAAAATCCCACTTTTTATTTTTTTAAAAGAGAATCTCACTTTATTTAACTTTTCTTTAAAAAACAAACCACTATCTTTTCTTTTTCTTTCAAAAATGCTACTTTCAATTACTTTAAATTTTTTAAATTTTCAGATACCTTTATATTTAATTTTTAATTTCTACCTTCTTTTACTTTTAAATTTTTTAAAAATTTCCACAAAACTTTTTATTTTTTAAAATTTTCTACATTCTTTTACTTTTTTTAAAAAAAATAAAAAGAGAATTTCACCTATTTTTACTTTTATATTTTTTTTATTCAATACTTCCCTTTTTCTTATTTATTATTATTTTTTTAAATCATTCCCGAAATTATTATATTTTTTTAAAAAAAATAAAAAAAATATTTTCGGATTTTTTATATATAAAAAAAACAAAAAATAAAACTATTAATAGTGATAATTCACCTTTTATTTTTTATTTTTTTGGTTTTGTTTTGTGTTGGACAAAAATGAAGAAGGGGTGTTGGGTTAATGGAGCGGACCGGGTCGACCCGGTTTGAAGTGGACCGGGTCATGGGGAAAGTTGGGCAATTATTTGGGCCTGTAGCTTGAATTTTGAAGAAGATGTCCAATTCCGACTTTCTTTATTTTTTGCTCTCTTTTCTTCTTTTATTTTTCTAAAACTAAATTATAAATATACTTAAACTATTATTAAGAACTAAATTAAGTTATAAAAGCGCAAACTAACTCCCAATAACAATTAACGCACAATTAAGTAATAATTAAGCATAAAATTGTATATTCGGACATTAAATGCTAAAAATGCAAACGATGCCTATTTTTGTAATTTTTATTTTTTTGTAAAACAAACTTAATTACTAACAATTGTAGAATTAAATCCTACATGCAAAATGCGACATATTTTTTTATTTTTATTAATTTAACAAATAAACATGCACAGATAAACATACAAATAATTACACAAAAATACCACAAAATATCACAAAAATTGCACACCAAGAAAAATTATTTTATTTTTGAATTTTTTGGGAGTAATTCTCATATAGGGCAAAAATCACGTGCTTACACCTGTATAACGAGAGGAATAATTTTCATGTCTTAGTTTAAATAGGCGCCCACCTGTATAACAAGAGGAATATTTTCAGTCTTAGTTTAAGTAGGCGCCCACCTGTATAACAAGAGGAATACTTTTCACGTTTTAGTTTAAATATTTCAGGTTTTGAGAGCAGTAACCTCACCAAAAGGTGGAAGGTTACAACAGGAATGGCCAGCAGGAAAACAATAAAAATCCCCAACACCGGGAATCACAAGGTTGCTAACTCAAGTGTATGCGTCACAAGGAAGAAAAGACGCGGTTTGAAAAAAGCGGCTTGGAAACGTTAGGTCATGCCCAGCATAACAAATCTGATGAAGAGAGCCATACCACCGGAGAAACCGCGGAAAAGCTTAATGAAGAAAACCGTGTCCCTAGCGGACCGAGCAAAGTGATGAAAACTGGCATCCAGAAAGGCAGAGGACCAGTGTCATCCCCAAGTTCACAAAATAAAAGCATCGGAGGAAAACGCAAGCCGACAAGAAAGCAAGGCGACAAGAACAAGTTGAAGATAGATGAGATCTTATGATCCACAGTCTAGCCTAGCTTCTTGTTTTTCCTTTTAGAACAATGTAACAAGGAGATCGGTAAGCGGTAACATCCTACAGCAGCATGTAAGCAGCACACAACAGCGGCGAGCACTACAGTCACACGGTAGTCCCAGCTACCAAAATTTCCCGAACTACATTGACCTGATTCCTGTTCAGCCCAGGATATGTAGGAAACCTCTGAAGCAAAGGTTCGGTCACTTTTTTCAAAAAATGCTTTACACGGAGTACTCGGACGAGCAAAAATCGCCCGCTTTATCTTTGCGCGAAAACCCTTCGTGTCTTCGGGCAAAGAGGGGTAGCTGTAAGCACGTGATTTTTGCTTCACGGACAATCACTCCAAAAGAAAACAAAAAATAGTGACAAATGACCTCACTGTACAATTTTTCGATTTTCCGTGACGTATGAAGTTAGTCATTTGTGGTTCTGTCCGTTTTTCATTTAATCTTATCGAACAAAATACAAAATATGTATGTCATGGTAATTAAACCATAATTCGGTCATTAAAAGAAAATTCACAAAAAATATATACTCATCTTTTATTGTAGGTTGAGATTTAACTTACTTCAAATATTTTTATATGCGTGTGATGATTGTGTTAAGTGAGTAAATTAATGGTGGTTTTAATTTCATTTTTTATTTATTTTATTTTTATTTAAAATTAGAAAACAAAAAGAAAAGAGTGATGAAATTGGTTTGGGCCAAGAAATGAATCAAAATCGAGCCCAAGATGACACAGGTCCAGTCCAAGCACAGGCTGCCCGGGTACGTCCCAAACGACGCCGTATCAGCGTCCCTGTGTTGAGCCGTTGATTTGATTCCAATGAACGGTCCCGATCGGGCCACTCATTTAACCCAAATGACGCCGTCTTAGGCAATTGATCTGAGCCGTCCAACCCCTTGATCCAACGAATCCAGACCTTCCCTTAGGCCCGTCAAATTTGACCCGATCCAATCCCCTACCCGGTCTCAACCCACCATCAGCACCCGAATGACGTCGTCTCTCTTCAATGAGTAGATCCTGGCCCTTGATCTCACATGATCCGACTACCAGGATCTAAACCTCAAAATCATATATAAAGCCCAACTTGGTTACCCCGCCCCTATCCAAAACACCCCCCGGCTTCATCGTCTCTCTGACCAACCCTAACACCCAAACCCTAGCCGCCACCCCACCCCTTCGCCTGAAAGCCGGTGGCAACGGTGACGTTGGCCATGAGTCTAACACCCCTGAACCACTATGACCCCCCCTCTCCAAATCCACACTCAGCTTACCTCGAATCTTCCCCGAACGTCTCGAATCTTCATTCGAAGATCCGAGACCAAACCTAGATCTACACCAAACCACCCTATATTCACCCTAGTCACTCCCCTAACATCCCTCAGGCCTTAATCAGCTTTGGTTCCGGTCAAATGCAAGCAGAACTTGTCGAATCCCAAATCTGAGTTCAAGAACCCTAAAAAACCAAACCTGTTTCGTGTTGAGGTAAGTTCCCAGTGTAATCTTCTTTTCTTTCTTTTTTGTTTGTGCATATGTTCGTATATTTGTTCTGAATCTTTTGATTATTTTCTGTCAGTTCTCCCCATCTTCAAAAGACCCTTTTTGTTTGGTCGATTTCTTTTCTTAAATGTTAAATGAGTGTTATAAGATGTTTGTTCGCTTCGACTGATGTCGTCGACCAGTTAAGTTTCATAAACTTCATGTTAAATGCCCCGAGTGTTGAAATAAATTGGTGCCTTATTTAGTCTGTGTTGTTTGTCGATTAATTGTTACGTATATTAGTTCGTATAGTCGATTTGAGTAATGTCGTCAAATAATTAAGTGTCGTAAAGTTCCATCGTTGTTCGGAAAAATGCCTGAATCACTCATTTGTTCTGTCTTGAGTTTAATCGATCAGCGATTAGTTAGTATACATTATAACTCGCAAAGTTGACTCGACACATGTTGTCGTTAGTTTCACAGCATCAAATAACAAACGACCTAACTCTTACTGGCTGGTTTTGTTAAATGCTTGTGTTGGACTGATTGTAGGTTGGTTTGTTAGCTGTGGGAGGGGGGATTCGAACTGGTAGACTAACAGATACAATAGAATGAAAGGGTGGGGCAAGACAACAATGATCAAGGGTCTGTGGGATAATTTTGGTTGGGGGGAAGAAACTGACTGAGTGTTCAGGATTAAAGAAGCTGTCAAGTGTCAATTAAAATACTATTAAGGGGGAACAAAACACAAGAGCATGGGAACTAAATGAATAATTTAAACCCATAACTCTTGATTAGAGAAATAGGACAAAGCATGGGGGGCTGATTAAGTTTACCAAGAAAAATACCTCTAGGCATGGGAAGCTAAGGGGTATGGGCAGATTGCAATTGGCAGGATCCAGGCAGCTTGACTGCACTGGGTTGTTGGTTTATATTTAAGCTTTTTTAGAACTTAAAAGGGGCTGGACATTTTTTTAGTCTTTAGAGAAAGCAAGAAACATAAAGAAGTTTTTCAGAATATTGTAAACAAACACTGTCTGAAAACTGCTTAGGAGTTCAGATTGGTCAAGCTGTCTTGGCCAATTGTTGTTGGTTATTTGCCGAGCTATTTGTGATTGTTGAACTGTTAGTGCTGTTACATTGAATACTCTGGTTTTTCTGCTGGGTCACCATTCTGTTTCTGGGATTGCTTGACTGTTGCTCGACCAACTATTGGGTTTCCCTTGTTGTTGAGACTGCTGCTGTTTATCTGTGAACTATTGGTGACATTTGTTGCTGATTGTTGGCTGTTGATTGTTGATTGCTGCTTACCTGTTGTTGCTGTGTTTGCTGTATACTGCTCAGCTGATCATTCTCCTTCTTCTTTTGCTTTGCTATACCAGGTACACGATTAATAGTATCAATGTAACTTGAAAGTTGAGCATGAATACAAAAGAGAAGATCTGAAGATGTTTTTTTTTCTCATACATAGACTGTTATATTGAATATCATGTAATGTATAATAGTTTACATTTTTATTTGGATACTGAAGGTAGCTTGCACGCCTAGTAGATATCAATGTATGGTGATTGAATGTTAGTTTGTATATGTAGGCTGGTAGATAAAAGTATTCCCAATGCAGTAGGTTGTATCTTAGACTTAGTCTAATTGTGTAGCATATTCTTTAATACATGCCAAGCATGAAAACTATCCATTACTAGTTAAGTTCTTTCCCTTTTGATAAACTGTCTCGTATAACTGGTAAATCACATTTTAGAACAAGGAACACAAAGCTTACAATCTCAACCTCATGAAGGTCGAGCCCAAGTCGAAGCAAACTGAATAGACCTTCATCGGAAAAACCGTGGCCCAGGCCTGGCCCATCCTGCATGAGCTGGGCTTGGGACCATAAGATTCGATCGCTTGCCCGCGGGCGCGACCCTGTTTCTGATTTTTGTAAAAAGGGTATTCTGAATCCTGCCATAAATAACTCGCAATTAACTAGGACTATCTCCGCTTTCAATCAGTAGAGACAAACGCGACAAGAAACGTAGTTGCTATAGGATATCCTTTTAAAATAAAAATGAGACGAGCCTCGCTAAATAAATCACACATCACCGGGGCCCTCAAATAAATACATAACCATTGACCAGACTTTGGATTTGGCCGTTTAATGAACGTTCACGGCCTCTTCCTAAAATAACAATACGTTAGTCTCTTTAGGACGCGCCTATAACAATGTTATCTCCCTAAACTCGGGTGCACATCTATGTGACCCAAATCCAAATCTCAACGGAGTCGAAATATGCCTCTAGTCACGGGCACATTGATTGTGGCGTGGCCCGAGATGCATTTCCATGACGTTGTAAATTCCTTTTAATAATAAATGAGACGAGCCTCGACAAACAAAAAATGCACAAGCTGCGGGTCCCTCTAAATGTATATATATTAAAATACTTAGAATTCGGGACAGGCCGTTTAGCAAATTTTACGGCCTTCCCCAAAATAACAATACGTTAGTTGCTTTAGGCGCGTCTTAATAATTTATTCTCCTTAATTCGGGTGCACATTTATGTGACCCAAATCCAAATCTCAACCGAGTCGAGATATGTCAATAACCACGGGTGCATTGATGTAACGTGGTTCGAGATATGTTTTCACGACGTTGCAAGTCCTATAAAAATAACAGTGAATGATAAAAGCGGTTAAAAGATAAAATTGGCACATAAGTTCACATTTGTATAAAATCAGATAATCAAGCCGAATATAACAGTTGAGCGACCGTGCTAGAACCACGGAACTCGGGAATGCCTAACACCTTCTCCCGGGTTAACAGAATTCCTTATCCAGATTTCTGGTACGCAGACTGTAATATGGAGTCATTCTTTTCCTTGATTCGAGATTAAAATTGGTGACTTGGGACACTCTAAATCTCCCAAGTGGCGACTCTGAAATAAATAAACTAATCCCGTTTCGATTGTCCTTTAATTGGAAAAAACTTCCTTGTACCCTCGCGGGTATGGAAAAAGGAGGTGTGACACAACCTTTTCAGGTATCCAGTGGACAAATATTTAGACTCGAACCTCCATCAACTAGGACCTTGGCAATGAACTTGTCTTCAAATTGTACTGTGATATGCAATACTCGATTGTGATTTAAACCTTCGGGTGGTATCTCATCTTTATGGAAGATAATCTTGTGGCTCTCCAATACTTGACCGACCATGTTGCCCATTTTTATACTAGTGATGTTATTGGGTACATAAGCCTCGCTCAGTACTTTCATCAGAGCATTCTTGTGTGCCTCTAAATTCTGCAATAGTGACAGGATAGATATCTGAGCAGGGACTTTGTTCAGATGGTCGACAACAGAATACTCTTTTGCATGTACTTTCCTCCATATGTCATCTGGCCCGGTCTCAATGATAGGCCATCTAGCAGTGGCATCCTTACTTGAACCTCCTATGTGTTCAGGTGTATAGACTCTTCCAGTTCTAGTCATTCCTTGTGCGGCGTCAGATTCCTCTATCTTAGTCTTCCCTTTTCGCCTAGCCTCGGCAACATAATCCCAGGGTATTGCTTTTGAGTTGAATGGAGGTGTGGTTGACACTGTCACAGTAAAAGGTGTGACCACTTCTATTTCAAATGGAGCAGAGGTGGCTACGGGCGAAGCTATTTCTACCTCGAATGGAGCTGATGCTGTTACCTCAACATCAATAGGTTCCTGAGTTTGAACCACGATAGGAGTAAGTGTGAATGCAACCTTAAAATCATCGCCTTCTCGAATGGGCCCGATTGAACCCTCAGGGTCCCATTCTTCATTTGTTTCTATAACATGTACACTGTCACCTCTATGGTCAGGGAAGGGATTGTTGCGGACATTAGATGCGACTTCCTTTGCTTGTATAACCTTGTTGTCAATGAGTGTCTGGATCTTATCCTTCAACGTTCGGCACTCAGCGGTGGAGTGCCCTTTCATACCGGAATGGTACACACAAGTTTTGTTCGGATTGACCCATTGGGATTGATTTTCTAATGCCACAGCGGGAATATGAGTGACGTAACCTGCGGCCTTTAACCTTTCATATAATTGGTCGATGGGCTCAGCAATGGCGGTGTATTGTCTGGGCGGCTTGCGGTCGAAGTTGGGTCTTGGTCTTGGATAATTTTGGCGAGTTGGTGGTGATTGGAAGTGGAATGGTTGGGAACTATAGGTGTGATGGACAGTGGCTGAAGGTTGATATGTAGGTGGTGATGCTTGGTATGTGGGTGGAGGTGTTTGATATACGGGTGGAGGTGTTTGATAGGTGGGTGGAAGTGTTTGATATGTGAGTGGAGTTTTTGGGCCCTAGGCCACCATTACTGCCCCAACATCTCTCTTCTTCGATATGCCACCTGATTGTAGTGCCTTATTTGTGGCAAGCAGTGCCTCGAAATTCGTTACCATTCCATTCTTGATTCCTTCCTCGATCCTTTCCCAAATCTTGATAATATCAGATCTCATAATATTGTGGATCCTGTGCCCTAACAAAGAATTCATTCATCTGTTCTTCATCCAAAGAGGCCCTGACCTTGGCAGCTTCCGACTTCCAACGAGTAGCTTATTCGCAGAAAGTCTCAGTAAGTTTCTTCTTGAGATTCTGGATGTAGAAGACATTCGGTGCATTCTCTGTGTTGAACCTGAACCGATCCATGAAATCTGATGCCATGCTTACCTAATTGGACCATTTCTTGGGATTCTAGCGGATATACCAAGACAAAGCATCCCCAATAAGGCTTCTCATAAAGAGCTTCATCCGAATCTTTTCATCTTTTCCAACCCTGACAAGCTTGTCACAATAGGTCCTTAGGTGAACCCTGGGATCACCTGTACCATCGAACATTTCGAACTTGGGAGGTTTGTCCCCCTCTGGCAATTCCACATCTGGCTGTATGCACAGATCTTCATAGTTCAAACCTTCTATTCCTCTATTGTCCTCAACACCTTGGACTCGGCTTGTTAACTTCTTGAGTTCTTCGGCCATGTTCTTAATAAGCAAGTCCTTCTCG
This sequence comes from Nicotiana sylvestris, assembly GCF_000393655.2. NCBI lineage: Eukaryota > Viridiplantae > Streptophyta > Magnoliopsida > Solanales > Solanaceae > Nicotiana > Nicotiana sylvestris. The sequence continues at coordinate 129,550,083 of NC_091063.1, forward strand.
GAGGGTTCCGGTGCACAGGAGATTGGTTGGATAGAATGTTGTATAATTTCCACGTATATGAGGTTGCTCTGATAGGTGCCAGGTACTTGGGTATAGTGATGGTCATTGGTGGAGTTTTATGGATCGGGAATAAGTGGTGATGTATTTTGGGGAGTGTGGTAAGTAGTGGTTGGTGGGTACGGAATTGGTTGATGATGATGTTGTGGTGGAGTCGGTATTGGCAATGGATTGATATTTTAGGGTGAAGTTGCGTATTGATTTGGTGCGATAGGATTTTGTAGTTGTTGGTTTTGTGTATTCTGAGGAGATGTTGGGTTCTTTGCGTTCTGTTGGTGGATATCAGGGACATTGAGGGTGAGTGACAAGTTTGCCAAATTGAGGACCTACTCGAGTTCTCCTTGTAATTCTAGTATCTTTTGTTCCAGTTTCAGAACCAGGTCATTCGGGGCCGGAGTACTACGGCCGTCGGAAGTCTCTGTGTTCTCAACATTTTCCTTTTGGATTCCACTTAAGTCGTCCATCTTTGATTTTCCTCTGCCTTTTGTGTTGCTTGGAGGAGGAGGTGGTGGAGGACCTCTAGATCTGGTATGATATGCTGATGAGGCCAGTATGAGCGAACCAACCTAAGGGAATGGGAATAATAATAAAGATAAGCAAAAACAAAAAGGTAACAAGTTAGTGAGGATTCTGAAATGTTTGAAGTATTTAAACACATATTGCGAAATGTAAACTCGTATCCTAATTTGGAAGCTTCATTGTTCCGAGGTAGGCCTAGCGAGAAATAAATTTGGAGAACTTCAAATGCCAATAAATGCTTCATTTCACAATATAAAAATAGACGAATCCCAAAACGACACTAATATAATGATAAAATAAGTCACTACTGGTACTTGGCCTTATTACATTTTTAGGAAAAGTAAGTAAATCTAATCTATTTGGTCCTCGAAGGACCTCCCTCAGGTTGAATGCTCTCGTTGATCAAATCCTCTAGTTCGCGTAGGTTCACCAGTAAAACTGCCTTTGCCAAATGTTCTCCTTCATTTCCCTCAACGTTCTGGCAGTCGGTGACTCTCTTCCTCACTTTTCCTAACAATTCTAGCAGACTGTATTCCAGATATTCCGGCTTTTCGCTAGCTTTGATGGCCCTCTCTTTCCATTCATCGATTTGGTCACTTGACAGAAGATTCCTCCACCAGTCTAGCAAGAGTGAGGGTGTGTTAACCATACCGAAGTTGGGGACCTCATGCCTCATTTTCTGCAAAACAAAAGGGTTAGACCTTACCCCCACCGAACTTGACTATTTATACATTTATTATCAATATATCGACATTTAGTTCTCCAAATTAATGCACAAAATGTGGTTGCGTTCGTTGGGATTATAGAAAACCCGATGGACTTTGGATAAGGCTTATCTTAAAGGATCATTATGTGGATAACATAACTGATATGACTAGGTTTGACCATGATGCATGCACAATTTAAACAGAGTAAGGTTTCTATGGGGTTTTAGACTGATACCCTCAAGCGGACAACTTGAGGGGGAAGGCACGGAACCGTCGACTGCACCGCTGATCGTCTGGTTTTACCGCAAATAAGCCTTTCCGAATTTAATGGTAGTAAATAGGAAGAGCACAACTACTCATTAAAGCGTTGCTATAGGATTTGAGACGCACGAGTGGAATATGATGCAGAGCAAGATTTATGCAACAATTAATAACATGTAGTCAAGTATTTTCACGTAGGAAAATAAATATAGTATTTAAATATTTGAAAGACAGTTATAGGAAAAAGGAAATAAAGAGACAAGTTAGTTTCAGGACAATAAAAAAATCATAAATGCTTAACAAATGAACAGTTAAATTCAAATAAGGGAGAATGGTATGGGATAAGCATGCTTGGACTAATTTGTAACAGACAAGTTTGTTATGGTAAGAGACTAAAGGTATCTCCAGTAGAGCCGCCATGTTTTCGCACCCCCTTTTTTCCTCTTTTGACGGAAAAGCCTGGGTGTCGACATTTACGGGGTGTAATGACTCATCTTCTTTTGGGAATTGGGTATTTGAAGAGTCGCCACCTAACGGATTATGGTGCGTTAGGGCACCTAGAGCGATTAACTCTTGGGTTGGTTTGCATTACCAGAGATTAGGGTAAGGAGTTGAAGTAACCTCGAGGGGAAGGTGTTAGGCACCCCTCTTAGTCCACAACTATGGATCCCAACCGAACTTATATTCACAAATTAGTCCATTACAAGTAAATAATTGAATCAAATAGGTCGCAAGCAAAACACGTTGGGATAACTCAAGTAGTAAGATGGACAAGTTGTAAAACAAAGGCTTAAATAAAAAAGGGAATATGGTAAAGAAAGGTCCTAGGTTGGTTATCCTATAGGATCACCCCACATAATGTCCGGTAAATACTCCTCAATGAGGGGCTACACGTAACATTAGCGCGTAGTCATCATTTCCCATATCTACCTTTCCCATCCCTTTATTAGTCATGCAAAGCGAGTGTTTGGTCAACGATTTCTATTGCGTGCTGCTACCCGTCCCTTCTTAATGGTCCTGGAGGGAGTTAGGACCTCTACCTATAGTTAGTTCTAGACGTACCCCTAAGGTTTTAAAAGGTGAAAATTCTAAGGCGACAATCAAAAACACTTAGGACTTTCAACACATAAATGAAGCAATTAGAGGCTCAGAGTTTCATCCTCAAACAAACACATAAGCAGCACGACTCAAGCAAAATTAAGGCTTTTTATTAGACAATGTCCTAAAGCAGGATATCTAGGTGAATATGCAGAAGACGAATAACCTCTTTATGACTCAAAAGTTATAACACTAGCAATTGACTATGGACAATAGAAACAGTTTCAGAGATGCAGTTTTGAAAATGCCCTAAGGGCTTACCTATACACGGAGTACTGATGTCTATATTAATACAGAAACAAAGCAGGTTTTGAAACGGACTCCTTTAATACCTATAGGCATGATATCTAATGAGATTGAGGCAGTTTGAAAGAACTTGTTTTAAGAAATACTTAATACTTAATAAAACCAATTCAGAAATGAACTAGGCGTGATCAAGTTGACTTATTTAGACTAAATTAGATTGAAAGGCAGAATTTCGAATATGATTCCCTATAGGCATGATACCTAAGTGTAATACTGATTTTAACGATTTGTAGACATGGAAACATACATAACACTCGTTGCTCCAGAATCCGAATTAAGTTCTATAGGCATGGCATCTATAAGTTAATCCGATTTTTTAAGACATTGAAAACATGATTCCTATTACGAAATTATCCAATCCTATAGGCATAGTTTCTAGACGTGACAAGATGTAGAACCTTATAGGCATGATTTCTATTTAGTAGAGCAAACGGATTTAAAAGTAAGATCCTAGGAGCATGATTTCTACCCGTATTACCCCATAAAGCATGTATCTACCCACCCTTTTCACTAAATACCCCAATATCTATTTACAAGTTATTACAGACCAATGAATGAATTACACAAGTAAATAAAAAATCAAGAAGCTATTCTATAGGGAGCCTTCAATTAAGCCCAGATTCCCTAAAGCCTCCAATGACTTCATATGCCTCAATTCTATAGACAAAGACATAGTCTAGGTGCATCAAAGTTCCCTAAGGATCTCAAGGATCTCGGGCAGTGCTTACACCTAGACTTGATAACCAAAATTGAAAGAGTGCAGTGTGGAAGGGCCAACCTCAGTATGTCAGAGTTCAGAGGGTTCTCAAGAGGACCCCAAGGCAGTACACATACTGGAGGGGGAAGAACTTATTGACTAAGAGTTGCGTGAAAGTGATTTACACAAGTTGGAAGGTTTTAGTAAAAACTGTATTAAAACAAAAGTCTTTTTGAAAGTAATTTATTAAAGCAACAGAGACTGTTTGAAAAAGAGATTGGAGTAGTTAACAAAGTCCAAAAACCTTAGGATAAGTTCATACACAACCAGGAGTCACAGCATCAAGGCAGATTTTGTAGTCACAAACAGAGGTAAAGCGGGATTGGGAATACATAGGACACATAATTAAGCAAAGACCTAAGAATTAGTATAGTCATGCCTAGACACAGCTAACTAGACATAGTCACAAAATCAGACATAAAGAACAAACTCATATGCTGGGGGATAGGGATTTGGGGAATTTATGATGGTAAAGATATAACAAGTAAGAGATGATTGGTGTAGACATGCTCAGAAACAAACACAAGGGGAATATACTGATATCAAGGGAGGGGAAGACATGATGACATGCTAATAATGTAACCCTCAACTACAAGTTTCACAACAAAACCACAAATAGAAGCAAACTAGAAACAAGATGAACTGAAACAATAAGAGAATCATATTATTGTTGGAACTTTGAATTAAAACTAGGACATACCAGTAAAGAGGATAGTGAGCAAAATGAAAGAACAAGAGAACACAAATGATTAGCCTTGGCTTGCAGCCGGCTAACTTAAAGCAGTAGCAAGTAGCACAAGAGAGAGAGCAAAAATTTTTAAATATGGGAGATAATTTTGAACCAAGAGTTCCTGTCTGTGTGTGTTAATGAGAGAACATATATATATATATATATATATATATATATATATATATATATATATATATATATATATATATATATTGAAACTAGTTAGAATAATAAGGTAAGAATCAAAATCAAGCAGTAATTATGGAACTAAGTATCAATTAGTATAAAATTAGTAGAAGTACTCCCTTAATTAAGGGAGTTAATTTCAAACGGTAAAGACAAATAAGGAAAAAGATCACATAAGACTGGAATATAACACACAAGGAAATAGTTTCAGCATAGTGCAAGTATAGAACATGTAATTAAGGCTAATTACATAATATCCCAATTAAGGAAATAACATAAGAGTCAGTTGACAGCATAGTCTACCATATAATAAGGCAAGGAAAATAACTTAGAGGCTGAAAATGAGTAGAGAATATTACAAGAGATTAGAAGGATATCAATTACAGGGAATCAAGGATTCCGATGGACAATAGTACTGATTTAAGAGGGGGTTACCATAAATTTCTATGAACAAATGTAATAAACACACAATAGGCAAGAAGAGGCAAAAATCAGAAACCCAAATAGCACAGTAGGGTAAAAATCACACAAAATCAGGGATTCACATGGAACATAGTACTGATTAGAGGAGTTTAACAGAATGAACATAGTAGAGGCAGAAGAAGCAAAAATTAGAAACCCTAATGAGCATAGTAGGGTAAAATCACAGAAAACTCAGGGATTCATGAGAAATAAGCAAGCATATAGATTAAACGATCAAATCATCAAATACAGACTCAGAACCCAGGGTTAAGACCAAGAACTAGGGTTTTCACATAGACGAGTTGAAAAAGGAGTAAAAACACAGAATCAATCGAGATATGCAAAGGATAGAGGTTTAAACATAAAGAAAAATCGGTTTAAACAAGTGTAGAAGAAGCTCCGAGAAACCCTAACTTTAAAGAAAGTAAAAACAGCTTGAAGTCGATCATTTTGCAAAAGAGGCTCGAGAACAGTATAAAACATAGAAGGAACAGACTCGAATCGTTTAAAAATGGCCCAATCTAAGACATACAAACAAAAATTAGGGTTTCAAAAGAAACCTAAATAGAGATGGAAGAACCTGCTTAAAACATCAAAGATCGTACCAAATATAGTATGACTTTGCCCAAAATCACACCGCAGAAGCCATGAACAGCCAAAACAGCAACCCTAGATACATTTCGGCATGGTCCAGAGCCCTTGAAGGCCTCAGAGAGGATGAGCAAGGCAATGGAGGATCCATTGGAGGTTTGGGGTTGAAGAGTGGTCGTCGGAGAAAATCGGAGAAGAGAGGTGGTTGAAAAGGATTTAGGATTAGGTTTAGAGAAGAGAGGAGACGAGAGGATTCAGAGGCGGCAGGCTGTAAGGAATGACTAGGGTTAAGGGGTATTAGGATTAAAAAAAGAAAGAATGGGTATGAACCGTTGATCTGGGAGATCAACGGTTAGGATTTGATCGGGTAGATGGGTTCCGGGTTTGGGTAAGCATATATAGGGTCTGGGTCGGGTATTTTAATAAGAAATTGGGTTGGGGTTGGGTCCAATTTGGGCTGCAATTGAAATGCCAAATTTGGCTATAATTTAAATTGCCATTTTTCCTATTTAATTTATAATAAGTAATAAAAAATTTCTAAAAAATAATTTTCTTTACCAAAATGATTTAAAATATGTAATTATTATTTTAAAAATATAGGGACAAATTATGCATATAAAATTTAATTATACATTAAATGGGCTAACATTGCAATTATATGCAATTTAGCTTAAAAAAATACCAAATGCAATTATAAAAATACATAAAAAAATATATTAACCATATTTTGGTATAAGTATAGAAATTAAATGAACAAATTATCATAAAAATAATTTGGGAAATAATTATTGAGATTTTATGAATAAAAGGAGAGGAAATAAATCAATTTAAATCCTTAAAATCATGAAAAATTATAAAAACCATGTGCATGCTTATATATGAATATATATACTATTTCAAAGGTATTTATGCATATAAAATATATATTGAAAAAAATTGGGTATCAACACCGATTATCTTTATACTAGAACAGAAAAACAGAACAGTTACCACCCAGAATCTGGTGTCACAACTCACGAACTTTCTACAATTTACTACAAATACTGGTCTGAAAGAAAGATACATCTGTCTCGAAAGTAAATAAAATAGAGATATAGAATATAGGAGGGGACGTCAGGGCCTGCGGACGCCTGTAAAACTACCTTGGGTCTCCTGAGTGAAGTATCAGCAACCGATCTCTCGATCAGCTGCTACCAGCTCCGAAATCTGCACAGAAAGTGCAGAGTGCAGTATCAGTACAACTGACCCATGTACTGGTAAGTGCCGAGCCTAACCTCAACGAAGTAGTGACGAGGCTACGACGGGGCATAAACAATATATTCTGCAATAGTTCATAATAAGGCAAAAGAAAATACAGAATGAAATAGGACAGTAACTTGCATTAAATAACTACGGAACCCAATCGTTCTACCAATACTCAGCTATAACCAATTGAAAATTTCAACAGCACAATAATGAATTTCAGCAGAAGAAGAATACATAAACAATAGATGATGCGGCGCGCATCCCAATCCCACCGTATAATCAATAACAATTTGAACATTCATCCTTATTACACCTTGTTACGGCGTGCAACCCAATCCCACCAGTCCACCCTTATTACTCCTCAATATATCACCCTTATTCCTTCTGTTGCAGTGTGCAACCCGATTCTACCTGTCCACCCTTATTACTCCTTGTTGCGGCGCACAACCTGATCCCACCAGACAATTACATTTCACCCTTATTCCTCCGGTTGCGGCGTGCAATCCAATCCCACCATATCAGTACCAATCACAAAAATAAGACAAGTATTTCACAGTTTTGCTCAAACCCTCCACAACATTTATACCTCAAATCATAACAACGGGAGGTCTGTATAGTTATGAAACTTCATCAGTTACTACTACACAGCGAGACCAACCAAAGTGTACCATGAAGCACCAATAAACTAATTTAAACCAACAATGTAATATAATAAAACTAAGGAATAAATGATACCCTTAATAGAGAAAACAACATTTAATAAGACGCAATTAGACATGGAAACATCAATGAGCACGTAGCAGTTAAGACAGAAAAATAATATATTAAGAACAGGAAAGGGAACAAGCTAAACAGGTAATTTGGCGGCGCATAGGTGCTCGTCACCACACCTATATGTCACACACAATCCTGTAATTGGGACTATCAATCTCTTGATTTTATCCCAAATTCTTGTTATCCAAGTTTTCTAGACTAAGTCTCTCTTTCTCAATTAGAGACCAAGTCAAATAGGCATGAGCTATTGTTTGCAACCATTAATTCTACAATAAAAAGCAAGAACAAGGCTATATAATCAACACCCAACCATAAACAAGTCATAAATTAAACACCCATTAGGTTTGCACACTAGGGTTGGGTCACAATCCTAGATAAAAATCTAGCTACTCATAATGGGTAATGAAGAAAATAGATGATAAAACTCATATTCAAAGATTAAAAAATAAAAATCCAATGTAAATCACTAAAGTGAGCTAAAGTTGCCTAAAGCAATAAGTAAAAATGGTTACAGCAGGTCCAATATTCAAAACTTGACCTAATTTTGTGAAAGAAGTCTATTTATACACAGCTGAAATTTTCGGACAAAATTCTCTTTTCTGAGGTTTTGCAGCCGCACAATTCTGTGTGCGGTCCGCACTTTTCTTAAGCTCTTGACAGGAGTGAATTCTTCGGCCGCATAATTCTGGATTGTAGCCGCATCTCTTGAGTTCTGCAGTCCGCATAATTTTGGATGCGGCTGCACATTTAATTTCTGTGGCCGCACAATTATAGTATGGTCCGTAGTTCTTGTTGGGCTTGAATTTGGAACTCCCTGAACTTTGAATTCTATTGCACTTTACACTGAAGCTTTCTTGATTCTTCTTCATGTTCTGCGGCCGCAGATAGAATTCTGCGGTTCACACTTGAGACTGGGTGCTTATTTTTGTCCTTATTCAAAAGCATTCCTTCTTGAGTTGGATTTCATCGTAATGGCTCATTTTTCAATTTTCCTGCAAGTAAGCATATTTCATCAGTTTTCGGGAATATAATTAAACACTTTTAGACTAAAATAAAAGTAAAAAGACACTAATAAGTAGTCAAAATTCTCACTTTTTAGCACCCGCTCCGTGACTAGCTGTGCTAGGTATTGAGAGTTTTGGATGATCAACATAGTTTTCTGTCCATTGATTTCCATATTGAATGAGATTGCATGGCCCATGAGCTCCATTTCGATCCAAGACAATGGTTGATGATTTTGTGGCGTGGGTGGGGAGGTGTAGTAGATTTGAGGGTTGGGCATTTGAATGGGAAGATTGTCCATTATTTGGTTTCGTTGGTAGCTCGGAATTTGGATTAGTCTGTTTCTTCTCCTTAGTGATAATGGAATTCTCCGCTTGATTTGGTGTTTGATATATATTGTAGTTGTTTGTTGAGATAGGAATGGTAGCATTAGATATAGGTAACTCAATACTTATAGAGTCTATTTGCATGCAAAGGGATTGGGATAATGTAGAGGATTTGCCAAGATCTTCTGAAGGATTTTCTAGTGACATCTGTTTTTTATTATTGGCCATTTGGCTCTTGCATACATTGAGTTGAGACATGTGGAGAGTATTAGTGGTAGATTTATTTGTAGTATCCATAGCATTGAGTAAATTCGAGCCTCTAGGGGTGTTGTTAGCAGGGATTGGCCTTGTTTCTTGAGTTAGAGAGCATACATTGGTCCGTTAGAAAATCAACTTTTGATAACATGGTGGTATTGTCTAAATCTGTGGTCTGGGTCTGTAACTCAGTGAACTTGTTCAAAGTTTGAAGATGATTTTGTGTTGAGCTTTTAACGGGGGTTTGAGATCGCTTCTTGTCTATGTCAGGTTTATCGGTGGGATCCCTACTAACATATTTAAGTTTTTGAGTGTTCAAGTACTTACCGATTTATGCATTAAGGGTCGTTTGGTAAGATGCATTAGATAAAATAATGCATGCATTAGCTTTGTGTATTAATAATACCTTGTTTGGTAGATATTTTAAATTTATGCACTAGTTATGCAAACATTAGTTATACATTCTATTTGGTATTATCCTATGCATAACTAATGCATAGAAAACCATGGTATTAGCAATATAATGGATTTTAATGCATACATTAGCTTAGTTAAAGACAAAATTATCCTTCAAAATTTATGCTTTATTAAAATATGCTAGTTATTATATTAATGCAAGTTTAAATAATCCAAATTGTGAAAAATAAAATTATTCCCTAGTAAATAAATAAATACTTAGCATATTTTCTTTTTTATAAATAAATATTTAGTTCTATATTACAATATAGGTAGACAAATCAAATAATTTTTTTTAAAATTTTTTCATATAAAAACATTTCTCAACATATGTTTCTTTTAAAAAGTTAGAGTGATCGACTGGTTTTGAGGGTATTTTTGTAAACAAACAATTCTTTTAGAAATTGTGCAATGCTTTAATATATCAAACCAAACAATAAATAAGAAATATGTCAGCATAACTAATACCAGCATTACTAATACACTCTATTCAACATTATTTTTATGCACCTTACCAAACGACCCCTAAATGTTTTAACGTGAATACCTTCAGCATCGTGACTTGATGTAGCTCTACCACGTGGAGAAACGTTTCTTTTTCTTGAGAAAGAGACAGTCTACCATTCCTCACCTTCTGGAGCCAATGCATGTGGCTGCGTGTTGTCTTTTTTATTGGTCTGAGCCAGTATTTCCATTTGGCTAGATGATGGCTTAGCGTAAGGATAGTGAAGAATTGTGTGTCCTAATTTGCCATAGTTCTTGCAAAGAAAATTTTCACCTTCGTATTGAATTAATTGCTTGTGTGTGTAGGGTTTGACTGGTGTATCCATTAGAACCTCCACGCATAGTCCTGCATTTCTCCCCGTAAGTGTGGCGGATGTGCAGGCGTTGATCGTGAGGAGTCTATCATTCTTATTTCCAATATTTTTGCAGAACTAGGTTGTCATTGAACTCCGTTGGAAGGTGAGGTAGACGAACCCAAACTGCAGAAATGTGGGGTTTGGCCTCATTTGCTACAAAATCTGGAGTCCACCTCTGTATTGATAGGTAATAACAAACCATTTATGAATCATGGACCATGATGTAGTACTTGCCATATTTTCCTCTGTGTTGAACTTTAACTATGTAGTAGTCTGCTCCTAGATCAATTAGTGGAAAAGATTCTAAGACTTTCCACATATCTTGCACTTTTTTTTGAGGTATTGGTGTTGGATCCTTTTACAAAGAAGTTTAATTATTAAGGAGTGTCTCCAGGGACGGTAGATCCACTGAAGGTCTCCTGCTGATAAATTAACTTGTAGATCCCCTTCTTTTTTCTCTATCCCATGAGATGTAGGCTCCTCAGTGCTTCCTGTGTCCATTGGTGAAAAGGTATTCGATATCGAAATTGAAATAAGTTTTTCTTGGGAATCCACGAGCAGTATATCTTTGAAGGAAGACAAGGGATTGTGTGTTGAAGTGGAGATTTTCCATGTCCGGAAGTCTAGGAGGGATTGAAGATTGCGCTGAATTGGGTGATGGAATAATCATGTAGTTGTTGACAGTGGGAACTAGAGAGAAGTTGGATTTCTCTCTCTAAGACGAAGTGATGCTCCTTTTTTTGTTGTTGCATTTATCGCCGTTATGGTAAATAATATTTTTAAAAATAAAAAGATTTAAACTTTTTTAGAAATAGCAGCGGTTTTAATGCATTTAGCTACACTTTGGTAAATAAATTTTAAGAAAATAAAAATATTAGACAAAATATAAACATAGCGGTTTTGTTTGATTAAGCGGCAATTTTGTAGCATTTAGCGGAGGTTACAGTTTTTAGAATAAGAAATTAGAAATATTTAGAAATAGCGATGGTTTCATTTGCAATCAGTGGTGCTTTCGTTGTATTAATTAGCGGCACTATGCTAAAATTTTTTTTTTTAAAAAAGAAGAAATATTTGATAAAGCGGCGCTTTGATAAATAATTTTTCTTTAAGAATTAAGAAAATATCATTGGTTTTGTTACATTTGCCGGTGCTTTTGTTGCATTTAGCGGCGTTTTGGTAAAATAAAACTTAAATAATAAAAAAGTTAGAAAATTTTAGATTTAGCGACGCTTGTGTTACATTCAGTGACACTTCAACAAATAAATTTTGAACTATTAAAGTTTGAAAATTGTAAAAATAGCGGCAATGTTGTTGCATTTAACGATGCTTTTATTACATTTGGCAGCGCTTTGGTAAATTAAATTTAAAAAACTGAAAAAAACCTTTGAAGACAAGAAATAGCGGCGCTTTTATTGAAAAACTTGTTCACATCAACATACAAAAAGGTCGAAAACCTGTTCACATCAAAATACGAGAAAAAACTAAAGAATTATTAAAGGAAAAAATATGCTAGTCCTAGAATATAATCCATTACCCCATTACGGCTTGTTTGGATAGTTGTATTGTATTGTATTGTTACTTTAAATACAATATTTATTTTAATTGTTATTTAAATTTTATTGTATCGTATCGTTAAATTTGTTGTTACGTAACAACAAAAAGTGTCACTTTTTGTAACGACAAATTTGATGTGGTCGCTTCATTATTAGGGGTGTACATAGGCCGGGTTAGTTCGGATTTTACAATTACCAAACCAAACCAATTGTGTCGGGTTATTAAATCTAAAACCAAACCAAACCAATAAAACTCGGATTTTTCAATCTCGTATTTTCTCGGGGTTTTTTGGATTTTCGGATTATTCGGGGGTTTTCGGATTTTTCCGATAAAATCTTCGTAGAACAAAACATATAATGTATGCTCAAAATATTTCTTTAATCCTAGTAAGATACAACTATATAAAGTATTTTCCAAGAAAATAATATAAAATATGAGATGTGTCATGGCATTACCCTAAAATATTCAACAATAAAGACAATAAAATTATGTAATATAAATATTGCTAATTAAAAAGCCATAATAAACATAATTTAAAAGTACTAAGTCATGCTAAAATAAATAGATTAATAAGGAAGTATTAATTACATGACTAAATGTTAAAGAAAAATAAAAATAAATTATGCATTTTATCTAAATTATTGCAAAACAAAAAATAGATATTCAATACATTCCCGTTCGTAATATTAAATTGAATGTCTTTTGTTAGCATTAGTATTGACTTGATTTTGGTTTGGACTTTTGTTAGCATTATTTAATTTACTAATATTAATAGCTATAAAACTTATTGGAACATTCAAAAGTTCTAAGTCCAACCTTAAAATAATACCTTAAAAGATAAAATTATGAAAAGTTTTTAAGAAATATTTATAAATTACCTCACAATAAGTATATTTATATATTAAATATATCTAAAATTTCTATATCTGTAATGTCGGGTTGGTTTGGTTTCGGTTTGACTTTCTTTAGTTAAAACCAAACCAAACCAATTATGGCCGGGTTTTTTTTTCCAACACCAAACCAAATCAAACCAAACCATAGTCGGATTTTTTTCTCTTTGACTCGAATTATCGGGTTGGTGCGGTTTGTCGATTTTCTTTGTACACCTCTAGTCATTACCTTTTTTTTCCCTCTCACTTTGCCTTTCCTTATAGTATTATATAATCCTATTTTATCCTTTATCATAACTTTTATATTGTAATTCTACCTTATACTTTATTTTTAATATTGCAAGTTTATTCTTCATATTATTGGTGCATGACATAATAATAAAAAGATGATAAAATAATACAATTTATTCAAATATTATATACATCAAAACTATACAGTACAATATAATACAAATACATTATGAATGACTGCTGCTGCTTCGGCTTGTGCTTACGATCTCTTCGAGGATTACTATAAGTGAAACAATGAAGGCATAATCCACGTTTGGATTCACTTTCACCATGAATTTGTCTCTTCCTAGGAATATACTTCCTGCAGTATAGTTCTTGTTCATCTGAAATCCCAAAATCAAATATTTTTAAATGGAAATAGTTTAGGGTATGAAATAGAAAAAAAACAAGTGATGAAGAATAAATGGAGGCCGGGAAGCAAGGACATTACTCATTGCCTTCAACTCAAATAATATGCATGTAATTGAATTTCTTAAATATGTTTATATATGTTAATTACACTGCACACACAGTGCGTTGCAATTGAAGAACCTGTGCTTCTTCCATTTTTCATTTTATAAGGAGTTATATCATTGGACGTGAAATTTAGGAAAAAAGAAATATTTTTGGTGTATATCATAAGTACCTTTTAGAACTTGCGATTCTGAATATGCCATCATATTTGGTAGGGAAATAAGTTATTGCACGATTAGTTATCCACGATTGTTATTCCATCCTTCCATAGAAATAAAAATAACACTACAATCCCTGGATAACTAATATATAAATTAGTTATATCGCAGTTTTATTTCAGTCAAACGTGGGATAAACTCATCTCAAATTTAATTTTGATATTAGTTGTCCCTTGTCACTCGTACCAAACGAAACCTAAGGGGTCATTTGGTTTGAAAAAAAGTTATGCTTGGATTAATTATATTGGATTTAGTTATACTGAAATTAGTTATCTTGGTATTATTTATTGACTGTTTAGTATGTTGTATTAATCCTGAGATTGCCAATTTTAATGTTTTATCCAGGGATAACTTATTATGGGATTACTATTCCATCCTCTGACAAGTATAAATTATTCCGTTACGATTTTTAACCTCCGGATAACTCATTTCAAGATTAGTAACCAAACAAGGATAAAGTGGTACTAAATATTTATCCCAAGATTACTTTTGCTTATCCATCATACCAAATGACCTCTAAGAGTAATATGAGCTTAATATGAAAGATTTTTTCAAATAAGAAATGTGTTACTTCATTCTTTTTGAAACAAATATGCTAAACGGAAAAAGTGTCAGATGAAATAAAACAGTAAGAAATTAATGATACTGACATGTCTATTTTTGAGAAGTGAATGCAATCAATATTTATTAGAGAAAAGCAGCTGGAAATGGGTTTTACCTGAGCAACTAGTGTAGATGATTGTCCAGCAAAAATGTCACAAGTTGACTCCATGAAATTAGTCTTCATCCTAAAATCACAAACTTCTTCTGATATATTATTGGCCAAGAAAATGTCCAATTTTGTGGTGAATTGGAAAATTGAAGAAATCTTGGCACTAAATATGAGGTCCTTTTCGTTTGTGCTGTCTCCCTTAAAAGCTTGCCATCTACTATGCCACGAAAATTTCTGCATCAAATAAATTTTCAACACGTTAACTTTAAAGACTAGAATTCGTGGGTTAAAAACTGGCTCACTTATATTATTTGAGATATAAGTTTCAGAAGTAAAAGTTTAATTAAAGATTTCTCCATACATAATATCGTACATAAATTAATTTTCGGTAAAATTTAAATTAAGATCTTTAATCCGTAATGATGTCATTCATTAAAATTTGTTTAATAATTTGACACTATATAAGAGTTCTATATATTATTAATTTAACCTCCTATCCTCTTGTTTGAAAAGTATGCATTTAATTTTCAGTGCTAAATTGAAATCGGTTTTGAGAAGGAGAAGCCAATTAACTACCATTTGTTATTAATCTTTTCGTTAAAATTAATAGTTTTATGTGTCTCTCTGCAGGGGCAGATCTACCTTATTAAGTAGGGGTGTCACGCCACCCACTAACTTTGCTAAAATTATTACTGTTTATGTGAGATATCTGTGGAAAAACGGATATATAAAACAAGTGGCACCCATAAGGCACAAAGTATGTGCGGGTGCCAATGGTTCAACATCTATTTTGAAGGCTATTGTTTGCATCAAGAATGCAAGTTCGATTCTTGTGGGAACATGCTTTTTACCTTTTTTCCGTTTACAACTTATTGAGATTTCCCTTTATTCTAAGCTGGGCCTTAGGGCCTCACCCCTTCTTCTTTTTTTTTCTTCTTCGTTTTCTTCACCTAGTTTCTTTCTTTTATTTGCTAATTTGTCTCTTCTTCTTTATTTTTTAAACTTTTGTATATCAATCCCCATTTTGTTTCTACTTTCTATTATTATACCTTATCTCATGAGTAGGGGTGTCCATTCGAATCGGTTTATCGATAAATTGAATCGATTATTTGTTATCGGTTTATCGATATTAATTTATTGATTTATCGATTTCGATTTCGATTTTGTCCTCTTCGGTTATCGGTTTATCGATAAATCGATAAGTATACTAAAAAGACAAAAAAATAAAATTTAATTAATTAATTTTGTTTTTTTTACCCTTATTCTATAATACCCTTCCCTTTACCCTAAGTCCCTAACCCTATTATTTCCTCTACTACATTTAAGGAATGATCATATTTAAAGCTCAAGGGAATGCCGTTCAAATTAATGGAAAACAGAATTAGCCGTGATGATGTATTTTCTTTTTTGTTTGGCTTTTTTGTTATACCGTTGGAGTGTTTGTGTCATACATTTGATCCCTTACTTTAGTTTCGTTGCATGTGCTTGTTGACACAATTTTTATGTTATAAACGGTGTTCGTTTTATTTTAGCTTCTTTTTATCCATATTATTTAGGCGTGTTTATAGCGATATACTTTCCGTGGAATCCCGCAAATTTTCTTATTGGTGTAATCGATAACCGAATCGATAAGCCCCAAAAATCGATAAATCGAAATCGAAAAAATCGAAACCTTATTGAAACGATAACGATAAGCATATGTACAAATCGATAATCGATAAGTAATTATCGATAAGGGTCAAAATCGAATCGATAAATCGAATGCACACCCCTACTCATGAGCAACTTTTTTCAATAGGTAATTTGAGTTGATTTAGTTAGCATAGAATGACTCTTTTTTTATGACACAATATTAATTTATATATTGGAGTATAATATGAACCGTATTTTCTTTTGGCTTTTAAAAAAACAAATAACTTGATTAATAGTTGTTTTGAGTTGATTATCATAGGTGGAAAGTTGAAGGTTTTGCTTTAAAAATAATTATCATATAATTAACTCGACAATTAACATGTAAAAATTAACCCAAAAATAATAAAAATGAATTAATCTAGTCAAACAAAGAATATATAGTATTAAGTTACTCTTGAGGCAAATTTTTTACTGGAGGCACTCTTTCATGAGTTTTCTTTATTTTTTACTTTTTTAAAAAAATATATATTTAAATTAAGCATAAAATACTAAACCAAAATCAAACTTTTTTTTTTGTGTGAATGAAAGACCTATTCAAGTTTACCATAAACTAACTAAGTCAGCACATCCTTCCTATTCTGTCTTTGTAGCTAGTTATAGGTATACTTAGTGGCGTATGCATAAAATTTCATAATTGATGTAAACATTTAAAGAAGTGAACAAAACAAATTACTATAGTGACACACTGTCAATTTTTGTATTCATGCCTAGTATTTTTATTTTATTTATTAATTACGTATACATATCTAGTAAAAAAATTGGCAAAGCGGTGTTCCGTAACGCTGCTTGGTGTTATGTATATCCGCCCCTAGATATACTGTATGTATAAAGTAGTGGTACCCGTAACCTTCGAATCCTAGATCTGCATCTGGCAACAGGGACCCGTCCAGCATAATATATTGAAGATCGGTGCACATGTATATGAACTTCCTACATATTATGCTGAAACTCCAACACGCGGAAAATTCCAGCATAATATACTGGAGATTGGAGTACATGTGTATGAACTTCCAGCATATTATGTTGGACCTGTATATTATACTGGAACTCCATTATAATATGTTGGAGTTCCAGTATACTTATTCTGGAACTCAAGTATATTATGCTGGAGTATTTTCCGAATTTTGAACAGTGTTTACATTCAGATTTATCTTTACATGAAAAATGGTTAAATTTTGATTACTTTTAAAACTGTGGCTATTTTTGAATGACCACTTGTAAATCTGGCTATTTTTGAACTTCTCCCTCGAATTCGCTTATGAAAATTGTACGCGACGAATATAGAAGACTTGATTTCTCGCTGTCGAGATATTTCGAAAGCATGCCTCGGGGCCCTGAGGGTAGGAGGTCGCGGCCGAATTGTCTACCTCGGGACTCGTCAAAACCCGAGTCGGAGAAAATAAAGAACGAAGCCAGGACAGAGGGGGAAGCCCTCTAGGCACATGGCTACGTTTGACAGGCCTGACCTATCCGGAGCCTAAGATGAAGCATCATGTCAAGCCATCCCATCATCGTACTTTGTAATTAATCCCCACATTCTTGTAGACGAGTCTCCCCTCCTATATAAAGGGGACTCGCCCCACCTTGTAAGGGGCTGATGTTGCTCCATTTCTCCATAAGTGCAATAATCTCTCTCTCTCTCTCTCTCTCCCTTTCAAAGTTGTTTATTCTCACTGGCCCGAGGCCTCCTTAACATTTATCGTTTTCTTTTTTGTTTTTCACCATATCGTCCAATATTGGCAATATAGAGCCTCGCTTAATCATATCTCTGTCTATTATCTCGCTCCCGATTGCCCGGGTAGCTCAACCTCGGTTCAAGCCTTGGCCCCGAGGTCCACATCGATCGACCTTACATCCGAGCAACATGCCCTTTTGGTTTGATTACTGCCTCGTTTTAGCTCGCATTTTATCATTACACTTCACGTTCTTAGCATTAACTGCTTTAACATCTAGCTCGAGAATAGATCACGTATTTTTAGATTCCCATTTACAAATTTAATTGTTGTTACCATTTTCACGGTAAACAGTTTGGCACCCACATAGGGATAAAAATAATAGTAATTATTTTCTTGTTGGTTTCGTCACACAAATGCACGTTATCTTTCACACTTTTTCTTGTCCAAGATCCTTTGATTTCAGGCCAAAATGTCTGGCTCGATAAACGGAGTTGAGAACGATAACCTCGAAAATCACAGGGAAAATGGCGTGGCTGTCCTGGCTGCTTGAGCACCTCCTCGAAATCCTGATATCGCTCCCGGACCGATCCTAGCAGACACAGATTCACAGGACGCACAACAAGTCGACGAAACTTCTCACACCGACAGGAGCGTACGACACAACAACCAACAGGAAGCACAAAAAATCCCGGCCCGGATAGAACATGAAGTTAGTCTTCATGTTATTTTTGAAATGTTGCAGGCACGACAGTTGGCTATCGCTCGGCTGCAAAGTCGCCCGGGGACCCCCAACGCAGTGGCGACAGAGACATCTCCTTGCGATGAACTAGTACCCGAGAGATCAAGTAATAACGAGTCGGTAACCGACCCCACCACATTAAGGATGCTTGGGAATCTCTTCAAAAGGATCGAATCAGGTTCGTGGAAGCTCTTACATCAACGGTCTCCCGAGGAAACGGTCCTGAAACTCGCTTCGCAGAAACCCAGAATGTCGGAACTCCCTAGGTGCGATAGGATCTCGGATCCCTACAGACACAGCACCGCTTGCGCGTGCTCATTCAGGGGAGGCAACACCCGAGATGATGAGTTTGAGCCCGTCTCGTTGAGGAAGTTCGAAGAAACTCTTTCGAGAGGAACCGTGACGCAGCGCCTTTGCCTGTCACCTGACCTCATAGACTCGCTTACCGTACCGGCGTGGTCCTCCGCGTCAGCGCCATCAAAGTAGTACCGAGAAGGCCTGATACACCTGAGGCCGAACAAAGAAGAAATGAGATGTCGCAGGAAGCCGTACCCTATCCCCTGATAGGACGAATAAGATCGCTCCCGATTTCGGATGACCGGCCAACACAGGCCTTCACCCGAAGCCTAAGCGAAGTATGCGCAACTACTCCAGGGCATTTCGAGCGAAGCCTGACCAGGTACCCAGTCGAGGTCCGGTTGGATGCCCACACTCGGCACCAGCCCCGATTCGGGGCCATGGACGACCCTCCAAGAACCTCCTCGGGTTCGATATATCCAAGAAGACTCTCGACAAAGAAGTTGATACAAAGCAGATGGAGGTATCATCCATGCCCGGCGAATGGAAGGAACGACTTGACGTGAAACGTACCTCGCAACAGTAGGGAGATGGCCTGAGGACAACACCCTCGAGGAACCTCCAATGGAACTAGATTCAACAAGGCACAACTGGTAAGGAAACCCCGCCCAACCGAGTGCGATTTCAGCATTGCTACATCAAACATCATGATCACCATAAGCGAAGCCGGGAACGCTAGGCGGCTCAGACCTGTTCGACCAAGACCTCTTCAAGAGAACTATGGCCCGACGTAGAAACCGTAGTGCGTGCGGGGTCACCAGCTCAAAATAACGACAATAGTGCTATTCAACAGAGGTTGCCACCAAGTATCATTGAGCGGTCAGGCTCGAATCCAGCTCCAGGAGAGGAAGGATATCAGGAAAAACGAAGTTTACAAGCCACAACGTATTGCCACGACGGTAAAATGGCGGCGGCACCCTTCAAAGATCCATAAAGTGCAGAGAGAAAGTGCTCGTTGCCAGGAAAAGATGGGTCCGGGAAATATACCCAAAGGACACCCTTGCATCCAAGGATGCGAGGCCGAGACTTCGTCCCGACCTCGTATTCACACATCAGTAACCCCCTCCCTCATTTAACCTATTCCAAATAAAGCATGTGTTCATAAGTGCAGGTGGTTCGACCAATTATATCGACGGCGTCAGGCCAAAGCCAATAGAACAGTTCGGAATAACAAACCAAATCATTCCCACACCTCGAATATTCGATGGATTCTAGACACCGATCTCCACAACAATCAGGAAGGCCATCCCCTCTATACAACTCGCTTGAGCTCGGACTAGAACGCCGAGCCCGCAAAGCCCGAAAGTTTTATTCGGATGACAACGGGCACACCGCCCAGAGGCAATTTCGACCCCACTCCGCCAATGGGATGAAACTCCCCGACAAAGGTGGGACTAAGGCATTCGACAATAAGCTACACGCGACGAGAGGAAATCCCTCACCATCTGACCCGTCGCCGGCATCAATGCCTCCGCCCTCGAAGGGATCAAGGGGTAAGCAGAACCGCATTTTCGGCCAAGCCCGGTTGAACACGGCGGAAGGCTGCCTTAGGGATCGTGCCTCGAAATGGCAGGAACATACCAGACCTCGAAAGCATCGCCTACACGCCCCACATCAGGGAAGGACTACTCCGCTCTTTTGTTGTTTCTTTCCTTTTACTAACCTACATGTAGGCAGTCAGCCAAGGCATTCAGAAATTCTAAACTCCACTCAGAGATCTGATGCCTCTGCAGAACCCACTGAGCTCTTTTTCTTCGACCGGGTTTTCAACCTAAAGGTCCCGCTAGCAAGATTATTAGCGGAGC
Source organism: Nicotiana sylvestris (assembly GCF_000393655.2). Classification (NCBI taxonomy): domain Eukaryota; kingdom Viridiplantae; phylum Streptophyta; class Magnoliopsida; order Solanales; family Solanaceae; genus Nicotiana; species Nicotiana sylvestris. The sequence continues at coordinate 129,571,062 of NC_091063.1, forward strand.
AACGTACCCCCAAGAAAGATATCCGACAAGATCGCAGTCCTTTCTTTTATAGTCGAACGACGTGCGATGACCTCCTATTAAGGGCACCATCCCCTCGGAAGGGCCAATAAATGGAAGGCCAAGTTCCAAAACGGAATCATGTAAATGGATCAGATAATCAGAGGAGTGGCACCCATGCGGGCCGAGCTCACAACAACGGGACAATATGTATTTACAGCATATATTTACGCCAAGCAATAAAGAATACCTTTTCGACATTTCGTATTTTGGGAAAGGATATTTCGACATACTCGCGGCAAATGCTTCTCCATCAAATGAGTCCTGATATACTCGAAGACTTAGCATTAACGATTCGACAACTTGCATGATCCCAGGGTCAGAACTCCGGGCTCATCAAGCCCCTAGAAGGCAACTCCGAGCTCACGAGAAGCTGTCTTCAAGCTTAAACAAACTCGATGACTTGGAGACTACTGTTAATTGCCATACAACTGGAAAACTTGAAACTGTAATACCCCTAGCGGGCAGCCTCAGCGTAACCAGATCTATTCTACAAACTGTAAGACCTCAATAGGCATGGCAAACTGTAAGACCTTAATAGGCATGAAAAATTGTAAGACCTCAATAGGCATGACATATTGTAAGACCTCAACAGGCATGAAAATCCCGAAGTTTAGGCTATACGTCGCATGTGTAAGAATCCCTAAAGGGCATACCCTCGATGTAGACGCCTAAACTATCACTAGGGATCAAAAATGGCTACGGCCAAACGCATATGACTACAGTCGAAACGGCTGATACAGCAAAAATAATGCGACTCGGGGATGCCCGACTGTCGCTAAAAAATCGCAGGCCACTACTCCGAATATACTTCGGAAAGAATCGATTAAAACGTGCTTCTCTCAATAGGCAAAAACGAGCCCTGACAATATCGGCTCCAAAACACAAGAGCATCGATCTACTCGACCTATGAGCTATGAACCTTACGAGGTGCTCAAAACATCACCGACAACGACTTGAAATCGAGGTTCCTCTGGAACCGATGACGGGTCAAGCAAAAACACTATAAAAGACCTTAACGAACAGAATCAAAGCCTATAAAAAGCCCACGGGAAAAAATAGCGTAAAAGCCATTGTCGCCAGCTAAGCAAGCCTACGGGCCTCATATTGTAAGTTCTCCACGACCAAATAGCGTAAGAGCCATTGTCTCTAGCTAAACAATCTTAACAACTTGAAATTAAAATGAGCTCGAATCGTAACTCGATTCGGAGACTGGATCTAAAATAGTTAACTATGCAAGCCTCCCGGCCACATACTAAAAGGTCTCAATGACCAAACCGCATAAGTGCTACTAGCGCCGGCTAGAGAATCATGGATGTCGATTACAGCTCGAATATGCCTAAGGGCACAACATAAATGCCACTATCTCCGGCCGGAGAATCATGAAAATTTATGGGTCGATTACAGCTCAAATCGCAACGCGACTCAAAGACTGAACCCTAAAGCTGTCGTATGCCCAAGGGCGCGACATGAATGCCACTGTCGCCAGCCGAGTAAACCTCCGGACCAAGCTCCCATAAGGTCACTTCGACACAAAGCACAAAATCCATCATCATCCGCCCACACAGGCAGGAAAGAGCTTGAGGGCCAATTGAAGCACGAGTCACAATGTGACTCGGAGACTAAGCCTAAATGGCCAGGCCAGGCATAGAGGCCCCAACACCTGCTCGCGTCAAGAATCACACTTGAGAGCCCCTGGGTCTATCCGATCCATACCGGACCTATGAGGACCTCACCAAACACCAAAACCGGCTTGACCGGTCGAAAGCAACAACAAAAAAAAGAGAAAAAAGAGGTACAGAAGAAATAAATCTTCAAATTCTTTCTTATATATTACACACATGAAAATGGCGCATTCTCCATCTTCAAGCATGTCCTACGTATATTAGAGACAAAGCGACAAAATGGCAAAATCTACACTCTGATCTAAAGGGCTACAGCTCGTCAAATTCGCCCTCCGCAACATCAACAAGAAGTGACCGAGCGGCATGCTCATCCACCCTTGCTCCAGCCAATTCCTCCGAGAGAACGAAGCCCCTTGCACTGACCTCCTCGAGTACCTTTCTCCAGGATCTACAGCAAACATATTCCTCGATCCTCTTCTCCCGGTCGAGGGCTTGCTTCAGTTCAGCTTGGGCATCAGCTGCATCTTTCATATGAATCGCCATCTCACGATCAGCCTTGGTTCGGCTTAATGCCGCTTCTGCCCAGGCATCGATTTTCTCAGTTCTGACCTTCGAGAGATTAGATTGAAATTTCCCAATCATATCTATTTGAACTTTGGCATTGCCATGAGTCAAGCTGAGTTGGGCCTCGAAGGCAGGGACCTTAGCCGAAATGCCCATCTCCTCTAAAGCTCGAGCCTGCACCTGAGCCCTTAGCTCCTCGCAAGCAACTCTAACGCGATTGACGTCGCCCTTGAGGTACTCCAAGGCCTACGACTTTTTCTGCAACTGATACGGCAAAAAGGAATTAGCCTTAAGGTTAGAAAGGAGCGAAGCACGTACTACAGGAAGTTACATTCTCCATCAAATAGCTCTCATAGTTTGAGCTCCAGTACGCCTCATATCGCCAATGCTGCAGCTCAACTTCCTTCTCCTCGCTAAGGAGCCTAAGCGATTCGCCCTCACCCAGAATTTTCTGAAGCTTGGCACCTTGACGGAATAGCTCAGACCTAAGCCCATTACAGGCATGCACAAGGAAGATTCAATAGAGGGAGGAGGACACGGGATACATGGAAAATGTACATAAAACTCACCACAAAGTGAAGCCGACGGACTTCCTCGAAGTCGGAACACACTCTTGTTGATCCTGCCCCTGAGGCCCCAGAAGAACTGACCCCGGGCACGACATATTCGCTCAAAGGAACTGCCGACCGGGAATCAGGCACTCCAGGAGCAGCAAACTCGGGCGACGCCCTTTTCTCAGAAATGTGAGCCCGACCAGTGCCACTTAAGGCTCCGTCACACTGCAGGTGCTGATCTCTCTTGTCGCCATCGCCCCTCGACCCAAAAGCCAATGACTCCTTCCCCACTTTGGAAGAACATTGCCCCATCCCAGGGTAACATTCCCTAAGTCCCTGGAATTCGACACATGATCTCCAAACAACTCGGAGGGCCTCGGTAGCCCGGATCTACCAGAATCAATCCAAGATTGGCCCGAAGTACGATGATGGGTCGGAGGAAAGCCATGACGATCAGCACAAGATCAGAATGACCGCTCGCGCCCGAGTCAGATATCAGCAGTCAATAAATAAAGAAGACATTCGAAGTGCCTCGAAGGGCATGAGTGCATACAGAAACAAAGCAAAGTAAGGAAAGCAGAAATCGGCAAAATATATTCTTATTCATAAAATTTGCGTACAAGCAGCCCTCAAAGGGTCGTTACATTCAATTAAAAAAGCCTACAGGAGTCTATGCTTAAAGCGGAGGAACAAAAGGATGTACATGTGATGAAACTCGGACGCCCGATCCGCCCTCGAGAATTCATCTCCGGTATCAGCATCCCCGGGCGTCGCACCCTAGAGCACGTATCCTCGAGGGTCACTCCTTCGATCTCCACCTCCCATAGGTTCCCAGTTCAATCCCCCGAGGGATCCCCGCCGTAGAAGAAGAGGAAAAGGAGGGGACACAGAGGAGGCATACAAAAGAGACATGGCCCGCCGAAGCCAAATGTTGAAGATTCGGTGGGCCCCAGCCTCAACGGCCGGTAGTGCCACTTTATCCCTTGGGAAAGCAAAAACCCTATGGATGAAGTGCCACACTAGGCCTGGGTAGGAGAGTGAGCTACGGTGCATAATCCGAACAACTGTCTACATAAAAAAAAAACCGGCTCCCCGTCCTTCGTCACCTCGGGCCAGCAGCAGCAACAAGGGCCAACATACCGACGACCACAGCAATAGCGGGACAACACACTTATGTTCGATGAAGGGAGACCCCGGCAAAAAGCCACGATGCAGTCTAAGGGAACTCCTCCAAACGGCCTTAAGGTCATAAGCCCGTAACATGATGTTTAAGGGGGAAAGAAGATAATAGGAAGGAAAAGGCAAGCAAGCCAACAGAAGCATTGAGATAGGAAAAACAAAGCCAAGGCAACCTCCATTTATAGGGGATTATGACACGATCATCTAGGCTTTGGAAGACTGAATGACGGGCGCGGTTAATGCATCTATGAAAAATTGAACCGACGGCGGTACTTGTACCTTGGGAAGCAAAAATCAGGGAGTGCAATGAATGAGGTCGAAAAGCACGAGCCAGGGGTCGCATCATTGATATGGCGTCGCTGAAAGAAGCTCGAGGAGTCAAGCGCCAGAATCATTTCCCATCACTTCGATATGGGAAACACGGAGACTATCTATACGCGGCAAAAACATAACTTAATTTCTCGCTGTCGAGACATTTCGGAAGCATGCCCCGGGGCCCCGAGGGTAGGAGGTCGTGACTGAATTCCCTACCTCGGGATTCGTCAAAGCCCGACTCGGAGGAAACGGAGAACGAAGCCAGGACAGAGGGGGAAGCTCTCTAGGCACATGGCTACATCTGACAGGCCCAGCCTATCCAGAGCCTATGATGAACCATCATGTCAAGCCATCCCATCACCGTACTTTGTAATTAATCCCCACATACTTGTAGCCGAGTCTCCCCTCCTATATAAAAGGGACTCGCCCCACCTTGTAAGGGGCTGATGTTGCTCTATTTCTCCACAAGTGCAATAATATATATATATCTCTCTCTCTCTTCTCTTCAAAATTGTTTATTCTCACTGGCCCGAGGCCTCCTTAACATTTATCATTTTCTTATTTGTTCTTCACCATATCGTCCGATATTGACAATATAGAGCCTCGCTTAATCATATCTCTGCCTATTATCTCGCTCCCGATTGCCCGGGTCGCTCAAGCTCGGTTCGAGCCTTGACCCCGAGGTCCCCATCGATCGGCCTTACATCCGGGCAACAAGCCCCTTTGGTTTGATTACTGCCTCGTTTTAGCTCGCATTTTATCATTACACTTCACGTTCTTAGCATTAACTGCTTTAACAACTAGCTCGAGAATAGATCGCGTATTTTTTGAATCTCATTTACAAATTTAATTGTTGTTACCATTTTGACGGTAAACAAAAATCTAACTTTAAGGATGAACTTTTTCTAACTTAAAGTGATTTCAATTCTAGCGGTCGAACCCTAGACATCTAGTTAAGCCTTCTACACATTCGCAGCCACAATTAGACTGCTTCCAGGTTTGGATTTATTTTATAGGGTTAATTCATAAATTTTATATCTCAATTTTTTTTTCTTTTTCTACTTTTTTTATTCGAGAAATCATCAACTCGTGTTTATTGATGTCTCAGAAAATGAGGAACATAAAAAAAAAAAAAAAACTTGATCATATTGATCTCGTACATACCTTGCTTTTTAGGTTGAGAATTGGTATATCAGCAGCATCAAAGACAAGAACCTTGCTAGAAAAGAACCCAAGAAGATTTTCAATAGTGAAGACGAGATTTCCATAAGCATCTTTAACTTCATATCCATGGCCAGCACAGAAGTAAACCTTCTTCTTCATGGATAGTTGAAGGGGTTGAGGAGAACAGAACTGTGAACCAATCGCAACTGTTTGATTACCTCCTTCCATATAGAATTTGTTGCCGTTATTTAATTTAGATATAACAAATGGTATTCGAATTCTTTGCATTTCTAGTCTAATTTATACTGAACGCTAGAACCGTGTATGCTATGGTTATACGCAAAAGCGGTGAGAGAATATTCCCAAAAAAAAAAAAAAATGGTTTACATGATTATTTGACAAGTCGTTCATGTTACAGTACTTGTGAAAGAATAATAAAGGATAACATAAACAACATAGAAAGTTGAATTAATTAACCAATTGAAAATCAACGAATAAGAAAACTATTAAGTAGTCTATAAGAATCAAAGGTTGAAATGTAATCTAGGGATTAAGATACCTTGGGTTTGTATAGATTAATGAAGTATGATAATTCGGCGCCTTTCCTTTTTCTTTTGACTTTGATTTTTGTTAAGATTTTTTTTCCATCAAAAATTTGAAAAGTCCATGCGCGGTGTCTTCTTGGCTCAAGGTGAGGTCACCTGAAAATATATGTACATTTCTTGACGATTTCCAATGTCATATTGTGTTTATTCATTCAAAACGACGTCAGGGAATATATGTCATGACTCGTTTTCTTTCTCTTGTGGACTCTGCTTAATCATAACGAATTGGAACTTGAGAATTACTTTGTATGTTCGGACCCAAAAAAAAAAAAAAGAAGAATGACTTTGTAAGCAAAATTCAATAATCTAAACAAGTACACCAAAATCAAAATTGTATATGGTCAAAATCATATGTCTCCGATTTATAAGTTCGAGAGTCCGTCCTAGGCCCAAGTGCAGGCGAGGTCGAGTTCGAGACTGGCTGACCAGACTTGAGCTCGAAGACAGAGTATGATGCTCGGAGATAGGAGTGCGAGGAATACCGGGGCCAAGTGTGCTAGACCCCGAAATAGTACCGTTATGGATTTGTACCAGAACGAGCTAGATTCCTGCCACGTCCCCAAAGTCATGCGCAAATTCTGGAATAGGATTGAATGATTCCGTACTAGGCGGTTAGACATCTGTACCAAGAATATTCCTTACTGTAAATAGAAATATACCTTATTTAGGAGTTCTCCTATTGTATAAAGGGGCCCCCAATCGTTTGTAACATCATCTAATCATTGAGAAAAGAATATACTGTCTACCTTTTTGCCTACTGCCTATCAGAATTGTCCTTAGCTTTACTGATCTTACTTTACTTTCTTACTTAATTGTTCTTATTGCTTTAAGCCCACCTCGAGGTCACTAAGCTCGAGGCCACCGCTGTCAAGCAATATTGGTTTGATTCGCTTTTCTCTTTCATTTCTACTTCATATTTCTTGATTATTAATTGGTATTGAACTAAATCACATATCTTTAAAATTACAAATCAAATTTAATTGTTACTCGTATTTTCGAGGTAAACAGTTTGGCGTCCACCGTGGAGCTGAAGATAGTAGTGATTATTTCTTTACTAATTTTATTACACACGTTGTTTTTACACTTTTTCTTATCAAGATTTTCTGATTCTCAGGCTGAAACATTTCTAGCACACAAAACGCACATGTTCATGACAACAAAGGTCTTGGAAAAAATAACAATATAGGGGTCGGTGTACCACCAATAAACCCTAAGGAAGTGCCAAATATGGAGCCAGTTGATATCAATTCACATAATACTCTAAACGCAGATTCAGGCATAGACCTCGAAGGAAATATACGCAGCAAAGCCTGGTCCGATGGCCAAAGAACGCAAGGAATGGGAGATGGGGGAATCAAACTCCAAGTGATATTTGAGATGCTGCAAGCTCAGAAGCAGCCATCGCTCAACTTCAGAGTCAAAATAAGACTCCGAATATAGTCGAACCAGTAAACACTCGGCGTACTAAACTAGCGCCTGAAAAGCCCAATGAAAGTGGCTCGGGGACTGACCCCACGATTATGAGAATGCTTGATGTGCTTATCAAGAGGATCGAGTCCGGAGAAAAGAAAATTGAAGATAATGATAAGAAGATGGAAACTTACAACTCCCGTGTTGACCAAATACCGGGGGCACCTCCAGTTTTGAAAGGTTTTGTCATACCTTTTTTTTTTAACTTCACTAACCCTCTTAAAATAATAAAAGAGATTTGTAAATATTAAAAGGGCTTTTAATTAAAAAGTGACAAAATTATGTTCAAAAGGAAATAACTCAGAGTCGCCACCTGACATTGGTTTTGGTGTGCCAGGTCACCGTTTGTTTAAAATAATTTTCCTTTTAAAATACTTTGGAATCCAAACTAAGTCTGCACCAGAGATTCGGGTAAGGGGGTTTATTTGACTTGGGAAGAAGGTGTCAGGCATTCCCCGAGTTCCGTGAAGGTCACGGTTGCGTACTCGATCAAGTTGGCTATCAAAATATTCAAATTAAGGTAGAAATAAACACAAAAAATAAAACACACAAGAAGCTCGAGGTCTTCCCACCTAATAAAACAAAATAAAAGTAAAATAGAATACTATTCTATGCTTCCTCACACTGCTCCGTCTTCGACCTTCATTTACATTCACTTCGGGACATACCCCAGATAAAATACATACAAATTCTTCGTGGTTTTTTCCGGACAAATTTAACTAAAGGGGTGACCTCTCGTCTCAAAAGAAGCTAAAAGACGAGACCTAAATTCGTCTACCCAAATGTGATCGGCCTAAACATGCACACGACATATGAACATTTAAGTACTTTAAAGGGATAAAAATTGAATGACGCTAGAATACTTAGTAAAATAAAAGACAGGTGAATCAAAGCTATTAAGGAGGAACCAACTAAAGATTTTCCTACCACCCCAACTTCTGACAAATTAATTACGTGAACCTTCAGTTTGCCTTCTTCCTTTTTATTTTTTATATTCCAATATTTATCACACTATACCAACAAAGCACTAAGGTGATCTACTTACCTAACGATACATTGTACTAAATAATATCATCAAATAATTTACTAAGATTGAATGATTGTAACAGAATACTCTAGTAGGATAATGATCATTAAATCATGAAACACTAACTTGCAAACCTCTTTAAAATATATACTCTTAAATGCTTACCACTCAGCTAAAAATAACTACGACATTGAAAATTAATTGTAACTTGCCAAACCTCTTTATATCACTTTAATTCTCTAAAGCCTTATTTACTAGAAAATTAGTCATGGATTAAACCAAAAAGAATTCTAGGAACCAACTCAATCTCAAAAATACCAAAAGATGTGACTAAAAGTAGGATTATGAGCCTCATTTTACCGATTTATTCTGAGGAATAGGCTATTCTAATGTTAAAAGAAAGAACTAAAATAACAGTCATAAGCATCTTGTTCAATTTTTAAAACAATTTCCAAAGACAACTTTCCGCACATTCCATGTTTGGGAGCAGAATCACTAAGCAAAGCAAAGACCATAACATAAGTTAGGATAAGTTTTAATAAGAATCGATAACACAAATGCAAAGTTAATCTCCCTAAATGGCCCTTTCAATGCTTGATTCACCATAAAACAACGAGCAAATAGAATAAGAAAAGAGATGAACCTAAATGAGGTTTCAATTAATTTGTTGAAGATTGCAATTACAAGCGAAACTGATATCAAAATCATTGAAGAACCAATAAACTTCAAACCGAAACCACTGGATTTAAACCTTGAACGATAGCCAACAACGGTGATGAGCTTGAAAGCACTCCTCCTCAATCAAATTCCATCCTTGAAATTAAATCTTGAAATCAAAGGAAGAAGCAGGAATGTATTTTTGTTTTTTTCCTTCTGAAATCTAAAATAAAGAAAAACCTGAAAATCCGAAAATGAATCTCAAAGAAAGAACCCTAGCTTTTCCTCTCTCTCAAACCTTTTTTTTTAAAAAATCTTCTCCGAAATTTTCTTCTTGAACCCTCTCCTTGTGTCCAAAAACCTCCAAATATATACCTCACTCTCGAATCTTCTTCTTTTTCACCAAGAAAACGCGTGGGACCACAAAACAAATCCAAAAATCCCTTCAATGGACGAGATAAGACAAATGGAGGGAGTAGATCGAGTGTAACTCGATCCTACGCACCCCATTTTTCTATTCTGGCCTAAAAGAAACAAATTCGGAAAAAGAAAAATGAAGAGAAAAACAAGTGAAAATAATGAAGCTTGGTACTGAATGTGTGATGTGGAAGAAGGAGAGAAGAAAAGGGGGGACCATGAATGAGATTGGGGTGGAGTTATGGTGGGTTTGGGTGTTGTTGAATGGCAGTGAAGCTTAGAGATTGGGGGGGCTGGTTGGGATCTCTTTAGGTTTAGAGTTGTGACAAAAAAAATCTTTATATGGGGTAGGGAATAAACAAGGGTCGTTGAATTTAACTAGATCAAGGGCTGAGATTAATCTAAGAGGGCTAATGGGTTATGGGCTGGAAGGCATCGAGTCAGGCAATTTGGGCTATGGGGTGTTGGAATTGAGTGGAAGATCTGGATTGGGCCTTATGAAATTCTTGTTGAACAAAAAACAAAAAGCAAAACGAAAAAAATGAAAATCCTACAAACATATTAATTAATCTTAGTTAATTAAATATACTATTAAAACTATTATTATTATTATTATTATTATTATTATTATTATTATTATTATTATTTATATTTTCAAACATTATATTAATATAAAATTTAGAAAGAGTAGATTAAAAGTTATGGTAAAGCTAAATTAATATCACTATTGAAGTGTTGATGATCTTATACTAAAATGAAAAATATAATAAGATGAGAAATATTATAAATAAAACTATCCTTGTATTTTTGACTTTATATTCTAAAATTTAAAATAAGAGTATATTAGAATCTAATTAGAATAATCCAAGTAAATATATTAAAATACTAAAGATACTAAACTAACTTTAAAAGTGCGCGAGTCAAAAATTATGTGCTTACAGTTGCCCCTCTTTGCATGAAAACTCGAAGAGTTTTTGAGCAAAGAATTAAGTAAGCAACGTAATTGAGTTCTGACCCGGCACTTATTCAAAAGAAGATAAAGATGGATAAAGATTGCGACCGAGCCCTGGTATCTGAGCTGCCTGCATATCCTTGGCTATAAAGGAATCAAGTCACGTGTAGTTCAGAAGTAAAAAGAGTGTAGAAGGATACCGAGGTGGAGAGCCGAGTGAAGTGTCGTCGAGGTTCCGGTCCGCGGTTCCTGTCATTACATCAAAAATAAAAGAAAAATACAAGATCATATCTACTTCTTGTCTTGAATCTTCTTTGAATTTCTACTTGATCTTTCAACATGAAACTGAAAAATGGACCCTGTTCTTCAGGCGGGCTCCTGATGCTTCTCTGACTTGAACTTGGAAATTAAAATTGACCCTGTTCTTCAGGCGGGTTCCTGATGTCTCTTGAATTTGAGAATCGAAAGTAACTTTGAAATGAATTTCCTTATTTTCCAGGTAGGTGCCTGATTACCAAAACTTGAACTGTATTCCCTTGTTCTCCAGGTGGGCGCCTGATTGACAAAACTTGAATTGTACTCCCTTGTTCTCTAGGTGGGCGCCTGACTGCAAAAACTTAAACTGTATTCCCTTGTTCTCTATGTGGGAGCCTGATTGCCAAAACTTGAACTATATTCCCTTGTTCTCCAGATGAACGCCTGATTGCCAAAAACTTGAACTGTATTCCCTTGTTCTCCAGGTCGGCGCCTGATTGCCAAAACTTGAACTGTATTCCCTTGTTCTCCAAGTGGGCGCCTGATTGCCAAAACTTGAATTGTATTCCCTTATTCTCCAGGTGGGAGCCTGATTGCCAGAACTTGAACTGTATTCCCTTATTCTCCAGGTGGGCTCCTGATTGCCAAAATTTGAACTGTATTCCCTTGTTCTCCAGGTGGGCGCCTGATTGCCAAAACTTGCACTGTATTCCCTTGTTCTCCAGGTGGGAGCCTGATTGCCAAAACTTGAACTGTATTCCCTTGTTCTCCAGGCGGGCGCCTGATTGCCAAAAACTTGATCTTTATTCCCTTGTTCTCCAGGTGGGTGCCTGATTGCCAAAACTTGAATTGTATTCCCCTTTTCTCCAGGTGGGAGCCTGATTGCCAAAACTTGAACTATATTCCCTTGTTCTCTAGGTGGGCGCCTGATTGCCAAAACTTGAATTGTATTCCTTTGTTCTCCAGGTGGGAGCCTAATTGCTAAAACTTGAACTGTATTCCCTTATTCTCCAGGTGGGCGCCTGCCATTACAACAAAATAGACAAAACAAAAGATACTTTTCTGTCCCAGTTTGGTATTTGGGCACATATGTGAGTGTTAATCGAATCATATTACCTAAAAGAGTTCTAAGAATTTAAAAGCTAAATTCCATTATCCAGGAGGACCCTGAAAACTTCAAATTAAATCTCATCTTAAGAGTGACAACTTTAAAACTAAATTATATTTCCTAAAGGTAGAACTTACGCTAAATCTTGTTATCTATGAAGGTCTTGAAATTTAACTAGGTCCCATTATCTAGGAGGGTCATGAGAACTTTTAAAATTAAATCCCACTATCCAGGAGGTCCCTGAAAATTTTAAATTAAATCTCATTATCCAGGAAGGTCCTGAAAACTTAAAACTAAATCCCATTATCTAGGAGGGTCCTAAAAGCTTAAAACTAAATCTCATTATCTAGGAGGGTCCTGAAAACTTAAAATTAAATCCCATTATCCAGGAGGGTCTTAAAAATTTTAAATTAAATTCCATTATCCAGAAGGGTCCTGAAAATTTTAAATTAAATTCCATTATCCAGGAGGGTCCTGAAAATTTTAAATTAAATCCCATTATCCAGGAGGGTCCTGAAAAGCCGAGAATGAACTTACCTGAGCCATGCTCTCTTCTTGGAGGATTCTAAACAGAATTTTTTGCCCCTGAACCATGCCTTCTTCATGGGGGGTCCCTGTGGATTAACAAATTTTCTTGCCCCTGTTTGAGACAAATAAAATTTTGTTAGTTTGAAAACTTGGTGGTTAGTTTGTGGCATCATTGCTGAGTGTCTGCTTCTGCTACCGCCATGCTTCATTCTGATTAGCTGCTTCTGGCTAGCAAGGAGTTGTTTGAGCTTTTGATTGGAACTGGACCACAAAACCTCTAAATGACCTGAATCTCTTACACTCACTTGTTGCATTGTGTTTTCATTCTGAAAGTTGCTGAATCACTGTATTTTCTCAAAATTCAAGATTTATTTGATTGCCTGAACCTCAGTTATCACCATACTGCTTATTCTAAATCATGTCAATTGTGATGTGCTTGGCCAAACACCGCTTTGTGCAATTTAGAAGGTGGTAGTAGTCTTTGGAATCCTTTCCTGCTTGTTCAACAAGGGCTAACTCGAAAGAGACTCATAAAGATAGACTCAAAGAGCAAAGTGAAATGATTTTGGCAAAAGGAACAAAAGAAAATTTTGAACACAAATGACTATGTGAAGAAGAAGGGGAAAAAGAAGACTTATCTGAGTGAAGCGGCTAGCTCCAATGATCATGACATGCATTTAGGATTGATCAGCCTAATCCATCCAACCAATCATATTTCCAGTTCATGTCATGTCTTCATACTTCAAAATCGGGCTTTTACTGATCCAATTTCTCTGTAAAGTCACGAGCCTCATTCGACTTGTAGTGCCTACGTATCCTTAAAAGGCTGCCTACGTATCCTTAAAAGGAATCCGGTCGAACGTAGTTCAAACAAAAGTTGTTTGTTTTTGTTGCTTTTATTTCTTCCTTTTCATTTTTTTTCTTCTTCTTTTTCTTCTCTTTTTTTTCCTTTTTTCTTTCTTTCTTCTTCTTTTTTTTCTTTTTCTTTTTCTTTTTTTTTCTTCATTTTTTTTCATCATTTTTTTCATTCTCTAAATCTGTAACTGATTTCAAAAGAGGGGTATGAAAGAAAATAAATAAGGCTCAAAAGGGGTAACAAAGCATGAAAGTGTTTGGGTTGCAGAACAAAATGACTTCGTCATTTCAACTTTGACCATGCCAAGTACAAAATACAATTGAAGGTAAGCAAAGCAATCATACATAGTACCTCTTAACTGCATCAGTATTGATAGCCATATCTACATATTTGTCTTCTATGTCTGTTAAATACAAAGCGCCATTGGGAAACACTCTTGTCACAATGAATGGCCCCTGCCAGTTTGGGGCGAACTTGCCTTTAGGTTCCACCTGATGAGGAAGGATGCGTTTCAATACCATCTGGCCCACTTCAAATATTCGAGGACACACCTTTTTGTTGTATGCTCTTGCCATTCTCTTATGATACAATTGACTATGGCATACTGCAGCCAATATTTTCTTATCAATCAAACTCAACTGTTCAGTCGGGTTTTGACCCAGTCATCATCATCAATTTCAGCTTCTGCAACGATCCGAAAGGATGGAATTTCAACTTCCGCAGGTACAACTGCCTCAGTTCTATATACCATCAAATAAGGAGTTGCTTTTGACCCACTCATCATCATCAATTTCAGCTTCTGCAACGTTTCGAAGGGATGGAATCTCAACTTCCACAGGTATAACTGCCTCAGTTTCATATACCAGCAAATAAGGAGTTGCACCTAGTAGTGTGATAACCCAGTAAGGCAACTTTTCATGCCATTGCCTGAACCTTTCACCACCGTACGAAGTATCTTCTTTATGTTCTTGTTAGCAGCCTCAACAACTCTATTTGCCTTGGGGCGATACGTAGTGGAGTTTCGATGCATGATCTTGAACTGCTGGCATACCTCTTTCATCAAATGACTGTTGAGATTAGCAGCATTGTCTGTTATGATCACCTTGAGAATTCCAAACCGACAAATGATATTTGAATGATCAAAATCCACCACTGCCTTCTTGGTCACGGACTTGAAAGTTACAGCTTCGACCCACTTGGTAAAGTAATCAATGGCCACCAGAATAAACCTATGCCTGTTTGACGCTACCGGCTCAATTGGTCCAATGACATCCATGCCCCAAGCAACAAAGGGCCAAGGTGCAGACATTGTGTGTAACTCAAATGGGGGAGAATGAATCAAATCACCGTGTACCTAGCATTCATGACACTTGCGAACAAAACTGATACAATCCCGTTCCATGGTGAGCCAATAATAACCTGCTCGAAGTATCTTTTTTGCCAAGACTTACCCATTCATATGCAGCCCGCAAACTCCAGAATGTACTTCGGCCATGATAGTTGAAGCTTCTTTAGCATCTATGCACCTCATCAGTCTTAAATCTGGAGTCCTCTTGTACAAGATTCCCCCACTTAAGAAAAATCCACGAGCCAGACGTCGAATGGTTCTCTTTTGATCACCCGTGGCATGTAGTGGATATACTCCCAACTTGATGTATTCCTTGATATCATGGAACCAAGGTTCGCCATCAATTTCCTCTTCAACCATATTACAATAAGCATGTTGATCATGAACTTGGATATGCATGGGTTGACATAAGCCTTGTCCGGATGATGTAACATTGACACTAGAGTATCCAAGGCATTGGCAATCTCATTATGAACTCTGGGAATATGTCTCAATTCTACCGACCTGAATCATTGATAAAGATCTTGCAGACACTATCGGTACGATATGAGCTTCAAGTCTCGAGTCTCCCATTCTCCTTGAATCTGGTGAACCAACAAATCTGAATCTCCCAGAACCAGTATTTCCTGGACGCCCATGTCTATAGCTAACCTCAAACCCAGAATGCATGCTTCGTACTCAGCCATCTTATTGGTGCAATAAAATTGAAGCTGGGCTATTATAGGGTAGTGTTGCCCTATTTCAGAGATGAGTACAGCCCCTATTCCGACACCTTTCATGTTAGCAGCTCCATCAAAGAAGAGTTTCCAATGTGGATTTTCATCATGGTCCACCTCGTCAACATGCATCACTTCCTCATCAGGAAAATAAGTCTTTAGTGGCTCATATTCTTCATCTATCGGATTCTCAGCCAAGTGGTCAGCCAAGGCTTAGGCTTTCATCGCGGTCCGAGTCACATAGATGATGTCAAACTCTGTAAGTAAAATTTGCCACTTTGCAAGTCTTTCCATGGGCGTAGGCTTTTGAAAGATATACTTTAGAGGATCCATGCGAGAAATGAGGTAAGTAGTGTAGGACGACAGATAATGCTTCAACTTTTGTACCACCCAAGTTAGGGCGCAACATGTCCTCTCATGTAGAGTGTACTTAACCTCATAGGGAGTGAACTTCTTACTGAGATAATAGATTGTGCTCATTCTTTCCCATTGTCACACCTTCTTTTTCTATCTCGGAAAGGGATATAAGGGAGTTTTTTCCAATTAAAACGACAATCGAAACGAGATTATTCTATTTAAAATCAGAGTCGTCACTTGGGATAATTTATGGTATCCCAAGTCATCGGTTTCAAATCCCGAATCAAGGAAAAATTGACTCTGTTTTACAGTCCGCGAACACAAAATTCCGGGTAAGGAATTCTGTTAACCCGGGAGAAGGTGTTAGGCATTCTCGGGTTCCGTGGTTCTAGCACGGTCGCTCAACTATTATTTTTTGGCTCAATTATCCGATTTTAAAACACCTGTAAACCTATGTGAATTTTTAACTATAAAATCGCTTTTATTTATTTAAAGAATTCATTCAAGGTTATTTAAAACACATCGCAAGCCACGCTATATGAAATGGACCCGTAGTTCACGACACGTTCTATTTAACCTTGTTGGAAATTAAGACCGGGTCTCATAAAATGCACCCCCAAATTTTGGTGGTTAAGCGTCATAACTACATCATGGGAACCGTACCCGTAACAATGATAATTATTTAACTAACGCGCCTAAAGCTAACTACAAGAGTTTAGGGCATAATAGATCATTCATCATTGAAGGCCTTGGTCATATTCTAATATTAGCAAAAGGCCCTACGTTACTGCTTGAAATTAAACAAAGCCTTCCAAAGCTTATTCTAGTGGCCCAACATTTAATCCAAAGTCCACTCTTAAATGACTACCACAGTAACCTAAATGCTACAAAACTTCAGTCCAAATTTCAACTATCAAATCTCATGGCCCAATTACTTTGGTAATCTAGCCTAAAATACCGAACCTCACTTCTTGTTTCTGCTCATCTAATTCAAACATTAATAATCAAGCAATGTAATAGAAACACAGTCACCAAATTTCATATTATCTAAAATCAAGCATGAGATGGAAAGAAATAAGTGAAATAGGACAAGAGTCGGACCTCAAACTGGACAGAAACAACTTCAAAAACTCGATTAAGCATGAAATCCAAAACCAAGAACTTTACAGCATAAGGTCGTGGACACAGAACTCGAATAACAACTTGAAATTAATAGTAAACCTCCTGTCGGAACTTCGAGTGGCAACCTCACTTTGATGGTGTTTCACGACAGCGTCTCGATGGTGGAGTGCGACGGAATTTTTGATAGAGTTTTGGATGGCTTCAAAGTGGTGGGTTTCAACGAGTGAATAAGTTATAGAGAGACAGTGAGGTAAAGGTTTAACATAGTTTCATGGCCGCAATGGACTGGTAGAGTGGGGGGGGGGGGGGGTTCTCTTGTGTGTTATGGCTGAGCAGCGTCAAGGATGGTCGCTGGTTACTGCTTGTTTTCCGGCGAGATTGACGGTTGTTCTGCTGATTTTTAGCTAGACTTAGTGGCGTGAGGGTGGCTGCTCATTTGGTGGTCTTTTCAACTCGTTTTCCGGCGAGCTTATCACTGTTTCTGCTGGATTTTGGGCCAGTTATGGTAGCGACAGATGTGAGAGGGTGGAACGGTAGCAGTGTGTGTATGTGTTAGTACTGGTGTCGCTGGGCTGCTATGGAGGAGTTCCTTTTTAGATTGTGTATTTTGAAGAAGAAGATAGCCTAGGGTTTTTGTCTATGCCTTTCTATGAAGAAGAAGAAGAAAGCTGATGGGGTCTATTTTTTGAGCTATATAACTGATTTCTATTGTTAGTTCCTTTAGGTTTTTTGTTTTGAGAAGATGAAAAGCTTAGGTCCTTGTGTTTTTTCTTTTGTTGTCTCCATAATAAAAACGACTTATGTGCTAAGTGTAGTCTCTAGGGTCTTTTTATTTATTTTGTCAAGAAGAGTCTAGAAGGTCTTCTAGGGTTAGCTTTATGGGTAATGGGTATTGGGCTTGGGATTATGGGCCAAGAAATTGGTTTAATTGGCTACACGCAAAACTAAATTAGTCCAAAAAATTAATTCTAGTCCCACTTTTTTTTTGTATGTAAAAATAATATAGAAAACGAGATAAACTATTAAAAATACTACTAAATATTACTTAAGAAAATAACTATTAAAATAACACTAACAGTTTAAAAACAAACCTATTTTTGGTTTTTTTTTCACGGTTAAAAATGACTACAAAATATTAATGAAACTATTTTTTGTAATTTTTATTTTCTTGTAATAAAATAAAGTAAAAGAGTCAAAATTAGTTAAAATAAAGATATTAGCCCTAAACTAAATATTTACATGCTAAAATATAAAAAATCTTGGGGAGGGTCAAAAATCACATGTCTACAGCTGCCCCTCTTTGACTGGAAATACGAAGTATTTTCAGACAAAGAACGACTAGACAGGTTTTTTGACCCGACCCTTATTTAAGGAGACCAAAAACTAAGAGAAAGGAGAATGTGACCGAGCCCTGATATCTGAGTTGCCTACATATCCTTGGCTATAAAGGAATCAGGCCACGTGTAGTTCAGAAGTGAGTGAAATGATGGAGTATACCGAGGTGGATAGCCGTTCGAGGTGTCATTCTGTCGAAGTTCCGGTCTGCGGTCCTGTTATTACGTCAAAAATCAAAAAATGAAAAAGACTAGCTAAGCCTGTCAACTACGAGTTAAAAGATTCCTATCTATAAGTCTTCTAAAACTTGATCTTGAGTCTTGAATGGTTCTTCATGCAGACTTTAGATTTGAACCTTGACGCTTGCTAGTTGCAGGTGCTAGTTCATTCTTCTTCAGCTTTTCGGATCAAATTCGGACATACCATGCTTGTGACTTCAGTCATGTCTTGAACAGCTCACATCTTTCATCAACTTCTACATTTGGATTCACTTCTTGCCTTTCTTCTTTATTCTGGATTGTGACTAACTTCCGTAGATCATCTCGGACTATTGACTCGCATTCTTGCCGCGAGTTTCTTTTGTTGCTGACTTGAATTGCATTCTAAAGTGAATTCCTTTATTCTCCAGGTAGCATCTGATTGCCAACATTTAAACTGTATTCCCTTGTTCTCCAAGCGGGCGCTTGATTATCAAAACCTGAATTGTCTTCCCTTTGTTACCTTAAACTGTTTTCCCTTGAAACTTGTGTTGTGTTCCTTTGAACATTGCTGCTTTCCCTTTGTTCTCCAGGTGGGTGCTTGATTGCCAACGTTTGCACTATTTTTTCTTGAGACTTGAACTGTTTCCCTTTGTTATCCAAGTGGCTCCTGATTGTTGTCTTCCTTTGAACATTGCTGCTTTCCCTTTGTTCTCCAGGTGTGCTCCTGATTAGCAACACTTGAATTCCCTTTGTTCTCCAGGTAGGCTCCTGATTACCAGCACTTGAATTGCTTTCCCTTTGTTCTCCAAGTAGGCTCCTGATTACCAACGCTTGAATTGCTTTTCCTTTGTTCTCGAGGAGGGCTCCTGATTACCAACACTTGAATTGCTTTCCCTTTGTTCTCCAGGTGGGCTCCTGATTACCAACACTTGAATTGCTTTCCCTTTGTTCTCCAGGTGGGCTCCTGATTATCTACGCTTGAATTGCTTTCCCTTTGTTCTCCAGGTGGGCTCCTGATTATCAATATTTGCACTGTTTTTCCTCGAAACTTGAACTGCTTCCCTTTGTTCTCTAGGTGGGCTCCTGATTACCAATATTGGAATTGCTTTCCCTTTGTTCTCCAGGTGGGCTCCTGATTACCAACGCTTGAATTGCTTTCTCTTTGTTCTCCAGGTGGGCGCCTGATACCAACCCTTGTATTGCTTTTCCCTAGAAACTCGACTCGTTATCCCTTTGTTCTCCAGGTGGGCTCCTGATTTCCAACACTTGAACTACTTTCCCTTTGTTCTCTAGGTGGGCTCCTGATTTCCAACACTTGAACTGCTTTCCCTTTGTTCTCTAGGTGGACTCCTAATTTCCAGCACTTGGACTGCTTTCCCTTTGTTCTCCAGGTAGGCTCCTGATTTCCGACACTTGAGTTGCTTTCCCTTTGTTATCCAGGTAGGCTCCTAATTTCCAACACTTGAACTATCCTCTTCTTGAAACTGCTTTTCCTTTGAACTATCCTCCCTTTTTTCTCCAAGTGGGTGCCTGATTTCCAAAACTTTAAGTGCTTTGTATTCTTGAAACTCGTGCTGTCTTCCCTTGTTCTTCAGGTGGGTACCTGATTTCAACAAAACAGACAAAACAAAAGAAATTTTCCTGCCCCAGTTTGGTATTGGGAACATCTGTGATTGTTAACCAATTCTTGTTATCAAAATAAATTCTAAAATAAATTCTCTTATCCTGAAAATTTCAAACCAAGTCTCATCTCAAAAGTAAAAAAAAAAACTTAAAATGTTGAATTATACTTTCCAAAAGTAGAACTTACGCTAAATCTTGTTATCTATGAAGGTCTTGAAATTTAACTAGATCCCATTATCCAAGAAGATCCTCAGAACTTTAAATTAATCTTATTATCCAGGAGGGTCCTGAACACTTAAAACTAAATCCCATTATACAGGGGGGTCCTGAAACTTTTAAATTAAGTCCCATTATCTAGGAGGGTCCTGAGAATTTTAAATTAAATCTCATTATCCAGGAGGGTCCTAAAAAGTCGTGAATGAACTTACCTGAGCCATACTTGCTTCTTGGAGGATCTCTGCAGAGCGAACAAAATTCCTTGCCCCTGAACCATGCTTTTCCTCATGGAGGGTTCCTGTAGATCAAACAAATTTTCTTTCCCCTTCTCAAACCGCCTTTGTGCTGATAAAATTTGGGCACGACACTTGAAAAAAAATTCAAACTTCCAAGCTTTGATTTGGACTCAATTTTCGTCCCTGTTTCAAACAAAGAAAACTTGTGAGTTTATAAATATGGTGGTTGGTTTGTGGCCTTGACTTTGAGGGCGATTACTCCTTCACTTCCCATGATAATTTTGATTTCAACTCGAAAGACCTTGCTTGTTTATTGACTAACCACTTTCTCTGTCACCCTTATCACAGAAAATACCTCTGATTCGTTTAAACCCAAACCCATTCATCTGTTGTATTGCGCTCATGCATTGACATATACTAAACCTTTGTGTTTCACATGAATCCCAAAGCATGTCAATTGCCACCCACTCAGTGCGCATGCTGTTCTTTCCTGACTTAAACCACTGGCCTTGGCCTTGAGGTCTATTGCTCCTTCACTTGCCCTGATAACTTTGATTTTCACTTGGAAGACCTTGATTGTCATTGGTTAACCACTTTCTCTGTCAACTTTATCACAGAAAATACCTTTGATCCGTTCAAACCCAACACCCTCTATATGTTGCATTTTGCTCATGCATTGATATATACTGAACCTTTGTGTTTCACACGAATCCCAAAGCACGTCAATTGCCACCCACTCAGTGAGCATGCTATTCTTTCCTGACTTATGCCACTTTGATGTGCTAGCCATATCCCGTTTTGTGCAATTGGAAAGCTGGTGGCAAATTTTGAAGTCATTTTTTACTTGTTCTGACCAAACAGACTTAGGTAGATGAAGTAAACAAAACAAAAGGAATAGAGTAAAGGACAATGGAAAGAGATGATTCCTAACAAGAAAACTATAAAGTGGAAACTTATCAGATGTGGATACCAACTCTAATGACCATGACATGCACCTGTGGCCTAATCTGTCAAGCAAGTCTGATGTTCAACTCTTGTTATACCCCTAAACTGTGAAACTGGGCTTAAATGCCCCGATTATCCAATCTGATTCACGATCCTTGTTCGACTTGTAGTGCCCGAAGGGTTTTCACCATCAAGCCTCTCTCATTTTGTTCTTTCTCTCAACTCACCATCGCCTTATGGTGCCTGTGAAGGTTTTCACCAATAAGACTCTCTCATTTAGTTCTTTTCTTCTTACTTCCTCTGATTCTGTAGATGACGGGGCATTAACCATAGTAAAAGATCATATGCTCTTGGCATATCTAAACTCAGCACTCTCAAAGATTATCTGGGAAGTCTTTTTTGGACTGTAATGTGAGCTTTTGGATAAGGTTAGAAAGAAAGGATATCATAAAAGCTCAAAATAACTAAGACAACGGGATTAATTTATTTACAACTTTTGGAATCCACTCTAAAAACTTTGTCCCAATTTCTAAAACAAAGGAATTTGATTCTCTTTTTGTTTTGTTTTTGTTTTTCTTTTTTTTTTAAATGGAATTTCTAAGAAAGACTACCCCACTCTCGATTTTGTGGGATTATGAAATA
This sequence comes from Nicotiana sylvestris, assembly GCF_000393655.2. Taxonomy (NCBI): domain Eukaryota; kingdom Viridiplantae; phylum Streptophyta; class Magnoliopsida; order Solanales; family Solanaceae; genus Nicotiana; species Nicotiana sylvestris. Next base: position 129,593,135 of record NC_091063.1, read on the forward strand.
TTTTATTTGGTATGACCGAACCGTAAGGCTGCCTTCGTATCTTGTGGTGACAAGAATCAGGTCAAACGTAGTTCACAAAGATACGTTTTGTTGTTGCTATTTTTCTTTTTCTTTTCTTTCTTTTGTCCTCTTTTTTTTTAATCCTTATTTTTCTCTTCTTCTTTTTTTTTTTAATTTTCCTTTTGGAATGAACTTTTTAAAATAAACTTATGGGGACAAAAACTTTTTTTTCCGCATGACTCTAACTTGATTCCAAAAGATGGGAGGTCAAAGAAATTAGTACATGCTCAAAAGGGTATCAAATGGTATAAGTTTTTGGGTAGCTGAAAGAGTGCCTCCCAATCCCTAAAAATGTCGAGTACAACACATGCAACTTGAAATGAAAAAGAAAGAGCACACACAACATTTCTTTTACAGCTTCGACATTGATATCACTGATATGCTTTCCAATTTTTTTGTCTTTTTTTTTTCTTTTTAGTGCCTTGTCAAGTACAAAACTCTCATTGGGTGATTTCTTCTTCACAATGGATACTCTCCGTCTGTTTGGAGCAAATTCCCTTGACTTTATCTTGTTACTTGAGGTACACTTGAACTCAAAACTGCTTGCTTCAAATTGTCTGGGATGTACTCTCATTTACTGAATTCTTGTCATCTTATTAACTTCCCAAATTATCTGCCCCAGTTTCACGTGGTTCGGGCTTCATATGATCTCAAAATGCCTTTACTTATTTCCCTGAAATGTCCCTCTTCAAAACTTGTTTCATTGCTTCATGATTAGACTAACTTTTAAGACCAGGCTAAGAATTATGCGTGTATGTCATGTCACTAGAACCAGCATCAAAAGAACTATAAAAGGAGAAGAGAACTAAACAAAATTGACTAGAAATAACATAAAGTAGAAAATTGCATTAGATAGACAGTGAAAGGGTTTGAACAACAAAACAAGCAAAATAAATTGGGATACAACACTGGAACAAACCTAGACAACACTAAATGAGTCACTACGACTAAAGGAACTAGGAAAAATAAAAGGATAGAAGGGTTTGAGTCATAAGACAATATCCGGATTGCAACCCTGAAATAACCCGTACAACAGAAATGACAACAAAATGAACCACCAAGACTCCTCTTCGGCTAGCCAAGAAAGGAGCGTCTTTCCAGTTACCAAGCTTGGCATCTTAGCCACTGAGTTCCACATCAATATTACCAAGACCATTACCACTTTCAATATTATTAACTTCACCAAGTGGCTCATTGATTCCCTTAACCAACCCTTCGTCATTGCAAACCATCCCAACAATCTGTGCATTGTCATGTACCTATAGAGGATTATGTATGACACTTGGGGTATTACTACCTTGGACCACAATTATTCCTTCTTGAATCATTCTTTCTATTTCCCTTTTCAAAGCACGACAATCTTCAATGCTATGCCCTTGGACATTAGAGTGGTACATGCACCGTACAGTAGGATCAAAACCTTTTGCATATGGGTTTGGCGTATAGTCGAGGAGCGGCTCAATCAGGCTAGAATGTTTTAACTTTTCAAACAAGCTTGTGTAGGATTCTCTGATTGGCATGAAATTATCTTTTTGCCTTTGTTTCCCCCCATGCCTATGTTTTTTAGGGTTATATGGTGCTCGAAAATGTTGTGAAGGCGCACGAGAATTTTGGGATACTGGTGCTCGCCTTAGGGAGTGACCTAGTGGTTGGACAAATGGACAGATGTTGTTCGGAAGATAATACTAGGGTGGATTATATGGAGTTTGGGGATGTTCATGGGGTCGATATTGAGGCTGAAAGCGTTTAACAGGAATGCCCACTGGATCCTATCGTTGGTGGGGCTCGGTAACATCTTTTATATCAATGGGAGGACTGTCCCGAGCAACTTGTGCGTTCCATCTGAACCAAAATTCCTTCAATCTTTCCTTAGGTTTCTTTTTCATCTGAGATAGGAAGGAGCGGTCTGGGACAATGCATATATTGTACTGAAAGTGTCGCACAAAATCTTGAGCCATGTCATCCTATGTATGCCACTTACCGATATCTTGACGAGTATACCATTCCAAAGCTGCCCCAGTCAGGCTCTCACTGAAATACGTCATCAGCAACTCATCTTTCCCGCCAACACTTCTCATTTCACTGCAATAACCCCTTAGGTGGGCTACTGGATCTCCCCGCCTATCATACAAAGTAAACTTGGCATCTTAAACCCTTTCAGTTTTCTGGATATCTCATCTTGCTCCACTGTCTTAGTAGGCTTTGCGGTTTCACTGGGAGGCTCAAAATGAGGAGCGTAAGAGTATGGAATTGAGACCTTGAAAGTTGGTTCTAGAGCATAGTATTGGACATCGGGGACTTTGAAAACAGTCTCGCTAGAGGATTGACGAAAAGTAGCTAGAGGAGGAGCTACAAAAGCATGAGTGGCCAAAGGAGCGGGATATGAGATGCTTTTGGCGGGTAGAGTGTGAAAAGGTTGTGGGGAGATATCAGCAGCTCTGGGAATCTGGATTTGTGATAGTGGTGGGATAGTTGCAGGGTTTTCAGTATAGTTAGTAGGGAATGAAGGTGGAGGATGCCCCTGATCCAAGACTAATACATTTCTGCCATCTACTGTTTCAACATCTGGACCTCCCCTTTCAATTTAGACTCCGATTCCACAAACTCCCTCGACGGGTCAACAACTCCTGTGTCCAAGTCTTTGCTAGCCATGGCTACCTTGCTCTTTGACCTTGTGTTGTATGGAAGAGTTGCCAGTTTAAGAACCACAAACAAACCACCCTTCTACTCAATGAGGATAACAAAGAGGAACAAAATGAAGTCATCATGTTAGTCTTAGGGCATTTAACAACTAAAAATATCACATTACGTGGAATGCACCTAGCAACAATTAACGGTTCAAGAATGACTTCGAGGGTCACAAGGTCACTTGGCATCATCCCAATTTGTTCGTTTCAATCCTCTCTTTTCTTTCTTTTTCTAGCACTTCTTGGCTTGCTCATTTTCCTTCCTCTTCTCTTTTTTTAATCATCACTCTTTTCTTTCCTCTCATTTCTCACATCCCATAATTTCACCTCTTTTTTTCTTTCTTTTTCTTTTTTTTTTCCTTTTTTTAATAAAATAAAAAATGATTCGATCAAACCCTATTTAGGTTGCCTACGTATCATAACGCCGTATGAATCAGATCTTTGCGTAGTTCGGGAAGATCGAGAATAAAGTAAACAGACTAACGTTCTCATTTTTTTCTTTTTTTTTGTCTTAATGACTACTCTGATGAGAAAAGAGAAATAAAAGAAGCAAATCCTTTTTTTTTTCTTCTAGACTTAATGTTCTATAATCTATTCCAAACTCAAGCTTAATAAGCATATTTTTTTTTGTCTCCTTGAAACAAATAATCTATGGGAAATTATTAAGGAAAAAACACTATAGGAGAAAAATATTTTTTTGATTCTTTTTTTAAGAAAGAAAATCTAAAGAATAAACCAAAGAAAAATATTTTGAATTTTCATTTGATATCCCTGAATAAAGATTTCGAAACGAGAAATGAACAAGATAAAAAATATTTTTGGATTTTAGTTTTGATTACCTAAGGGAGAAACTCTGAAAATAAACCAAAGATAAAGTAAGTTATTTTTTTTCCTTCTATGTAAAATGTCCTAAAGTTCTAATAAAAATAAAAGATTTTTTTAATCCATTTTTATTAATTTCCCAAAGAAGAACCTCAAAAGAAAATCTTTTTGGATTTTTGGAATTAATATCTTAAACGAAAACTTTTAAAAAGGCACTAAAAGAAAATTCTCTTTTTTTTTGTGAATTTTTAGTCTTAATATACTAAATAAAATATAAAAGCAATTTAAAACCACGTCAAAAGATTTTTTTTTCATTTCTAGCATTGGTATTCTAAAGAAGACTTCTAACAGAAATATAAAAAGCAAAATCTCTTTTTTTAGATTTTTTGAGTTACAACACACTTTGTCAAATATAAAGTATAAAGTACAATAACAAAAGACTCGACATTACTATACAAAACTAGAAGAAAAAAAAGACGACATAAAAAAGAACAACAGACTTAAAGCATAAAAAAGAAAAAAAAAATCTCCTTTTAATCCACTCCTAGATGAGGGATCCTGACTAGATGGTCCTGGGGCTCTGTCATGCTCAAACTCTGATAAGTAGATCCACGCCTATATGAGAAAACTGAAACAAACCCTATGTAAGACAACAACATTCCCTACTAGACACATGCAAGACATGGTTAAACTATTTTTCTAAAATTAACCTATGTGGTTAAAAATGCAAGATTTGGCCAAGACCCCGCGAAGCCAAGAACCTAAACTCACTAGGAAGACCGGACCCTATATGGGTTGCCTACGTATCACGCTCCAAAAGACGAGAATCAAGTATGCGTAGTTCGGCCAAATTGATACGGGTGAGAGTTGAAAAAAAAACAACTAATTTAGAGATAAAAATATATTTTTGCTTTTTTTTTTTTGAAAAATGAAGAAACATGTAAACTCTTTTTAGATTTTTTCCTTTTTTTTTGATTTTCTGACTTTCGGAAAATGATGAAAAAGTGCAAAATCTTTTTTTTTTGAATTTTTCATTTTTTGTCTTTTCTTAACAAAAATGTAAAAGAAAATATAACTGGGCCCTACTTGCTTTATTTTTCACACTTCTCTCTTTTTTTTCTTTTTTTCTTTTTCATTTTCCCTCAACTATCATTGGTCTGCCAAATGACCCTTTTACCCTTGAAGAAATGCAACATGTAGCACGTAGGAAGCATTAAGATGGTCTGTTATTTTGGGTACACCTGTCCTAGACGGATCCAACCCTTGTGTTGAGTCCCCAAAGTCAAATGTACGTAATGTAAAAAACGTTCCTACTAGGGATCCGGCATGAGTCTATGTTATTCTAGGTTTAAAAACCTGGTTTATTTGTTCTAGACCCGGCTTACCCGAGCGGACAACTCGAGCTAGGGGAAGGAGAGGGGCAGCGTACCGGGAATACAAAAGCTTCACCGGCTTTGCAGCTTGTCCGAACCTCGTTCTAAAATTGGAATATGACTCTAATAGAAGAGAAGTCACACGAAGTGCATACTTCCCAGATGATTTAGAAGACTCAGAGAGAGGAGACTTTCATATCAATTTATATACAGTTCAGCAATATCAAAGCGGTCAAAAAGCGGCAATTAGCACATTAGGCCCAAATAGGTAAATAAAACCAGATAATAAATAAGCCAAATATAACAATTATTCTAAGCTTGAATTCTTGAACCCTGAACCAGAGGTTCTGGGTTCTCGTCCCTAGCAGAGTCGCCAGAGCTGTCATACCTCCTTTTTCTACCCCGGAAAGGGATATAAGGGAGTTTTTTTCCAATTAAAGCGACAATCGAAACGAGTTTATTCTATTTAAAATCAAAGTCGCCACTTGGGATAATTTATGGTGTCCCAAATCACCGGTTTTAAATCCCGAATCGAGGAAAGATTGACTCTGTTTTACAGTCCGCGAACACAAAAATCCGGGTAAGGAATTCTATTAACCCGGGAGAAGGTGTTAGGCATTCCCGGGTTCCGTGGTTCTAGCACGGTCGCTCAATTATTATTTTTTGGCTCAATTATTTGATTTTAAAACACCTTTAAACCTATGTGCATTTTAACTATAAAACCGCTTTTATTTATTTAAAGAATTGATTCAAGGTTATTTAAAACACATCGCAAGCCATGCTACGTGAAATGCACCCGTGGTTCACGACACGTTCTATTTAACCTTGTTGGAAATTAAGACCGGATCACATAAAATGCACCCCCGGATTTTGGTGGTTAAGCGTCACAACTACGTCACAGGAACCGTACCCGTAGCTATGAAAATTATTTAACTAACGCGCCTAAAGCAAACTACAAGAGTTCAGGGCATAATAGATCATTCATCCTTGAATGCCTTGGTCATATTCTAATATTTAACAAAAGGCCCTACGTTACTGCTTGAAATTAAACAAAGCCTTCCAAAGCTTATTCCAGTGGCCCAACATTTAATCCAAAGTCCACTCTTAAATGACTACCACAATAACCTAAATACTACAAAAATTCAGTCCAAATTTCAACTATCAAATCTCATGGCCCAATTACTTTGGTAATCTAACCTAAAATATCGAACCTCACTTCTTGTTTCTGCTCATATAATTCAAACATTAATAATCAAACAATGTACTAGAAACATAGTCACCAAATTCATATTATCTAAAATCAAGCATGAGATGGAAAGAAATAAGTGAAATAGGACAAGAGTCGGACCTCAAACTGGGCAGAAACAACTTTAAAAACTCAATTAAGCATGAAATCCCAAACCAGGAACTTTACAGCATAAGGTCGTGGACACAAAAACTCGAATCACAGCTTGAAATTAATAGTAAGCCTCCTGCCGGAACTCCGAATGGCAACCTCATTTTGATGGTGTTTCACGACAGCATCTCGATGGTGGAGCACAACGGAATTTTTGATAGAGTTTTGGATGGTATAAAGTGGTGGGTTTCAATGAGTGAATCAGTTATAGAGAGGCAGTGAGGTGAAGGTTTAACATAGTTTCATGGCCGCTATAGACTGGTAGCGTTTGGGGGTGGGGTGGGGGGGGGTTCTCTTGTGTGTTATGGCTGAGCAACTTCAAGGATGATCACTGGTTACTCTTCATTTTCCGGCAAGATCGACGGTTGCTGCTGATAATTTTCAGCGAGCCCCAGTGGCGTGAGGGTGGCTGCTCATTTGGTGGTCTTTTCAGCTCGTTTTCCGGCGATCTTGTCACTGTTTCTACTAGATTTCCGGCCAGTTATGGTAGCGACAGATGTGAGAGGGTGGAATGGTAGCAGTGTGTGCATGTGTTAGTGCTGTGTCGCAGGGCTGCTATGGAGGAGTTCCTTTTTAGATTGTGTGTTTTGAAGAAGAAGATAACCTAGGGTTTTTGTCTAAGTTTTTCCATGAAGAAGAAAAGAAAGCTGATGGGGTCTATTTTTTGAGCTATACGGCTGATTTCTTTTGTTAGTTCCTTTAGGTTTTTTGTTTTGAGAAGATGAAGAGCTTAGGTCCTTGGGTTTTTTCTTTTGTTGTCTCCATAATAAAAACGACTGTTGTGCTAAGTGTAGTCTCTAGGGTCTTTTTATTTATTTTGTCAAGAAGAGTCTAGAAGGTCTTCTAGGGTTAGCTTAATGGGTAATGAGTATTGGGCTTGAGATTATGTGCTAAGAGATTGGTTTAATTGGGCTACAAACAAAACTAAATTAGTCCAAAAAATTAATTCTATTCCCTCCTCCTTTTTTTTATGTATGTAAAAATAATATAGCAAACAAGATAAACTATTAAAAATACTACTAAATCTCACTTAAGAAGATAACTATTAAAATAACACTAACCGTTTAAAAACAAACCTATTTTTGGTATTTTTCACGATTAAAAATGACTACAAAACATTAATGATTTTTTTTTTTGTAATTTTCATTTTCTTGTAATAAAATAAAGTAAAAGAGTCAAAATTAGTTGAAATAAAGATATTAGGCCTAAACTAAATATTTACATGCTAAAATATAAAAAATCTTGTGGAGGGTCAAAAATCACATGTATACACCCGTGATGTCATGTTGACCCAATACACAGCCAAAAGAATTATCAAAGACTGTCAAATAGAGAATTAAAGGTCTCCCAGGCTCTGGTGGGACCAACACAGGAGGGTTTGACAGGTACCTCTTAATCTTATCAAATGCTTCTTGACACTCATCAGTCCACTTGACTGCAACACTCTTCTTCAACAGCTTAAAGATGGGTTTACAGGTTGTCGTGAGCTGAGCAATAAACCTGCTAATGTAATTTAACATTCCAAGCAGGCTCATCACCTTTGTTTTGTTCTTGGGCGGTGGTAGCTCTTGAATGGCTTTGATCTTTGACGGATCCAACTCAATACCACGTCGATTGACCACGAATCCCAGCAATTACCCAGACGGGACACCAAATACACATTTTGCTGGATTGAGCTTTAGGTTATACCTACGGAGTTTTTGGAAAAACTTCCTTAAATCCTTGACATGGTCAGACTGCTTCTTTGACTTAATGATCACATCATCTACATAAACCTCAATCTCCTTGTATATCATGTCATGAAATATGGTGGTCATCGCCCTCATGTAAGTTGCCCCAGCGTTCTTCAAATCAAATGGCATTACCCGGTAGCAGTATGTTCCTTATGATGTGATGAACGCTATCTTTTCTGCATCTTCCTCATCCATCAAGATCTGGTGATATCCCGCGTATCAATCCACAAAAGACCCAATCTCATGCTTGGCACAATTATCGATCAGAATGTGAATGTTCGGCAAACGGAAATCATCCATTGGGCTTGCTTATTTATGATCACAATAATCAACCATACCCTGGTCTTACCATCCTTCTTTGGTACTGGCACCACATTAGCTAACCAAGTGGGAATTCGAGTGACCCGAATGACCTTTGCATTAAGCTGCTTTGTGATTTCTTCTTTGATCTTCACACTCATGTCAGTCTTGAACTTTTATAACTTTTGCTTGACAGGAGGGAATGATGGATCGGTTGGAAATTTATGAACTACCAGATCAGTGCTCAGGCCCGACATATCTTCATATGACCATGCAAAGACATCTTTGTACTCAAACAATATTTTGATGATTTCCTCCTTAACTTGCGGTTCTAGATGCACACTTATCTTGGTTTCCCTAACATTATCCCGGTCCCCTAAATTGATTGCTTCAGTTTTGCTCAAATTAGGCTTTGGTTTTCCTTCAAATTGTTTTAGCTCTTTACTGATTTCCTCAAATGCTACTTCTTCATCATATTCTGTTTCATCATCATACTCTACTTCTTCGATTATTATTTCAGAATTAGATTGGCTTTTAAGATTTGTCTGAAAATTCCTCATGCATGTCATGTCATTACAACTAACATAAAAAGAACTGTACAAAAGAAAAACAAAACAAAACATTATTAGAAATAATGGAAGACGGGAAATTGCATTTCACTGAAAATAAAAGTATAGAAGGGTTTGAACATCAAAACAAGCAAAAACTAAAAATATGGATTACAACCGTAGAATAACCCAGATAACAGAAAGGAAAACAAAGCAAACTACCAAAACTCCTTCCTGGTGGGGAGAGGAGTAGCTTCCCAATTGCTAAGCTTCACATTTGGCCCAACGAGCTGCACATCTGCTTTACTAGAACCTTCACCAACTTCTACCATATTGACCTCATCGAAGACTCTGGAACCTCTTGAGCAACTCTTAATCAACATCGACCACAGGTTTTGGGATTGATGAGGTTGGAGGTTTTTCGGCCCCTAACTTGACAAAAGACTTAGAGATGTGTGGGACAGGCTTGAGAAGTGACCATACCTTCTGTTTCAGGTTTTTAACCCTTTCCACGTCCTTTTCTATGGGCATGAATCCCAAACCAAATGTACCAGGATTTCCATTGGGGTGCAGTGGATGCACAATACCCTGCAGAGATGAGCCCAGACCTTTGCCCGGCACAAAACCATTCTTTAACATTTCATTCGCTACCATGACAGACGCGGAGGATAACTTAGGACCCGGAATCCATTTTCCTTCAGGAATCTTCTCAACAGACACTGTTTCGAAAGTTTGATAGACCCAAGGTCCCTTATCTTCTTCAGCTTCAATAAACAGAACAATTGTGTCATTACAAGCTGACAAGTCCTCATCACCGTGCACAACTATTTCCTACCTGTCCTATTCGAACTTCACCATTTGGTGGAGAGAAGACGGTACTGCCTTAGCAGCATGTATCCATGGCCTGCCTAACAATAGATTGTAGGAGACAACCACATCTAACACTTGGAATTCCATGGTGAGCTCAACTGGCCCTATCGACAATTCAAGCATTATATCTCCAACAGAATCTTTACCTCCCCCATCAAAGCCTCGAACACACATACTATTCATGTGGATTCTTTCGGTGCCGATCTTCTTTTGCAGAGTAGACAGGGGACAAATATTTGCAGTAGATCCATTGTCAACCAAAACCCTTAAGACAACAGAATCTTCGTACTTCACCATGAGATAAAGAGCTCGGTTGTGTTCTGTACCCTCCATAGGAAGTTCATCATCTGAGAAAGTGATCCTATTTACGTCAAAGATCTTGCTAGCTATATTTTCCAAGTGGTTCACTGTGATTTTGTCAGGAACATGTGCCTCATTCAAAATCTTCATCAGGACCCTGCGATGTTCATCTGAATGTATCAGCAAAGACAAAAGAGAAATCTGAGCTGGTGTTTTCCTTAACTGCTCCACAATGGAATAATCCTGTACTTTCATCTTTTTTAGGAACTCCTCAGCCTCTTCTTTTGGTGAACGGTCTCTTTACTGGCATTTGGCTATCCTTGAATGGCTTGGCTTTCCTTAATTCTTCTGGGGTGAAACATCTCCCAAAATGAGTTAATCCTCCAGTTTCATTAACTTCTTCCTCTATTTCTTTTCCTTTATATGTCACTATCACTTGTTTGTAATTCCACGGAATAGCCTTGGCATCAACCACTGGCAGATGGGTCACTGGTTTAATGATGATAGGGGTAATAAGAGCCCCCTTCATAACTATGACAAGCTTACTTGGAATCCCTGGCACTACCAGTTTTGAACCTTTCGGACTTGCCCCAATATCTTTCGAAGGCCCTTTCACGACCAACACTGGTGGCTTCAAATTGAGCGAGCTTAGCTTTTCTGTCGCCCCTTCAACTGTCAAGGGCGTTGCTTTGGTAAAGTCTGGAGCTTTAACCAAATTACTTTCACTAGCCCGAATCATCATGACAGACTTAGAAGATTTCTTGGGCTCCTCATCCTTGTGAACTACTTCAATCATATGCGTCTCTGCATGGGATGGCAAAGGGTTTTGGTTTATGTTCGGCGTGTAAGGGCTTTGGAATACAATTTAGTTTGTATCAATGAGCTCCTGGATTGCCCTTTTCAAATGCCAGCACTTCTCTATGTCATGCCCTAGAGCATCAGAACAATAGGCGCATCTTAGGGAATAATCGAGGTTCTTTGGAGGGGGATTTGATATCTTTGACTCAATCAGCCTCAAGACGTCCAACTGCCTTAACCTTTGAAACAGACTAGCATAGGACTCTCCAAGCGGGGTAAAAGTTTGTTTTCGCTACTGCGTCTCTCTTCTATATTCTGGCCTTGGTCGAAAATTTGAACCATGGGGGTTTTGGTAGGGTTGTGTAGGTGAATAGGTATTTTATGGAGTTGGAGCATGCCATTGCAGGTAATGAGGGGGTTGCGCATATGACTGTGCATGGTGAACATGGTATTGGGGTGGTCTAGCTGAGTATTGGGGGTTTTACGGGGAAAGTAATATTGGGGTGGATTATATGGAGCTTGGGTGTAGGTTTGAGGTCGGGGTCGAGGATGGGGGTATTGATGAGGTGAACCCCGCTGGCCATGCCATGGTCCAGAGACAACCATGGCGACATCGTCCATCTTTTTCTTGCCTAGCAAACTTCCGGTACCACTCTAGATTGCCTGGGTGGTTGCTTTTATAGCAGAGTAGCTCATGATATTGCTCGACTTGAGCCCTTCTTCCACTATTTCTCCCATATTTACCACATCATTGAAAGACTTACCAATGGCAGAAATCAAATGGCCATAGTAAGTAGGCTCCAGGGCTTGAAGAAAGTATCCAACCATCTCGTCTTCTTCCATCGGAGGATTGACTCGTGCAACTTGCTCCCTCCATAGGAACCCATATTCTCTAAAGCTTTCACTGGGCCTCTTTTCCACCTTGGTCAAAGATAGGTGGTCTAGGACAATGTCTATATTGTACTGAAAGTGCCGGACGAAGGCTTGAGCCATATTGTCCCATGTGTACCACCTGCTGGCATCCTGGGGGTGTACCATTCTAAAGCTGCCCCACTCAGACTTTGGCTGAAGTATGCCATCAGTAATTCGTCTTTCCCCCGGCGCCTCTCATTTTACTGCAATAACCCCTCAGATGAGCTACAGGATCCCCATGTCCGTCATACAAGTCAAACTTGGGCATCTTGAACCCGGCGGGCAGTTGGACATCGGGGAACAAACACAAATCCTTATAGGCCACACTCACCTGGTTTCCCAACTTTTGCATATTTCTCAATGATTGCTCCATACTCTTTACCTTCCTGAACATCTCCTCTTGCTCTGCATTCTTGGGTGGTTTATCAGTTTCAACATGAGGCTCAAAGTGGGGAGTGTAGGAGTAAAGATCTGGGACTTTGAATGTGGGTTCCGAGGCATAATATTGGGTATCTGGAGCTGGGAATACGGGCTCACTAGAGGATCGGTGGAGGATAGCTTGTGGAGGGGTACAAAAATAGGAGCAGATGTCGGAGCAGGGTACGAGGTTGTTTTGGCTGGTGGAGCATGAAAAGTTTGGGCCGAAGTGCCAAGGTAGTTGTGGTATGGGGTAAATCCTGGTGTGTGTTGTGGGGAAAGATCAATGGTATTAGGCATCTGGGATTAGGAGAGTGGTGGAATGGAGGCAGGGTTTTCTATGTAGTTGGTAGGGAACGAGGGTGGAGGGTGTCCCTTAATACAGGCCTGATACATTTCCGTCATTTGATGCTTCAACCTTCGGACCTCCTCTTGCAGTTCCGATTTTGACTCAACAATCTCCCTTGGTGGGTCTACAACTCCAGTGTCTGTTTCAATGCTAGCCATGACTATTTGGCGCTTTGACCTGGTGTTGTATGGATGACTTGCCAGGATGCCCACAAATTAACCACCTTCCTGATGTTAAATAAAAATAACAGAGCAAAACAACACAAAACCATCATGTTAGCGTTAGGGCATTTATCATATGATAATATCACGTTGTGTGCAATGCACTTAGCAACAATTAGCGGTTCTAAAATGGATTTGAGGGTCGCAGTGTCATATGGCATCATCCCAATTTGTTCATTTCAATCCTCACTTCTCTTTCTCTTCTAGCACCTCTTATCATTTTCTTCCCACTCTTTCTCTCTTCTTTTTTTTTTTCACTCTTTTCTTTTCTTTTCTCTTAGTTTTAAAAAAAATAATTTGATTGAACCCGATGTAGGTTGAGTACGTATCATGTCCCTTATGAATCAGACTAAGCGTAGTTCTGGAAAAGTGATGGAAAATAAACTAAAAATAAAATCTTTTTTGGATTTTTCATTTAAAAACTTTTCGATATTAAAATACAATGGGAATTACGATAATGAAAGACCCGACATACTAAACTACACTACGACAGACTCTGACACTACCTAAAGAACTCAGTACCTCTAGACAAGATACGAAAGTAAAAGACAACATAAGACAATCTCAAAACACCTAAATAGAATGACTCCTCAAGCTGCTCCTAAATGCGACGGTCCTGGCTGGGATGGGTCTGATGAAAATCCAGATGGCCCTGTCAATCCGGTCAAATCTAAGCTCTATATTATACCCTGCAAGGACACCTCAAAGCTGGGAATGAGAATCCTGGAATGCGCGCCTGCATCTAGAAGGTTGACTCTAGTAAGGTACTCACGGTGTTGTCCCATGTTCTCTACCAAACCTGCCAACTGTGATCTCAATGACTGAAATGTAGCTTGGACCCCGACTCTCTCTGCTGCGTGGGCCTCCTCTGCTTGAGTAAATTGATCCATCAATTCTCTAAGTAATATCCGTGAGGTGGACTCCTCGTCAAATACTACTCTAGCACGTCGGGGCAATGGCCTGCTAACCCCTACTGAGTAGACTATAGCCATATGAAGTACTCATAGGTATACCCAGGTGAATGCGGGTCAGCTGCTAAAGTATATCTACCCATCTTCATTGCATGTTGCCAATAGGTCTGGATGTCGACCTCCCTGTGAGTCATAGTGTCAAACTCCCTAATGAAGTTACGAGAATCATGAATGCATGGGACTTCTTGTCGTCTCCCTAACTGACGCATCACTCTAGCAGGGGTATATAGTTGAGTACACCAAAGTCCAATTAGTACCAAGAAGTCTTGCACGCGAGATCCTGCTAAGATCACGTCCAAGTCAATCCAAAGGTATGACCACAAAATCTTCTCTTCAGTCAAGGATCCTAAGTAATCAACCCAAGCCTAAACTGCGAGTGGTAAGGCAAACTTATCGAACGCCATTCTATGCTCGATGCGCTTCACTCGATCTCTAAGACAACAGTCAATCACATCTTTCTCAAACATGGTGGTGGGATGTAAGTGTTCAATCATCCACAGCTGCACCAACAAGTTGCTTCCCTCAATGAACCTCTCACCTTCTCGAATCCTAGTCAAAACACGATAAATTTCTGCCAAAATTGTCGGAACCAAGGTGACCTTACTACTGTGTTTATCATGGAAAAGTGCAAAGGCTGTTGACCCCATGCGCGTGCTAATATGTCTAACCTACAAAGGAAATACCAATAGACCCAACAATGCAATAGCGAAGACCATAGGACGCATCTTCTTCCAAGAGTCATATGATATGGAAAATTCATCTACGAAAGTCTCATACCCAGTAGGACGAGCAAACCTCTCGAATAAAAAGTCCAAAGGTACCCAAGATTGATCTAGACATCCCATGTGGTTTCCAAATCCATCCCTATGATCTTAAGGAACTTTGTGCTTGAATGAACCCTTGTGTAAATCAAATCCTTGTCTAGGTATGGCAAGCGAGTTAATCCGGCTATCTCAGCTAAGGTGGGTGTCATCTTAAGATCCCCAAACTTAAATACCATCCCCTGTGGGTCCCAAAATATCAACATTTCTTCTACAAGATCGGGATGGGGGGTGATGTCCATCAATGAAATAAGAGTCCCTAATTTACCCATCAGATCATGCTGCTCAAGTAATGTGAACATGTTCCACCATTGACACTCTAGCCTTGGTAAGTGGATCCATACCTGTTGAAAGGAATAGGGCTAAATAAAGTTAGTGACTCAAGACACTGTGTGGTGTTGATATCTCCTATTGGACACACGCAAGACATGATTGGGGTTATTGTTGCAAAAATGACCTATGTGGCCAAATGAGTCTAAAAATGCAATACTCAATTAGGATGACCTCTACGACATGGAAACATCTCACGAAGACCTATACATCCCTCAACCTCTTTAGGAATCCGGTCTCCAAAACTACACTGCGGTAATGACCTCACTTTGCAAAAATGGCCGATTTGGTCAAGAGTGGCTAGACACACTAATGCGGTGGGGATGGACCTTGAAATAATATGACATCTAGTTGTGGACTCAAGATTCTAAAACATGGGTCATTGAGGTACCTTTGCAAAAAATGTCCCCATTTTGCAGGAACGATCGATGTAGCCAAAGGTGGCTAGACATGCAAGATTTGGCTACGACCCCGCAAATCCAAGAACCTAAGACTCACTAGGAAGGCTGGACCCTACATGGGTTGCCTACGTATCCTGCCCCGAAAGGCGAGAATCAGGTATGCGTAGTTCGGGAAGATCAGACATGTGAGAAAGCTTTTAAAAAATGCAACTAATTTGGAAAAACTATTTTTTTATCTTTTTGAAAAATGATGGAAAATGTAAAATCTTTTTGAATTTTCTGTTTCTCTTTTTTTTTTTTGGAAAACTATGAAAAAAAATGTGAGTGGGCCCTACTTGCTACATTTATATATTTCGCCCTCAAATACCCTTGGTCCGCCAAATGACCCTTTTACCCCTAAAGAGATGCAACATGTAGCACATAGGGATGATTAAATGTCTTTTTGGTTCATAAGCCCATTTTGACATAATTTGGATAGGCCTCCTACAACGGGACACGGTGCCTGGGACTGAACCCTGCTAGGTTTAAATGATATGATGCACATAAGCATGACCTAAAGGCTGATCTATGGTTGGGGTTCACTAGACAAGGCAATTTGGGGCAGCACGTGATCGATGTCGGCTGCTCTAGCTGTCCGCGCACTCCACGCTCCCAAGCCACCCTCCTAAAGACACGGGTGACTCACAAAAAGGTCGTGTACGCTCAAATGTACTCTAGAAGACGTGTTGCAGAAAGAAGACCCGGGGTTATGCAAATGATGACAATTTATAAAGCAGTAACACATAAAGAAAATATTGTAAACAAATAAGCAACTAGCAAATAAAATGACATAAACAAAACAAAAATCAAATAAAGCAAACAAAACACATAAGAACCTCAACCGAATATACTAAAAAGCCAACAAGATCAAGTACTAGCTCGAACATGCTAAGTACATAGGGTTTCTCCAGCAGAGTCGCCAGAGCTGCCACACCCTTTTTTTAACTTCACTAACCTTTTTAAAATAATAAAAGAGATTTGTAAAGCTCAATAGGGTTTTCAATTAAAAAGTGACAAAATTATGTTAAAAAAGAAATAACGCAGAGTCGCCACCTGACATTGGTTTCGGTGTGCCAAGTCACCGTTTGTTTAAAATGATTTTCCTTTTAAAATACTTTGGACTCCAAACTAAGTCTGCACCAAAGATTCGGGTAAGGAGGTTTATTTGACTTGGGGAGAATGTGTTAGGAATTCCCGAAGTCCCGTGAAGGTCACGGTTGCGTACTCGATCAAGTTAGCTATCAAAACACTCAAATTGAGGTAGAAATAAACACAAAAAAACACACAAGAAGCTCGAGGTCGTCCACCTAATAAAACAAAACAAAATAAAAGTAAAATAAAATATTATTCTATGCTTCCTCAAACCGCTCCGTCTTCGTCCTTCATTTACATTCACTTCGGGCATACCCAGATAAAATATATACAAAGTCTTCGTGGTATTCCTCGTATAAATTTAACTAAAGGATCGACCTCTCGCCTCTAAAGAAGCTAAAAGACGAGACCTAAATTCGCCTACCCAAGTGTCGTCGCCCTAAACATGCACACGACATATGAACATTTAAGTACTTTAAAGGGATAAAACATGAATGACTCTAGAATACTTAGTAAAATAAAAGACAGGTGAATCAAAGCTATTAAGGAGGAACCAACTAAAGATTTTCCTATCATCCAATTTCTGATAAATTAATTACGCGAACCTTCAGTTTGCCTTCTTCCTTTTTATTTTTTATATTCCAACATTTATCAAACTATACCAATAAAACACTAAGGTGATCTACTTACCTAATGATACATTATACTAAATAATATCATCAAATAATTTACTAAGATTGTGTGATTGTAACAGAATACTCTAGTAGAATAATGATATTTAAATCATAAAACACTAACTTGCAAACCTCTTTAAAATATATACTCTTAAATGCTTACCACTCATCTAAAAATAACTATGACATTGAAAATTAATTGTAACTAGCCAACCATCTTTATATCACTTTAATTCTCTAAAGCCTTATTTATTAGAAAATTAGTCACAGATTAAACCAAAAGGAATTCCAGAAACCAACTCAATCTCAAAAATACCAAAAGATGTGACTAAAAGCAGGATTATGAGCCTCATTTTACCTATTTATTATGAGGAATAAGCTATTCTAATGTTAAAAGAAAGAACTAAAATAATAACCATAAGCATCTTGTTCAATTTTAAAACAATTTCCCTAGACAATTTTCCGCACATTCCATGTTTGGGACCAGAATCACTAAGGAAAGCAAAGACCAGAACCATAAGTTAGGATAGGTTTTAACAAGAATCGATAACAAAAATGCAAAGTTAATCTCCCTAAATGGCCCTTTCAATGCTTGATTCACCATAAAACAACGAGCAAATAGAATAAGAAAAGAGATGAACCTGAATGAGGTTTCAATTAATTGCTGAAGATTGCAATTACAAGCGAAACTAATGTCAAAATTGTTGAAGCGAGAAATACCAATAAACTTCAAACCGAAACCGCTGGATTTAAACCCTGAATGGCAGCCAACAACGGTGACGAGCTTGAAAGCACTCCTCCTCAATCAAATTCCATCCTTAAAATTAAATCTCGGAATCAAAGGAAGACACAGGAATGTATTTTCGTTTTTTTGTTTTTTTTTCTTCTGAAATCTAAAATAAAGAAAAACTTGAAAATCCGAAAATGAATCTCAAAGAAAGAACCCTGGCTTTTCCTCTCTCTCAAACTAATTTTCTTCTTGAACCCCCCTCCTTCTGTCCAAAAACCTCCAAATATATACCTCACTCTCGAATTTTCTTCTTCTTTACCAAGAAAACGCGTGGGACCACAAACCAAATCCGAAAATCCCTACAATAGACGAGATAAGACAAATGGATGGAGTAAATATAGTGTAACTCGATCCTACGCACCCCATTTTTCTATTCTCGCCTGAAAGAGACAAATTAAGAAAAAGAAAAATGAAGAGAAAAATACGTGAAAATGATAAAGCTTGGTACGGAATGTGTGACGTGGAAGAAGGAGAAAAGAGAAGGGGGGACCATGAGTGAGATTGGGGTGGAGTTATAGTGGGTTTGGGTGTTGTTTAGCAGCAATGAAGCTTAGAGATTGGTGGGGGGCGCCGCTGGTGGGATCTCTTTAGGTTTAGGGTTGTGACAAAAAAAATCTTTCTAAGGGGTAGGGAAGAAACAGGGGTCATTGGATTTAACTAGATCAAGGGCTGGGATTAATCTAAGAGGGCTAATGGGTTATGGGCTAGAAGGAAATGGGTCAGGCAAGTTGGTCTAAGGGGTGTTGGAATTGAGCGGAAGATTTGGATTAGGCTTTATGAAATTCTTGTTGAACAAAAAACAAAAAACAAAATGAAAAAAATGAAAATCCTACAAACATATTAATTAATCTTAGTTAATTAAATAAACTATTAAAAATATTTTTATTTTTTATTTTTTTATACTTTCAAATATTATATTAAAATAAAAGTTAGAAAGAGTAGATTAAAAGTCATGGTAAAGCTAAATTAATATCACTATAGAAGTGTTGATGATCTTATACTAAAATGAAAAATGTAATAAGATGAGAAATAATATAAATAAAACTATCCTTGTATTTTTGACTTTATATTCTAAAATTTAAAATAAGAGTAGATTAGAATCTAATTAGAATAATTCAAGTGAATATATGAAAATACTAAAGATACTAAACTAACTTTAAAAGTGCGCGAGTCAAAAATTACGTGCTTACAGGTTTAGACGCCAAAAAGTTCATACAAAAATCATTCTCCCTGAGTGCGATTCCAATGCACATTCCCAAGAAGTTTCGCATGCCCGATATACCCAAATATATCAACACCCTAACGAGCATATTACTTCATACACTTGCGGAATCAAAGAGAATAATTTGAATGACAATGAGATCGAATCGGTGTTGTTGAAAAAGTTTGGAGAAATGCTGTCGAAAGGCTCTATGATTTGGTACCACAACTTAGCCCCTAACTCTATTGATTCGTTTGCTATGTTAGCGGATGCCTTTGTGAAAGCGCACACCGGGGCCATAAAGGTATCCACGAGAAAATCGGACGTCTTCAAGATAAAATAGAGGAATGACGAAATGTTAAGGAATTCATATGTAGGTTCCAGATGGAGCGAATGGAGTTACCACCAGTCTCGGATGACTGGGCAGTACAAGCCTTCATGCAGAGTTTGAATGAAATGAGCTCGATTGCATCTCGACAATTAAAGCAGAACTTGATCGACTATCCAGCTGTGACTTGGTCGGATGTGCACAATCATTACCAGTCAAAAATCAGGGTCGGGGATGACCAGTTAGGAGCCCCCTCGGGTTTAGTTCATCCTAACAGATTCGCAACCAAGCCCCCAAGGGACACAGATCGGAAATCAAGATTCAATAAAGAACGGTATCAGCCATATGCCAATCGAAGGAATAGTGGCCCAAGCCGTAACACTTCTCGGAGCAATCGGAGAAACGATCAAGGTCAAAGTTCTCGGGGACTCATGAGTAAGGGCATGTTCGATAAACATATCGGCCCTGCAGAGGCTCCTCGATTATCAAAGTACAACTTCAGCGTAGATGCATCAAGGATAGTCTCAGCTATTAGGAGAATCAAAGACACCAGGTGGCCCAAGCCAATACAGACTGATCCTTCTCAAAGAAACCCGAACTTGATGTGCAAGTATCATGGCACACATGGTCATAGAACAGATGACTACAGGCAGCTAAGGGAAGAAGTGGCTCGGTTGTTCAATAAATGTAATCCACATGATCATTGACGGAGTCGATGTCCCTCAATGACTTGTGTTCAAGCACACCTATATACAGATAAAATCGGAGAGCCCAATTTTACGATCATTATGTCTTTTCGTAGCTTTACCTCGAAGGCCCGGGGGTACGGTTTGAGGTTATGACCTCGAGGGTTCTTTATGCCCGGCCTTAGGGCAGCTTAAGCCGATGGTTATCATGGACAAATGGAAAGTTCCCTAGGCACGTGGTCAAAGCTAACAACACCTGCAAGAATAGCACCAACCTGTACCAGACTGCTAAGTAGCTCTACCAGCTATATTTCTTTGTAATAAATGCACATGTACTATGTTGGGATTTTCCCTCCTATATAAAGGGGACCCTTATTATTTTTTGCACACATGACATAATATCAGATACTTGATACACCATTCAATACAAGAACATTCTCTACTGTCTAACACATTCTCTCTTGACTCTATTATTTACATTTATTGCGTTCCATTGATTGTTCTTTCATTTATTGCTCATTATTGATCATAAAGAGCCTTCATCAAAGCTCTCAAAACTGTTAGTCCTTCATCGACTGTCCACAACTTAGCACCTAGCTCGGGCTTGAGGTCCTGTATAGCTCGGCTCGAGGCCCCGATACTCAACCACTCGGTTTGCCTAAATATACCGCTTTCAAGTTCTTATCTCATTTTCTAGTCTCACACGTAGCATCTACTGCCTAACAACTAGCATAAAAATAAATCACATATTTTTAGAACCACAAAATCAAATTTAATTATAATTACCATTTTCAAGGTTAACAGTTTGGCGCCCACCGTGGAGCTAAAAATAATAGTGATTGTTTTCTTATTGTTTTACTATATAACGCAAGTTATCTTTCATGGTTTTTCTTGACCAAGAATCTTTGATTTCAGGTCAAAATATCTAACTTAGTAAACGCACATGAAAACAACGGTCTTGAGGACCATGGAGAGAATGGTGTAGTTGTTCCAGGTATTGATGTACCACCGTAAAACCCTGAGAGTGCACCAGAACCGATTCCCATAGGTACGGTCTCATGCAACGCCCAACGCATTGACGTTAGTTCCCACATTAACGGGAGTACAGGCCAAGAAAATTGGCAAAAAACTCAAAAAAATCCCATCCCGGGAAGAAAGAGAGGCAAATAGGAGAAACAGGGCGGGAAAACCTCAGCATGCCGTTCATATGATCATTGGGGGGGAACGACATTCCTAAAGGACCCGTGATAAAACGGGTAAAAGTGTCCGCTGCAACAGAAGGGTTAATCCGTCCTGCATGTCCGAAGTCATCCTTGCATTCGGCGAGGAAGATTTTGAGACCTTGACTCGACCACATAACAATGTGCTCGTAATTTCATTTCTCTTGAATAACATTCAAATTAAAGGTGTACTCGTGGATCCAGGTAGCTCAGCCAATATAATCAGGTCAAAGGTGGTAGACAACTTGGGCTGCTCGATCAGATCGTACCTACCTCCCGAGTCCTCAACGGCTTCAACATGGCCGGCGAAGCAATGAAGGGGTAGATCACCCTCCCAATCAATATGTCTGGTGCAGTCCAGAACGCCAAATTCCATGTCATCGGAGGTGACATGAGGTATAATGCATTGCTTGGTAGGCCGTGGATACATAACATGAGGGTAGTACCGTCAACTCTGCATCACATGATGAAGTTTCTGACAAAGGATGGCATAAAGACAATATATGGAGAACAACATGCGGCAAAGGAAATGTTCGCGGCTCATTGGGAGGCATCAAATTCTATGCACTCTACCTCGGAAGAACCGGGAGGAAAATAGATCGCCGAGGATGATGAAGAAGATTTCCTCGCTCCTCGAACCTTCGTTGCCCCCAAAAAGTCAGATGCAACGAAGTCGACTATTGAAGGATTAGAGCAAGCTGTTTTGAACAAATATCTCCCAGATCAGAAGGTATACTTAGGAACGAAACTAATCCCCGAACTCAGGAAAAATTCATTCAATATCTTATTAATAACATCGATTGCTTTGGTTGGTCCCATTTAGATATGACAGGAAACACACCGGAAATAACCACCCACCGACTGAGTGTCGACCCCAGATTCAAACCGTTAAAACAAAAGAGGAGACCTCAGTCGGAAGTAAAACACACATTCATCAAGGACGAGTTAACAAAAACTCCTCAAAATAAGGTCTATTAGGGAGGTAAAATATCCCGAATGGCTAGACAATGTGGTGGTGGTTCCCAAAAAGGGAAATAAGTTTAGAATGTGCATAGACTATAAGGACATAAATAAAGCATGCCCCAAGGATTCATTCCCATTGTCTAACATCGACCGCTTGATCGATGCCACGGTCGATCATGAGACCCTCACTTTTCTCGATGCCTACTCAGGGTATAATCAAATTCAGATAAACCCCGAGGATAGGGAAAAGACTTCGTTCATCATGAAGTACGGTACATATTGTTAAAATGTAATGCCCTTCGGGCTGAAAAATGTTGGAGCCACATACCATCGCCTAGTTAATAAAATATTCGAACATCAAATAGGCAAATCCATGGAAATTTATATTGATGACATGCTAGTTAAGTCCTTGCGCATAGAGGACTATTTGACTCATTTGCAGGAGACATTCGACATCATCAGAAGCTATAACATGAAACTCAATCCCGAGAAATGTGCCTTCAGAGTGGGTTCGGGCAAATTCTTAGGCTTTATGGTGTCAAATAGGGGAAACAAGATCAACCCCAATAAAATCAAGGCCATTGAATAAATCATGGTGGTAAACAATGTGAAGGCCGTGCAACGGCTGACCAGGTGGATAGCAGCCTTGGGCCGATTCATATCGAGATCATCAGACAAGAGTCATCATTTCTTCTCCTTACTAAAAAAAATAACTTTGAATGGACTCTGGAATGCCAATGTGCTTTAGAGGAGTTGAAACGATATCTGCCTAGCCCACCTTTACACCACACCCCAAATGAGGATGAGATGTTGTTTTTATACCTAGCCATATCCGAGATAGCGGTAAGTGGGGTCCTAGTCCGAGAAGAGCAAGGTACGCAATTCCCTGTTTATTATGTAAGTCAGACCCTGGGAGATACCAAAACCAAGTATCCGCACCTAGAAAAATTGAAACCTTACTTTCAATGTCATCACATTTGTGTTTTAACTACATATCCTCTTCGAAGCATATTGCATAAGCCCGAATTATTGGGCCAACTGGCCAAATGGGCCATCGAACTCGAGGGATATGATATCGAGTATCAACCCCGAACGACTATCAAGTCCCAAATTCTGGCAGATTGTGTGGCCGACTTTTTGCCCTCCCTTGTGCCCGAGGTAGAGAAAGAACTTTTACTAAAAACGGGCACGTCTTTCGGGGTGTGGACACTATTCATTGACGACACCTTGAATGTGAGAGGATCCAGGCTCGGCATAGTTTTGAGGCCACCTATGGGCGGCATAATAAGGCAATCAATAAAAACTGCTAGGTTGACTAACAACAAGCCTAATAAGAGGCTATGATTGCAGGTCTGGAATTGGCCAAAAGCCTAGGAGCTAAATTCATCGAAGCAAGATGTGATTCCCTCCTGGTAATAAATCAGGTAAATGGGAGCTTTGAGGTTTGAGAAGACATGATGCAAAGATACTTAGACCAAATTCAAGTCACATTGCACCGCTTCAAAGAATGGACTTTGGTCCACGTACCTTGAGAGTAGAATAGCAAGGCCGATGCCCTTGCAAACCTGGGATCATCTGTCGAAGAAGATGACCTACTCCCCGGGGCTGTTGTTCAGCCATCTAAATCAGTGATCGAGGAAGGTCATGCCGAGATCAACTCCACTAGCCTGATGTGGGATTGGAAAAATAAATATATCGATTATTTAGAAAGTGGGAAACTACCCGCGGACCCAAACGAATCGAGGGCCCTATGGACTAAAGAAGCCTGATTCTCGCTTGACAAAAATAGAACACTGTACAGAAAAACCTTTGATGGGCCCCTAATAGTATGTTTGGGGCCGGGGGACACAGATTATGTGCTTCGAGAAATCCACGAGGGCACCTGCGGAACACTCTGGTGACGATTCCTTAGTCCGAAAGGTGATCAGAGCAGGCTACTATTGGGACAACATGGAAAAGGACGCCAAAGAATTCGTCCGTAAGTGCGACAAATGCTAGAGATTTGCCACGATGATTCACCAAACCGGTGAACAGCTGCATTCGGTCTTGTCGCCATGGACTTTCATGAAATGGGGGATGGACATCGTCGGACCCCTACCAACGGCACCAGGTAAAGCTAGATTTATTTTATTTATGACTTACTACTTCTCAAAATGGGTGGAAGTGCAGGCTTTCAATAAGATAAGAGAAAAAGAAGTCATTAACTTCATCTAGGACCACATCATGTGCCGATTCGGAATCCCTTCCGAGATAACATGTGATAACGAAAAGCAATTCATCGAAAGCAAAGCAACACAGTTCCTCGAGGATCACATACAAGACCATCATTCAAAACTTAAAAAAGAAGTTGGAAAGTGCTAAGGGAAAATGAAGAGAAATATTACCCGGAGTGCTATGGGTATATTGAACAACTCCAAAACCACGCATAGGAGAAATACCCCTCTCTTTGGTATATGGAGTCGAGGCTTTGATACCGGTAGAGTTCGGAGAGCCAAGCGCCAGATTCTGACACACCATAGAGAGCTCAAACAACGAGGCCATGATTGCGGCCCTCGAACTGCTGGATGAAAAGCGAAAAGCTTCGCTGGTCCGAATGCCCGCCCAAATACAAAGGATCGAAAGGTACTATAATAGGAGAACAAATATCTGACATTTCAGAGTCGGGGACTTAGTTCTGAGGAAAGTCACCCTAAATACTCGAAACCCTAATGAAGGAAAGCTGGGCCAAAACTGGGAAGGACCGTACCGCGTCCTCGGAGTGATCAGCAAAGGGTCCTACAAACTTGGTACCATAGAAGGCGAACAAATTCCAAGCAATTGGAACATATCAATGCTCAAACGTTACTACTGCTAAGGTGTCCGATGGAAGACGCCAAAACATCCCTTGGCTTGAAGACCTTAGGTTTTAAAGTGTATGTTGCACTCTTTTCCTTTGGTCGGATTTTATCCCAAGAAGGGGTTTTACCAACAAGGTTTTTAATGAGGAAATATCTATGTGCTACCTAAGGAGAATTTCACAAGTGTTCAAGGCTTCTCTCCAATCAACCTCGAACACTGGGGGGCATCCCCCCGAAGGATCACCTTCTCGAAGAAGTCAAGATGAGCTAAAAAGGGTCTCAATAGGAAAATGATGTATCAGGCCAAACGGTCGAACAGACCGTGTCCGCATAGAATAAATTGAGCCCTTGATGGCACAAACATGTATACTTGTGCCAAGTTATTAAAGAATATTTTCTCCTCCATCAAAACGCTTTACGCTTCAAAGAAGTATGCTACTTTTGCAAGAAACAACTTCAGAGCCAGAAATTTCCCGAACACTCGAGGACTGACGCCAAAAGCTCAAGGCCAGATGACCTCCGGGTTGAAAACTTCAAACTCGTAAGCCCTCGATGAGGCAACACCAAGTTTACAAAAAATGGCTCTAGATCCAAGAAACTTTCGACGTCTCGAGAACTATTGTGGACTATCATCCCATCGAGCTATCAGAAACTCAAGGTCGTAAGACCCCAAACGGGCAACCTCGAGCCCGAAAGCCCTCCATGTGGAAATACTAGAAAATGTAAGACCTCTACGAGGCATTACCAATAGTTTAAGCCCTCAATGAGGCAACAACAAGCTTACAAGGAATGGGTCCAGAGCCAAGAAACTTTTGATGCTTCAGGGATTGTCACCGACTATCACCCCCATCGATTTGTCGAAAACCCGAGGCCATAAGATCTCATGCGGTCAACCTCGAGCTCGTAAGACCTTCATAGGGCAATACCAAATCTGCAAAACCTCAAGCAAGGCATGAATTATACTTGTACCAAGTAACCAAATCTGTAAGACCTCAATAAGGCATGTTAAAATTTATATGACCTTGCAAAAAGGCATCATCCCGATCTTAAAGTTAAGGCTATATATTCGAACTTGTAAGACCCCTAAAAAGGTATACCCTCGATATAAATGCTAAAACTACTTCACTCGGGGACTGAAAGGCGTTGGCTAAACTCAATGACTACGGTCACAAGGCTCCGACCAAACTCACGCGATTCGGGAATGGCTGACCGTCGCTATAAAATCACAGGACTTCAATTACTTTGAAAAAACTTCGAAAAGAATCAGTTAATTAGTCTACCCTTGACATAAGCAAAAGATCTTCGATCATATCAGCTCCAAACAACAGGCTTCGAAACAATTCAGCCGTCAAACGAAACCTCCAGAGGTGCTCATTTATCGCTACATAATGGCTCACAATCAAGGCTCTTATCGAGTCGTCAAAGAGTTGAGCGAACATAAAAACTTCAAAAAGTCTTTAACGAGGGAAAATAAAGCCTACATAAAGAGGTCGTACCGACCCAATGCGTAAGAGCCACTGTCGCCAGCCTATATAAAGAGGTCATATCGACCCAATTCGTAAGAGCCACTATCGCCAGCCTATATTAAGGGTTCGTACCTACCCGACGCGTAAGAGCCTAAGAGCCAACTTTAAATTTTGAAAACTTAAGGGTTAGTGAGCTTGAGTCAAAATCCAACTTGAAAACTAAGCCCAAACAATTAAATAAATGCCTAAGGGCAAATGCGTAAGAGCCTGCAAGCCAGCCCAACAAGCCCGAGGGCCTATTTATCAACCTAAGGGTTTTTACCACGAATTCCATTACATCTGGATAATCATTGATGAACGTCAAAATTTAAAACAAAGAAAAAAAAGAAAAAACCTTTACATACATATTGGAAGGTTCACAAAGGTGCATTTACAAGACCTATGTCTGAAGCCCTTACAAGGGCAAAAAAGTAAATAAAACCCTAATCTACCACCGGGGCTATGCCTTTGACGGCTCCCTCGGAAATTGTGCTTTCAACAGCACCAGCCATAACCCCCAGGTTTTCAATGGCATTTCCCTCTTCGGGGACTCGCCTCCATCTTTATCATCTCCTGAGTAGCTGCTCGACTCGTCTTTAGAGGAATGTAGGACCGCGGACTCCTCTTCTACGATCTTCACCCTCTCGATCTCAGCAGGCAAAATGATGCCCCCACATATATATCCTCGATATCCCATCTCCAAGATTCTAAACGGGCATGTCCACTGCCAGAGTCAATCGCAGCTCGGCCTCCTCTGACACTTTCTTGGCCTGAGCATTTGTAGTAGCAGCATCATCTTTGTACGAGGATACGAGCTCCTCAGCTTCAGCCCTAACATTGGATAACGCAACAACCATCTCAGTATGAAGATCCCTGTACTTATTACTCTCTGCCCTTGCATCATCAAGTTGATGCCCGACTGAGGCCACCTCCCCCTGGAGGGTATCTCAATCAGAGATTATCTCACTTACGTGCCATCTGAGTTTGAAAATTTCAGAGTCCCTGACTCGGAGCTCCTCCTTCATTAGGACATCTTTCTTCTCAAGCTGCAAAGATCAACCCGAAGGTGTTAAAGCATTAAAGCTGGGTAAACATGTAGACAAAAAAAAGCAAGAACTATATAACCTGCTCAGTAAGATGAGTCCTGTCTCGGGATGCCGCCTCCAAACAACCCCTAAGGCTACGGAGTTCCTCTTCCCTCTTAGTAGAAAGAGCTCTAAGCTCATCAGCTTCCAAGGTGATTTTTTATGCTCACCCTCATAACGAGTCAGCTCGGTTTGAAACCTGGCGAAGGTTTGATTGTAAAGCACCTTGGCTTGAAACCATTAAGGAAACGAGGTTAGCAAGAGAAATATTAGGGCACCAAGCAGAATTTTACAAAAAAAATTACTTGCTAACAAAGCCTGTCGATCTCATTGAAAATAAGCGAGACATCAAGCTCAGGCTTTTCCTCGGGTGCAACAAAATCCTTTCAAGCACATACTTATCTCCGACGGGCGCCCCCGCATCGAAAGACTCTTTATTTTGGGCGTCCTGCATCTCCCTCATAGGAAAAGCCGATCCCAAAGGGGAATTGCTCACTTCAATGATTACAGCTGAATCAATCGGGCCCGTCTCTTGTTCCAGGAGAGCTTCAAAACCAAGCTCCCCCAGACCACCTAACGGATGCACCTCAGCCCGAGGGGAGTTTTTGCCAATGGGTAACTCGGGGATATCACCTGAAGCAACCTGGAAGGACTCTTCAATCCGAGGTAGGACAACAACAAAATCAAGTTCCGATCTAGAAGCCATCGACTTTGTAGTATGTGGGACGGTCAATCTTTCTCCCCCCGCAGGTGCTTCCGAGGAATCATCTTTTTTCTTGCCTTCAGCTCATGGACTCCCAATAATTTCTAGAATTAAGGTTGCCGAGTCAGCCTTAGGTTCTTCCACTTTGGCTTTCTTGGATTTCGGAGAACGAGTCGGCGACTTCCTACACCTTTTCTTCTCTTTGGCGGGTTTCATTGTATCCGCTTCACCAAGTAGTGCTTTCCTTATAAGGGGACCTCCCCTAGACCTGCACAGATGCAAATTATAAGTGCAGGGAATGAGGACGCTATTAGTAATAATTCTTTTGTTAAGTGCAATTACGGCAGAATTGGAGGCTTACCGTGGTCCTTGGCTTCCCATCGAGACTGGGACAAATCGCGCCACATGCGCTCGGCGTATGGGCAAATCAAATCCAGCTGGTTGACCCAACCCGAGAGGTCCTTAACCGCATTGGGGTAAACTACGATAGCTGCATCAGTGGAGAATGTTAGTTCGCAGGCAGATGTATCCAAAAAGAAACAAGGGAACATTTAATTAACTTATCTACTTACGTTTCATGTTCCACCTTTCAGGGAACGACATCCTCTCTATTGGAATCAGGTCTGAAGTCCTAACTCGGATATAACGACTCTTCCACCCACCGTTCCTAACCTCATCGGTACAAGGAAGAAGGGCTCTTGAGGCCGATAGTGGATCTTAATCAGGCCCCCATGAAAGAGTCGGGGACTATACATTCTGACGAGGTGATCGAGGGTGAAAGGAATCCCCTTAATCATGTTCGCATAATATCTGGTCATGTAAACAATGTGCCAGAATGAAGGATGAATTTGGCCGAGGGGTTACTCGATATCGTTTGCAGAAGTCGAGGATCATGGGGTCTATTGGAGGCGAGGATGGCTCCACTAGGCCAAGGATAAATAGATAAGTATACACACTGAGAAAGTCAGCCTTGTATGATGTTATATCCTCCCCCCGAGAAGGAATCTCCACAAGCACCGCATCCCCCCTACGGTAGTCAGTCTTCACCCTTTCTTTGCTATTGAACTAACATATTGGGACACACGTTCGTATCGTCCTGGCTTTGAAGAAGGTTTTTCGGTCTTAAAATCAGAAGTCATTTCAAAGGATCCTGGAACGCATTCCCTGACGCGAGGAGGCATTATTGCTTTACCCTTAGACGAGCGCGAGGATGAAGAAGGCACATCTTCCTGAAGAACAGGGTGGAAGTTTTTGCCATTCTTGTTAAGAGATTTCAGAGGAGAAATGAAAATTGTGTTTCAGGAGAGAACACAAGAGAGAGGTAAGAAGAACTCTTTTGAGGGCTTGGTGGTGCAGTGGAAGACAAGGAGAGAAAGAAGAGGTATTTATAGAGGTCTAACGTGAACGTTGGAGCGAACTAAAGGATATCCAACCGTTGTAATTAATTCAAAGGCTTTTAAGGGCTCTATGAATGCGACCTTTAGACACCTCATTTTGTCATGTCTATCGCTTGATAGGGCGTAACTACCGCCGTGATGGAAGTATCGAAGGGGTAAGAATTCGAGATCATTCCTTATCGTTTTACTCTAAGAAACGTGGGGACTATCTGTAAACAGATAAAATCGAAGAGCCCGATTTTGCAATCATTACGTCTTTTCGTAGCTTTACCTCAAAGGCCTGGGGGTACAGTTCAAGGTTTTGACATCGAGGGTTCTTTATGCCCGACCTCGGGGCTGCTTAAGCTGATGGTTATCATAGACAAACGAGAAGTTTCCTAGGCACGTGGTCAAAGCTGACAACACCTGCAAGAATAGCACCAGTCTGTACCAGACTGCTAAGTAGTTGTACCAGCTACATTTCTTTGTAATACATACACATGTACAATGTTGGGATTTCCCCTCCTATATAAAGGGGACCCTTGTTATTTTTTGCGCACATGACATAATATCATATACTCGATACAACATTCAATACAAGAACATTCTCTGCTCTCTAACACATTCTCTCTTGATTCTATTATTTACATTTATTGCTTACATTTATTGTGTTCCATTGATTATTCTTCATTTATTGCTCGTTATTAATCATAAATAGCCATCATCAAAGCTCTCAAAACTGTTAGTCCTTCATCGGCTATCCATAACTTAGCACATAGCTCGACCTTGAGGCCCCGATTCTCAACCACTCGGTTTGCCTAAATATGCCGCTTTCAAGTTCTTATCTCATTTTCTACTCTCACATGTAGCGTCTACTGCCTAACAAATAGTATAAAAATAAATCACGTATTTTTAGAACCACAAAATCAAATTTAATTGTCATTACCATTTTCTAGGTAAACTACACCAAAGTATCAATCACCAGAGAAAAACGAACTCAGAGCTATGTGCCCGAGGACGTCTTACCATTCTATGACAAGGAAGCAAAAGGCATATCTCAGCCTCATAACGACGCCCTGGTAATCTCTATCCTTTTGAATAAAATTCAAGTTAAACATGTTTTAGTGGATCCAGGTAGCTCAGCAAACATAATGAGATCTAGGGTCGTGGAAGAACTCGGCCTACAAGATTAGATTGTACCTACATCCCGGGTCCTGAAGGGCTTCAACATGGCAAGCGAAACAACAAAGGGAGAAATTTTCTTGCTTGTAAACGTAGTCAGGACCATACAAGATACAAAGTTCCATGTCATCGAAGGTGACATGAGGTATAACGCACTCCTCGGGAGACTATGGATACACAATATGAGGGTAGTGCCTTTAACTCTTCACCAAATGATGAAGTTCCCAACAGAGGAAGGAGTTAAAATAGTCTACGGGGAGCAACATGCTGCAAAAGAGATATTCGCAATC
This sequence comes from Nicotiana sylvestris, assembly GCF_000393655.2. NCBI lineage: Eukaryota > Viridiplantae > Streptophyta > Magnoliopsida > Solanales > Solanaceae > Nicotiana > Nicotiana sylvestris. Next base: position 129,624,415 of record NC_091063.1, read on the forward strand.
GAGGAAGTGGTGCCGACTCCATAGCTTTCGACCTCGAAGAAGTCGAGCACTAAAGATAAGCAGGTGACCAAATAACAATCACCGCCTCCAACCTCGATAGAGTCGGAGCAATAGGTAATCGAAGATGAAGATGAGGATTTCCTTACTCCTCGAACCTTCGTCATTCCCGAAGAATCTGATGCAACTAAATCAACTATCGAGGAGCTGGAACAGGTCATTTTGATCGAGTACATGCCCGAGAGAAAGGTATACCTAGGAACGGGATTGACCCCAAACTTAGGAAAAAACTCATTCAATTTCTTATTGATAATATGGATTGCTTTGCTTGGTCCCATTTAGATATGAATGGGACTCCACCGAAAATCACCACACATCGCCTAAGCACCGATCCCAGGTTCAAACCGGTGAAGCAAAAAAGGAGGCCTCAATCCGAGGTAAAGCATGTTTTCATAAAGGATGAGGTAACCAAACTTCTTAAAATAGGATCTATTCGGAAGGTAAAGTACCCCGAGTGTCTAGCCAACGTAGTTGTAGTTCTTAAAAAAGGAAACAAACTTAGAATGTGCGTAGATTATAAGGACTTGAACAAGGCATGTCCAAAAGTTTCTTTCCCCTTGCCAAACATCGATCGTATGATCGATGCCACGGGTGACCATGAGATCCTTACTTTTCTCGATGCCTACTCCGGGTACAATCAGATTCAGATGAACCCGGAGGACTAGGAAAAGACTTTGTTTATTACTAAGTTTGGAACTTATTGTTACAATGTAATTCCCTTTGGGCTAAAAATGCAGGAGCTACGTACCAACGCCTAGTTAACAAAATGTTCGAAGAACAAATAGGTAAAAAAATAGAATTCTATATTGATGATATGCTGGTTAAGTCCCTACGCGCAGAGGACCATTTAGTTCATTTGCAGGAAATATTTGCAATTTTGGGGAAATACAACATGAAGCTTAACCCAGAGAATGTGCCTTCGGAGTTTGCTCGGGTAAGTTCCTCGGCTTCATGGTGTCAAATCGAGGTATCGAAATCAACTGCCATAAGATCAAGGCTATCTAGGATATCATGATCGTGGATAGTGTGAAGGCCGTGCAAAGGCTAACAAGGCAAATAACTGCCTTGGATCGATTCATTTCGAGCTCGTTGGATCGAAGTCACCAGTTCTTTTCCTTGCTCAAAAAGAAAAAGAATTTCATGTGGACCATGGAATGTCAGCAAGCCTTAGAAGAATTAAAATGATATATGTTGAGCCCGCCTTTGCTTCACACCCCGAAGGTAGATGAAAGGCTTTATCTATACTTGGAAGTGTCCGAGATTGTGGTAAGTGGGGTACTAGTTCGAGAAGAGCAAGGTACGCAATTTCCTATTTATTATGTAAGCTAAACTTTAGAAGATGCTGAAACTAGGTTCCCTCACTTAGAAAAATTAGCACTTGCATTGATAAGCGCATCTCAAAAGTTAAAACTATATTTTCAATGTCATCCTATACGTGTATTAACCACTTACCCCCTTCGAAATGTTTCGCATAAGGCCGAGCTATCGGGCCGATTGGCCAAATGGGCCATTGAACTTAGTAGGTACGGTATCGAATATCAACCCCGAACGACCATCAAGTATCAAATCCTAGCTGACTTCATGGCCGATTTTACGCCGACCCTCATACCCGAAGTAAAGAAAGAACTCCTATTAATCTTGGGTACAACATCGGGGGTATATACCCTCTTCACGAACGGTGTCTCGAATGTGAAGAGGTACGGGCTTGGCATTGTCTTGAAGCCACCCACAGGTGATACTATTAGGCAATCTATCAAAACTCCTAGATTAACTAACAATGAGGTCGAGTATGAGGCCATGATTACAGGTCTCGATCTAGCTAAAAGCTTGGGAGCAGAAATTGTATACGGCCAAAATCAAAGAGTCTAATTTTATGGTCGTTATGGCACTTCGTAAGACCGCCCCCAGAAGGCTCAAGGTTTGACCCCGAAGGTTCTCAATGATCGACCTCGAGGCAGTTCAAATCGATGGCTATGATGGACAAACGGGAAGTTCCCAAGGCACGTGATTAAAGCTGACTAATTCTATTAGGCTAGTTCAAGCCCGTACCGTGGCATTAAATAGTTGTACCATCCTCAAATCCTTGTAATAAATGCGTTTGTACTATGTTGGGATACCCCCTTATGTATAAAGGGGACCCTTGTCATTTTGTAACACATACAACATTCAATACAAGAACATTCTCTGCTCTCTAACTTAAACACATTCTCCTTTGATTCTATTACTTACATTTATTACTTACATTTATTGTGTATCATTAATTGTCCTTCATTTACTACTCATTATTGACCATAAAGAGCTCTTATCAAAGCTCTTAGAATTGTTAGTCCTTCATCGGCCGTTCACATCCTAACGCTTAGCTCGACCTCGAGGCCTCGATTCTCAGCCACTCGGTTTGCTCGACACACTGCCTTCAATTTCTTACCATATTTTCTAGTCTCACACTTAGCATCTACTGCCTAACAACTAGCATAAAAATAAATCACATATTTTTAGAACCACAAAATCAAATCTAGGTGTAATTACCATTTTCAAGGTAAACAGTTTGGCGCCCACCGTGGGGCTAAAAATAATACTGATTGTTTTTTTACTGGTCTGCTACATAACGCAAGTTATCTTTCACACTTTTTCTTATCCAAGAATCTTTAATTTCAGGTCAAAATGTCTAACTCAGTGAACGCACATGAAAACAACGATCTTGAGGACCATGAAGAGAATGGTGTAGATGTCCCAGGTATTGGTGTACCACTACGAAACCCTGAGGATGCACCAGAGCCAATCCCCATGGATGTGGTCTCACGCAATGCCCAACACGTCGATATAAGCTTCCACACCAACAAGAGTATATGCCAAGAAGACCAATAAGAGGCTTAGAAAACCCAGCTCGGGAGGAGTAAGAGGTTAGCATTCACGTCATCTTTGAGATGTTATAGGCACGACAGCTGGCGATTTCTCAACCGCAAAGCCACCAAAAACCTCCAAGCACAGCGGAACCAGAAGCATCCCCTCAAGCCGAACATGTACCAGAAAGGTCAAGCAACAACGGGTCAATAGCTGACCCCTCCATTATAAAGATGCTCGAGGATCTCACAAAGAGGATCGAATTGGGTGAAAAAAAGATAGAAGCCAACGACAAAAAGGTGGAGACCTACAATTCAAGGGTTGATCAGATTCCGGGCGTACCCCCGATCCTGAAGGGTGTAGATTCAAAGAAGTTTGTGCAAAAGCCATTCCCATAAAATGCCGCTCCAAAGCCCATCCCAAATAAATTCAGAATGCCCGATCTTCTGAAGTACAACGGAACCTCGGACCCCAATAAGCACGTCACTGCTTACACTTGTGCGGTGAAGGGCAACGACATGAGGGACGATGAAGATCGAATCCGTGCTGCTAAAAACGTTCGGAGAAACACTTTCGAAAGGGGCCATTATTTGGTATCACAACCTAGCCCCAAATTTGATAGACTCGTTTGCCATGCTGGCAGATTCTTTCATAAAGGCACATGTCGGTGCCATAAAGGTGGCTACAAGGAAATCCGATGTCTTCAAAATCAAACAAAAAGAAAATGAGATGCTGTGGGAGTTTGTATCTCGCTTTCAAATGGAGTGAATGGAGTTACCACTAGTCTCCGATGACTGGGCAGTGCAGGCCTTCACCAAAGGATTGAACGAATGAAGCTCGGTGGCTTCGAAGTAGCTGAAGCAGAATTTAGTTGAATATCCCGTTGTGACTTGGTCGGATGTCCACAACTCATATCAATCAAAGATTAGGGTCAAGGACGACCAACTAGGAGCCCCCACGGGCTCGGTATTTCCTAGTAGGCTTCCGACAAAGGAATTAAGGCCAAAAAAGAAAGGTACCAACCATACACCGAAGATAGAAGAAATGCCCCAAGCCGTAACATACACTGAAATAATCAAAGGACAGATCGAGGTCAGAATCTTGGGGGACTCGTAAGCAAAGTCGGATTCGATAGACACACATGACTGACGGAGGCACCCCGCTTGTCTGAATACAACTTCAACATTGACGTTTTGGACATTGTATTTGCCATCGGTAAAATCAAAGACACCCGTGGCCAAGACCTGTACTATCAAATCCGTATTAGAGGAACCCTAACTTAGTGTGCAAATTTCACGGCACACACAGTCATAGGACCGAAGATTGTAGACAGCTCCGAGAATAAGTAGCTCGGCTACTCAGCTAAGGGCACCTCTGAAAGTTCCTTAGCGACCAAGCCAAAAGTTTGCTCCGAGAAAGAGAGGCGAATAGGAAAAATGAAAGAGACGAGCCGCAACATGTCATCCATATGATCGTTGGAGGAATCGACATCCCGCAGGAACCCATTGTCAAAAGAACAAAAATATCCATCACCAGGGAGAAGCAAACTCAGGGTTATATACCCAAAGATGCGCTCAAAAAATTCACGCCTAAGAGGGCCTCGATAGAAAAACTTTGTAATGGGCCAAACGGTCAGATGAGTCGTGTCCGTATAGAATAGTTGAGCCCCGACGGCAAAACATGTATGCATGTATCAATTATTTGAAGAAGCATTCTGTTAATATCAAAAACACTTTATGTCTCAAAGAAGTCTACTATTATACAAGCTCTACACTTATAATCCTACGGGAAATGGCTCAAGAGCATAAAAGCGCCCCTGAATACTCGGGGACTGTCATCAACAATCAGTACATCCGAGTCATTGAAAACTCAAACTCATAAGACCTCAAAGAGGCACCCCCTCGAAATAAAGGCCAAGGCCAATATACTCGGGGACTAACTTTTCAAACAAGTTCAAAAAGTTATCGGGAAACAAGTCCAAGTGAAATACCCGAAGGCTATGGCCATATAAACACTACGGTCCTATAAAGGCTATGGCCAAAATAATGCGGCTCGGAGGTGTCCGACTTCCACAATAAATTAAAGGCCTTCAAACATTGAAAATCAGGTTTAATCAGGCTACCCTCGGCAAAATAAAAACATAAAGGGCTTCGATAAATTCAACCCTCGAATAATTAAACGGCTTCGATAAATTCAGCCTTCGAATAATTTAAAGACTTCGATAAACATCAGCCATCAGAAAAACCTCAAGAGGTATTCGGCTATTATTACACAAAAAAGTTACTAATAAAGTTGCGATACGTCAAATCCTCAAAAAACCCAACGGGTACAAAAAACACATGCTAAGGCATACAAAATTTTACTAAGTCTTTTAGCCAAAAAGAGGGAGAAAGTATAGCCACTTTAAAGGCCGAATCGGCCCAACCTAAAGATCCTAAGGGCCGACTTAAAGAGCCCAAGGGCCGATATATAAGAGCCTAAGGGCCGATATATAAGAGCCTAAGGGCCAACTTAAAAGAGCTTAAGGGCCAAAATATATAGAGTTCGAGACCTCGCTCTCACTCAACTCGGACTCAAGAGTCCCATTATTTTTAGCTCATATCGAATTGATTTAAGCTTAGATCGAGGATTAACAAAACCTTAAGGGGTATTATATTGATCAATAAAAACCTAAGGGTTTATTATGTTCTGAGTCCGAATCAAAACTCGGACTGATTGTTTGAATTATCGAAATCTTCCACAAATGAAAACAAAATAAAATTCGACAGAAGTTGAGGATAGAGCAAAAATATACTTTATATTCATGAGGGGTGTTTTACAAAACATATTTACAATGCCCGAAAAGGGCCCTTGCACAGAAAAGAAAAAGAGAACCTGATCTATTTTCGAGGTCATATCCCCGGGAGTGCCATCCTCAAGAACTGCACATTCGTCAGCTCTATCTTCGGGAGCCTCCTCTCCCTCAGGAACATCTTCTTCACCTTTCTCGTCCCCCGAGCCACTCGTTACCTCCTTATCATCGAAAGAGACATGAAACCTGGCATCGGTTTCCCGCGCCTTTGCCTCGGCTATCTCCTCAGCAAGGTCGAACCCTCGGGCATGGATTTCTTCGAGAGTCTCCCTACGGGCTTGGCACATGGACAAATCATTGCTCCTTTTTTCCCGGACGGAGGCCTCCCTCAACTCTGCTTGAATGGTCACAGCGTCCTTTAAGTATATGGCAATGGATTTATTAGCTGCAGCCTTCGTCTTCTCAGCTTCAGCCTTAGCCTGAACAACTTCGGCTCGGGCTCTAGCGAGCTCTGCCTCTAACTCCTCAATTTTCTTAGCCTGGGCTTGACCCTTCACATTAATGCCTCGGAGTTAAGTTTCAGCCAAGGCCAGTTGGGCTGTAACAGCTTCCTTATCGGCAGCGAGCTGATCCATGCTCTCTTTCCATCGATGGCAATCGGCTTTAACTTGATCAACCTCGCCTCGGAGCTGCCCAATCATCTCTAACTTTTGCCGCAACTGAGATATCAAAGTGTTAGCCTCCGAAGTAAGGCCAAGAAAGCCATACTCTGTTAAAATCACAATTATCTGCTCATCTAGCTCGGACTCATTTTTCCGAGCTTTGGCCAATTCAGCCCGGAGGTCCTTAAGCTCCTCTTCCTTTCGGCTACAGAAGAGCCTCAGGGCCTTCTCTTTACCCGAAACTTTCCTATGCTCGGCCTCACATTGGCTCAACTCAGCTCTAAACTTAATGATGTCCTATACATGAAATGAAGATATATCAGTCAAAGGAAAAGGAGGAAAGGAAACAATTACAACAATGAAAGTTAGTATTTACCCGACACAGGAGATGTTGAGCCTCTTCAAAAATGGTGGACGCATCATTGAGGTCAATAGTATCCTCGACCCCAGCAAAGCAACTCTGAAAGGGATCTTCTTCGAGGACCTTGCTCGGATCGGGCATACGCAGAGCGTTAGCTTCTTTGATTGCCTCCTCAAAATAAGTTGGCAAAGAAAGAGCGTGACTTGTTGTCATGGACCCGAGCTCTTCACCCGGGGTGTTCTAATTAGCTTCGGGGGTCTCCCCATTTGCCCCTTCTGGTATATTTGTTGAAGTCGAAGGAACGATCTCAACCTCCGGGGACACGGGGCCCTTACCCGTATCTTTCTTTGGGGTTCCCTCACCACATAATGAGGTCTCTAGTTTGGAGGGCTTGGCGGCCTCGATTGGTTTCCTGGCTCGATGCACCAACGCGGACTCTTCACTGTCATTTTCTTCGTCATCCGGGGAATCGTGGGTCGAATCTGCGCCTGCTTGAGCAAATCTCTTACGCAGCCTTCAAGCAGGGGTTTTCTTGTCTTGAGGATCTTCAGGCTTCGAAACCCTTTTTCTTTTGTTGTCCTTCTCAAACTTCAGGATCGATGACTTGGTCCCTTCCCCGGGCGGGGCTGGCCTCATTTCGGAGATATCTCTGATGCCTGCACAAGTAAATATGAATAAGTTGATGCCACAAAAGAATGGAAAACATCTAAAACTTGAAAAGAAAATTTACCATGATGTTTGGCCTCCCATTTGTCCCTCGATAGACCATGCCATTTGCGCTCATCATACGAGGAGGTCGCGGCCAACTTTCGGATCCAGTCCTCGAGATCGGGTACAACGTGAGGTGTCCGAGAAACAACTGCAGAAAAGATAAAAATATTATTATGGGATGTGGAAGTTGAGTATATATAGATATTAGGGAGAATGACTCCACTTACGATTATAATTTCATCACTCCGGGAACGACATTTTGTCCCGGGGAATGACGTCTGAAGTCCTTACTCTAACGAACAGGCTCATCCAACCCCGATCCTTGGCTTCGCCGTTACTGGCAAATAAGGCTTTCTTCGTGTGACGTTGTAACTTGACAAGCCCTCGAAACAGCTGGGGCTGGTATAGTCGAATCAAGTGGTTGAGAGTGAATTCCAACCCCTTGGCCTTTTCGGAAAAGTAGCGCAGCATAATCACGATGCGTCAAAAAGAGAGATAAATCTGGCCGAGGGTGATTTCGTACGTTTTGCAGAAGCCGGTCACCACCGGATCAAGGGAACCCAGTGTGAAGGGGTAAGTGTAAACACTTAAAAACCCCTCTACATGGGTAGTAATGCTTTCCTCGAGGCTCGGGATCTGAACAATGACCTCATCTCCCCAGCCAGTGGCCTTCTTCATATCCTTAAGGTGCTCGTCCGATATCAAGCTAAGATATCGAGATGCATGCTCGCATCGGCCTAGGACATTGGAGGGATTTCCAATACTAAAATACTTCTTAATAACACAAGGGTCGGGGTGATTTCTTCAAGAGTCCGCGGCATCATCAGTTTGGCCGACTGGGAGGTAGAAGAAGACGGCTCTTTATCTTTATTGGGGACCGTTTTGGATGTTTTAGCCATGATTTCAAGCTAAAGAATATAGACTGTATCAGAATGTTATGTTTTTATAAGAACTTGGCATTTTTTGGCGCTTATGAAGGCGGTGGAGACAGTGATTAGAGAAAGAGATGAAGAAGAAAAAGATGTAATAAAAGAGTAAAGTTCTTTACTCAAAGGAATAGCCTCATATTTATAAAAGGGCAACGACGGTTCGGCGACGCTAGTGGCTGACCAATACTGGCGTGCATTCAATGTTTTGGGGAAATGGATTGATGGGAAGTTTCAGTCACTTCGAATGCCTGTATAACGGAAATGATGTCGTCACTAAAGACTTTGGAAAAACGAGGATCAAATCGTTACTTATCATCTTATTCTAAAAAACGCGGGGACTATCTGCATACGATTAAAATCGTATGCCTCTAATTTATAGGCCCGAGTGTCCATCCTAGGCCTAAGTACGGGCGAGGTCGAGTTCGAGACCGACTGATCAGACTTGAGCTCAACGCCAGAGTGCGATGCCCGGAGATAGGAGTGCGAGGAATAGTGGGTCCAAGTGTGCTCGACCCTGAAATAGTATCGTTATGGATTTATACCAGAACGAGTTAGATTCCTGCCATGTCCCCAAAGTCATGGCTCAAATCCCGGAATAGGATTGTACGATTCTGTACTAGGCGGTTAGATAGCTGTACCTTGAATATTCCTTACTGTAAATAGAAATATACCTTATTTAGGGGTTCTCCTATTATATAAAGGGGACCCTAATCATTTGTAACATCATCTAATCATTGAGAAAAGAATATACTCTCTACATTTTTGCCTACTGCCCATCAGAATTATCCTTAGCTTTAGTGCTCTTACTTTACTTTTCTTACTTAATTGTTCTTATTGCTTTAAGCCCACCTCAAGGTCACTAAGCTCGAGGCCACCGCTGTCAAGCAACATTGGTTTGATTTGCTTTTTTCTTTCATTTATACTTCATATTTCTTGATTATTAATTGGTATTGAACTAAATCACATATCTTTAAAATAACAAATCAAATTTGATTGTTACTCGTATTTTCGAGGTAGATAAAAATGGAACTTTCTTACGGGCACAACTAGACAATAGATTATACCTTTCATATTAACTAGTCCCTCCATTTCTATTTAAGGGAATACCTTATCTTCTTACTCGATTTCAAAGAGAATGACAATTTTTTTTTTTAAAATTTAAAGATAAATGTTACATAAACTTTTTGTTTTATCCTTTAATGAATTTTTTTGTATAACTTAATGAATTATTTAAAATCATAAGTTTCAAAAGTCTTTAAATTATAAGTTCTAATATTTTTTGTTCTTTATAGTGCTATTTGAACATCATGCCCCTTTACAAGCTTAAATTTAAGAAAATGATCTTTTTAGATCTCTTATGTGTAAAAGACAGATCTCTTATGTGTAAAAATAAATCTCTCATGCGTAAAAAAAAGAGGTAGGGTCATAAAATAAAAAACAAGTTTGTAAAGAGCCAAAAAATCAATTGATCTGTACTTCGTGCATATTAAAACTCTGTCACTTAAATTTGAATAAAAGGAGTATATTCAAATACAGAAACAAAACCGCATCACTGCTTTAAAAGATTCAGGGGGTAACTAGATTTATGAACAAACAAAAATAAATGAAATGGTAGAATCTTATTGTAAAACTTTATTTACAACTACTCACACTTACTCAACCAAATCTTATCCAGTTGCGCCTTACAATATACTAAATACCGACGATTATCATACACTCAACACCACACTTACCATTGAGGAAATCCACAGTACAATGAACTCGTTTAAACCCTTAAAAGCGCCAAGACCTGATGGCCTATATCTCTTTTTTATTTCAGAAGTACTGGTCCTATATTGCAAATTCTATCACATCCTTTTGTCATGAAGTTTTCAATAACCAATACCTTCCTCCAATAGCGAACAAAATGTATATGTGTCTCATTCCAAAAAAATTCCACCCATCTTCAGTTACCCAATTAGACCCATTGCCCTTTGTAATACACTTTATAAAATAATAATGAAAATTATTGTTAATAGGATCAAGCCTCTATTACAAAAGCTTATTAGTCCTGAACAATCAGATTTTCTAAAACAACGTCGTACTTCTGATAATGCAATTATCGTGCAGGAAATTCTAAATTATTTTGGTAAAAAGAAAGGCAAACAAGCAAACTTTCTTTGAAAATTAAATCTTAAAAAAGCTTTTGATCAAATGGGTGTGCATTCATTAAAGATACATTACATTACTTCAACTTCGCAGCCCCATTAATTTCACTAATTATGTCCTACATCACTACCTTATTCATCTCCATTTTACTAAACAGAAAACCCATAGAATTCTTTACACCTATAAAAGGAATCCGTCAAAGTGACCCACTCTCACCATACAATTCATTTTATGCATGGAACGACTATATCGTCAAATTCATACGGCCGTAGATTATAAACAATGGATTCCAGTCCAATTATCCAGTTGAGGTCCATCTATCTCACACTTACTCTTTGTTGATAATATCATCCTGTCTTTATGTCTCATAACTACCAGTATTCATACAATTATCGATGTACTTAACACATTTACTCACAAGTCGGGACAAAAAATAAATTATGCAAAGTCAAAAATATTCTTCTCTAAAAATACTACTCCTCATGATAAACAGACCATCCTTACTTCATTTTGTATGAAAGAAGGTGTCAAATTTGTAAAATATCTAGGCTTCCCTCAATTCACTCAAAGACTCATCAAAGCTGGTTACCAATTTATCATGGATAATATATTAAAACAAGGCTAGCTGGATGAAAAATTAATATGCTAAATATGGCAAGACGAAAAACTTTAATTAAGTCTAAGTTAAACTCAATTCCAACTCATGTTATGCAAGTTATTAAACTTCCTCACAATATCATAGATTATATGGAAAGGGCCAACGAATTTTTTTTTTTTTTTTGAGGTACAACACAACGTAGAAGGAAACCGCACCTCGTAAAATGGAAGACTATACAACAATCAAAGAAAAGGGGTGGAGGTGGGAGGTATTCAAAACATAACTATGAAAAATAATGCTCTACTAGGTGCCTTAGCTTGGAGATTGTTCACATCACCAACAATACAATGGGCTTCTATACTCATCAATAAGTATGCAATAAAACCAACCAACATCAATTTTTTAATATATGAAAAGTTGTCAAATTAGGTTGGCAAGATTGTCAATAAGGCCTACTATGGCACATTGCCACCAGACAACATATACATTTTTGGACGGAGCCTTGGGTTGGGCCAAATATTATACTCAAGAACATTGTTGATGGCCCACTACCAAACAACGAACAAAGTTCCACATTGTGCAACATTTGACCCAAGATATGGTAAACATCAATGCCTTACCTTTTGAGCTACCATTAACTATTGTAAACAAAATGCACAAAATTTATATACAACCATTACATAATTCACAAGTTTATGACCAACTCATCTAGGGACTAACCCCTAACGGAAAAGTTACAGTGCAATCTCTGTACTATAAACTACAAAACACATAGGTAGTTCAAAACTTTAAATGGATATGGGCATTACAGTTGCCACAAAAAATTAAGTACTTTCTTTGATAATTGGGCACAATCGCTTACCAACTGCTGCATATCTTTATAAACTTCATATTAATCCATTCACAATCTGCCCTATTTGTCACAAAGATGAGGAAATCATTGCCCATTTATTATTCAATTGCCTCAAGACACAACCTCTTTGGAATAACATGGGAATCACAACACTCATACAAATATTGGGATATAACGATGACCTACCACTACACAACATTTACACCCTCATCTGTACTAACAAACAAATGCCATCTCAAATCTCAGCCAAAATACTCTTACCATAGGCCTTATGGCACATTTGGCACTGCAGCAATAAAAAGATTTTTGAAAATGTTGAAACAATCATTCCTTCCAACATATCCTATCTCAAGAGGCAGAATACCACTATATAATTCAAAAGAATGCTATACAACCACAAATTAAAATAATGTACATCAAATGGAAACCACCCACTGCAGGAGCCATTAAACTTAATACCGATGGCTCCTCCACTGACACGCCTCCTAAATATGGGTTGGGTGGGGTCTTCCGCAATTCAACTGGCAACTGGCTACTAGGCTATGCTGGAAGCAAGCCAACGGAAGACCCTACTTCAATGGAACTATGCACTTTGCTACAAGGATTGCACATTGCCTAGAGACACAAATTAATACCACTGAAAATCAATGCGGACTCTATCGAGGTAATATCTATGCTACAAAACCACAACATGCACTACTCATCTCTACTGTTTGAATGCATGTACTTACTCCGCCAGCTGGGTTGACCATGTATTATGCATACATACATGGAGCAGAATCGGTTCCTGATAGGTTAGAAATATATGGTGCCACTATGGCAATGAGAGAGAATTTGAATCTACTCGTCCAACCGCCAACCTTTTTGATAAACGAATTAAGTAAATATCTAAACGGCACTATCTACCTAAGAAAAACTACTTCTGCACCACTCGCTTCTATTTCTTTTTGTTTAGATGCACCATATACGGGATGTAAGAGCATGGACTCTGATATGAATCAGTCCAACAACTTACTTACATCTTCTTTTTGTAACCTAGGGTAAAGCAGGCCCCAAGCTCCTTGTAAATTTAACTGTCTTTAATATAAAGTTATTTCGTCGGTTCACCAAAAAAAAAGAATAAAAGGAATATATATAAAGAAATGTTATAAATATATTATATTATGGATATTCATTTAGTACTCCGTTATAAACAAGCTTCCTGAAGAAGCTTATCCATATGGGACTCCGCCGTAAATATGTTTATCTATTTAGTACTCTATTGGAAATAAACCTCCTGAAGAAGCTTATCACTTCGGTACCCGGTTATGGATAAATATTACCCCCGGTAGAAGATTATCCATACCGGGTATAATAAGCTTATCCTTTCGATACTCCGTTATGGATAAACATTAACCCCGGTAGAAGATTATCCATACCGGGTACAATGAGCTTATTCGTTTAGTACTCCATTATGGATAAACATTACCCCCAATAGAAGATTATCTATACCTGGTACAATAAGCTTGTCCTTTCAATACTCTGTTATGGATAAACATTACTCTCAGTAGAAGATTATCCATCTCTGGTATAGTAGCAGCTTACACAGCAGCTTCCTTTCTTCTATAAATAGAAGAGATTTCAGTTCATTATGTACATCAGTTTGAATTCGAATAATATATCAGTTTCTCTCTATACTTGTCTTTACTTTACAGTCTTTATTTTATAACATGTTATCAGCATGAGGCTCTGCCATCTCGAGCAAATACTTTGAAAGTATCTGAGGTATGAACTTTCTTTTTCTATATAATGTCAAATCTGTATAAACATGAATTTGTAGACCTGGATATATCGGGCAAAAGCTACATGTCTTGGGTGTTTGATGCTGAAATTCATCTTGATGCGATGGGTCTGGCAGACACCATCAACAATAAAAATCAGGCATCAAACCAAGACCGTACCAAAGCAATGATATTCCTACGCCATCACCTTGATGAGGGCCTGAAAATGGAATATCTTACTATTAAAGATCCAGTCATACTGTGGAATAATTTGAAAGATAGATATGACCACCTAAAGATGGTCGTTCTTCCACAGATACGTTATGATTTGACTCGTCTAAGGCTACAAAATTTTAAATCTATAAGTGAATATAATTCTGCTATGTTCAGAATTATTTCCCAATTGAAATTATGTGGTGATAATATTACTGATCATGATATGTTGGAGAAAACTTTCACCACTTTTCATGCCTCGAATATGCTCCTTCACGTGACGACCCGGCCGGTCGTCTTAAGAATTAATACCCCGATCCCCTATTAACTGCTTCCCTCATCTTTATTTCTGCTATTTTGATTTGCCGGGATGTTCGGTTTTGAGTTTCGGAGAGTTTTGGTACACTTTGTCCCTAAATGAGAGCTTAAGTTTGGAAAATTTGACCGTAGTCGGAAAAGTGTGAAGAAGGTCTCGGAATAGAATTCTGACGGTTCTGTTAGCTCTGTTGGGTGATTTCGGGTTTAGAAGCGTGTTCGGATTGTGTTTTGGAGGTCTGTAGCTAATTTAAGCTTGAAATGTCGAAAGTCGAAATTTGAAGTTTCCGGTTCGATAGTGAGATTTTGATCTGAGGATCGGAATGGAATTCCGGAAGTTGTAGTAGCTCCGTAGTGTTGAATGTGACGTGTGTGCTAAATTTTAGGTCATTCAGACGAGGGTTGATAGACTTTTTGATCGAAAGCGTATTTTTAGAGTTTTGGAGTTCTTAGGCTTGAATCCGCGGTTGATTCGTTGTTTCGATATTGTTTTAGGTGTTTTAAGGATTGGTATAAGTTTGGAAAGTGGTATTGTACTTGTTGGTGCCTTTTGTTGAGGTCCCGGGGGGCCTCGGGATGGTTTAGGGAGGTTGTCGGAAGAATTTGGAATTGTTTGAGTAGCTTCAGCTTCTAGTTTTCTGTCATAACCGCACCTGCGGTTGGGTCCCACAGGTGCGTATTCACAGATGTGGAAATTGCCATCGCAGAAGTAGAAATGGGGAGGAACAGTAGGTGCCGTAGAAGCAGGAGAATTTCCGCAGGAGTGGTACCTCATCTGCGAATGGGTAGTCGCAGGTGCGGAAACAGGCTGAGTTAGTGATTGTCACAGATGCGACCGTTGGTCCACAAAAGGAGGACCGCAGGTGAGCTCCCATGACCGCAGAAGTGGTTTACCTGGGCAGAAACATATAAATTCTTGCCTTCGCGAATTTTAGCTATTTTCACCTCTTTTCAAACGGGAAGAAGCCTTGAGGAGCACTTTCAAGGGATATTTTCAGAGGAGTTCATTGGGGTAAGGTCTTTGGTCCCTAAACTCATTATTGGGGTGATTTTTATCATTATAAACATGAAAATTTAAGGAAAATCAGTGGTAATTTCGGGGATAGGGCTTGACTAATTAGAGACCTTTGAGTGATGATTTGAGGGACCATTTGAGGTCCGATGTTGGTACTTTTGGTATGACTGAACTCGTGAGAGTGTGAGGATTCTGGAAATGTAAATTTTACCTGATTCTGAGATATGGGCCCGAGGGGCATTTTGGTCATTTTATCTAATTTTGCGTATTAGCTTAGAATTTCTTTGTAGAATCAGTTACTTGAAGTGTTATTTACATTATGACATTGAATTGAATAAATTTGGGCCATTTGGAGTTGAGTACTCGTGGCAAGAGCGTGGTTTCAGATTGATTTGAGTTGGTTCGAGGTAAGTGGCTTGCCTAACCTTGTGTGGGGGACTTTCCCCTTAGGATTTTTTATATTTGATAATTTAAATACCTTGTACATGAGGTTACGAGTGTGTACTTGAGCTAATTATTGAAAATCCGGTTTTCTTTAAGTAATTTCAATTGTGTTCCTTTTCCTGTTTTATACTACTTGCAATTTAAGCATGTTGTTAGCTTAGAAAAGCATGTTTAATTGACTAAATTGCTTATTTGCTTAAACTGTCTTAATTGCATTATGTGGAGCACATTAGGTTAGAATTATCTGTTTACTTGGTACGAAATTTAGCTTAATTGAGTATTCCTTATATTGTTGCTGCGTGTTTTACTTTGGGACTACGGGACGGCATCCCGGGAGATCCCTAGCACGTATATTGAGGATACCAAGAGATCCTTGTGATACCAAGATATCCCTAGCATATATTGAGGATACCGAGAGATCCTCGGGATACCAAGAGATCCCTAGCATATATTGAGGATACCGAGAGATCCTCAGGATACCAAGAGATCCCTGGTATATATTGAGGGTACTAAGAGATCCTCGGGATACTGAGAGATCCCCGGTTATTATTCTTATGAAGAGTGGTATTTCCTTGTGACTATTTTTGCCTCTAATTCAGTTATTGAGTTCCTTATTTTCATGTATTAAATTCTTATTGTTAGCTTTCAACTGTACTACTTATCTTATTCTGTCATACCTTTTATTTTTATTATATCTCAATAGGGCCCTGACCTTCCTCGTCACTACCCGATCGAGGTTAGGCTTGGCACTTACTAAGTACCACTGTGGTGTACTTATGCCCTTTTTGCGCATGTTTTTCATGTGCAGATCTAGGTATTTCGACCCAGTCTTATCACCCTTGAGGCGAGGCGACTGCTCCAGAGACTTCGAGGTATAGCTGCCGCGTCCGTACACTGAGGAATCCCTTTCCATTCTATCTTGTAGTGATAGCCCTTCTATCTTTTCTGTTGATGTAGACATTCTGGAGTTAGAGCATTTTTATTATATTTGTAGCTTGTGATTCATGGGTTTCTGGGTTTTGGGAAAAAGTATTAGTTTTTGAGAGCTAATATTGTGTATGCTGAGCGGCACTTTTAAACGCTATTTTATTACTCTATTTCTGTTTTAAATTTTTTTCTTTCGCAAATTGGTTTATCTTCCGCATTTTAGGCTTACCTAGTCGTAGAGACTATGTGCCGTCAGATGGTTCACGGAGGGCGAACCGGGGTCATGACAAGTTGGTATCAGAGCTCTAGGTTCATAGGAGTCATGAATCACAAGCCAGTTTATTAGAGTCACGCTGATCGGTACGGAGATATCTGTACTTATCTACGAGAGGCTATGTATCTGTTAGGAAAATTCCACTTCATTTGATTTCCTTGTCATGCGAGATTTTGATATCACAATTCTAAACTTCTATCTTCTATTCTTTCACAGATGGTGAGGACACGCGCTACCCGAGATGATCAAGCACCCGCGCCCCCTACTGCAGCCGTCAGAGGCCGGGGTCATAGTAGAGGGCGAGGACGCATACGTGGTGCAGCCGGAGCACTTATGTGAGCTGCCACCGAGGTACCACCACCAGTTCCAGCTGGAGTCCAGGCACCTGATATGCCTACTGCTACTACTACTCAAGCACTTCAGGAGACTCTAGCACAGTTCATAAGCATGTACACCACTCTAGCTCAGGCAAGGTTTCTCCCCCTTGTTGCAGCTACATCTCAGGCCGGGGGAGGGGCACAGACTCACACCGCCTGCACTCCTGAGCAGCTAGTGCATGTTGAGAAGGTCTTATTCCTGTGCAGCCTGCAGTCCGAAATTAGCTCAAGGACAAGGCAGCAGTTTTCGCGGATTAGCAGCTGAGGCTTGAGAGGTTCAAGAAGTACAAGCCTCCTGTATTCAGTGGTCTAGCATCAGATAATGCTCTGGGATTTCTAGATGAGTGTTACCGCATTCTCCATACCATGGGTATATTAGGGTCGAGCGGGGTTTCCTTCACTACTTTCTAGCTTCGAGGAGCCGCCTATGAGTGGTGGTACACCTATGAGTTAGACAGTCCGGATGAGGCTGCTTCACTAACTTGGACTCAGTTTTTAGATCTATTCCTGAGAGAGTATGTTCCTCAAAGCCTCAGGGATGCATGGCGCGTAGAGTTTGAGCATTTGCGATAGGGTTCTATGACTGTCTTAGAGTATGCTGTCTGTTACACTAGTTTGGCTAGACATATACCAGCCTTGGTTTCTACTATTCGCGAGAGGGTTCGACAGTTTATTGAGGGCCTTATTCCCAGCATTAGGTTTAGCATGGATCGTGAGTTAGAGATGGATATTTCTTATCAGCAGGTGGTGAGCATTGCTAGGAGGATTGAGGGTATGCATGCTAGGGAGAGAGAAGAGAGGGAGGCCAAGAGGTCTCGAGAGTCGGGCCATTATTCTAGTGCTCGTGCCCGAGCTGCAGGTCATCATGGTAGGGTTTATATGAGTCGCCTTGTTCATTCAGCCCTTCCAGCAGCCAGTGGTATTTCAGCTCCTCCTAGGTCTTAGGAGTCTTATTATGCACCTCTGGTATCTAGCGCGCCTCCTGTGCGGGGTGCTTTTAGAGGTCAGTCCAGCAGACCTGGCCCAAGCCAGTCACAGCCGCCACGTCTTCCTAGAGCATGTTTTGAGTGTGGTGACCACACCATGTGGTGAGGGATTGTCTTAGACTTGGGAGGAGTGCGCCTCCACAGACTTCTCAGCCACAGCGCGCACCGCAGAGCTCTCAGGCTATGGTTACAGCTCCAGTTGCTACCCTATCTGCTCAGCTAGCTATAGGTGGAGGTCAGGGAGGTAGAGGTCACCCTAGAGGGGGAGGTCAGGCCCGATACTATGCTATTCCTGCTCGTACCGAGGTTGTTGCCTCTGATTCTGTCATCATAGGTATTATACTGGTTTGTCACAGAGATGCATCGGTTCTATTTGATCCAGGCTCCACTTACTCTTATGTGTCTTCTTATTTTGCTACACATTTGGGTGTACCTTGGGATTCTTTGAGTTCCCTTTTTATGTTTCTACTCCTGTGGGAGATTCTCTTGTTGTGGACCGCATTTATCGGTTGTGTTTGGTTACTCTTAGTGGTTTTGAGGCCAGAGCCGATTTATTATTGCTTAGCATGGAAGATTTTGATATTATCTTGGGCATGGACTGGTTGTCGCCCCATTATGCTATTCTTGATTGTCACGCCAAAACCGTGATGCTGGCTATGCCAGGTGTACCACGTATTGAGTGGAGGGGTACTTTAGATCACACTCCCAGTAGAGTTATTTCTTTTCTTAAAGATCAGCGTATGGTTGAGAAGGGGTGTGACGCATATTTAGCTTATGTGTGGATGTCAGTATTGATACCCCTTCAGTTGATTCAGTCCCAGTAGTACAGGATTTTCCCGATGTGTTTCCAGTTGATCTTCCAGGCATGCCGCCTGATAAAGATATTGATTTTGGCATTGATCTGTTGCCAGGCACTCAACCCATTTCTATTCCTCCATATCGTATGGCTCCTCCTGAGTTGAATGAGTTGCAGGATCAGTTATAGGAATTGCTTGATAAGGATTTTATTCGGCCTAGTGTATCACTTTGGGGTGCTCCCGTCTTGTTTGTGAAGAAAAAAGATGGTTCTATGCGTATGTGTATTGATTATTGTCAGAACAAGGTTACAGTGAGGAACTGTTATCCTTTGCCTCGTATTGATGATCTGTTTGACCAGCTTTAGGGCGCACGAGTGTTTTCTAAGATTGACTTGCGCTCAGGTTACCATCAGTTGAAGATTTGGGAGCCCGATATACCAAAGACTACTTTCAGGACTTGGTATGGTCATTACGAGTTCCTTGTTATGTCATTTGGGCTAACCAATGCCCCAGCAGCCTTTATGCATTTGATGCATAGTGTGTTCCATCCATATCTTGACTCGTTTGTCATTGTCTTTATTGATAATATTCTGGTGTATTCCCGGAGTCGGGAAGATCATGAGCATCACCTGAGGACAGTGCTTCAGACCTTGAGAGAAAAGAAGTTTTATGCTAAGTTCTCGAAATGTGAGTTTTGGTTGGATTCCGTGGCATTCTTAGGCCACATGGTGTCGAGTGAGGGTATTCAGGTGGATCCGAAGAAAGTAGAGGCCATGTAGAGTTGGCCCAGACCATCCTCAGCTACAGAAATTCGTAGTTTTCTCGGCTTGGCGGGTTACTGCCGTCGATTTGTGGAGGAGTTTTCATCGATTGCAGCCCCTATGACCCGACTAACCCAGAAGGGTGCTCCGTTCAAGTGAACAGAAGAGTGTGAGGCAAGCTTTCACAAGCTCAAGATGGCTTTGAGTACAACCCCAATTTTGATATTTCTTATAGGTTCGGGGTCTTACACTGTCTATTGTAATGCCTCGAGGATTGGCCTTGGAGCGATTTTGATGCATGACGGTAGGGTGATTGCCTACGCATCCAGACAGTTGAAGGTTCACGAGAAGAATTATCCAGTCTACGACCTTGAGTTAGCTGCCATTGTTCACGCCCTTAAGATCTGGCATCATTATTTGTATGGTGTCCCTTTGAGATTTATACTAATCATCGGAGCTTGCAGCACATGTTCAAGCAAAAGGATCTAAATTTGCGCTAGAGGAGATGGTTAGAGTTACTGAAGGACTATGATATCACTATTTTGTATCACCCGGGCAAGGCCAATGTGGTGGCCGATGCCTTGAGTTGCCGGGCAGAGAGTTTGGGGAGTTTGGCTTATTTACCAGCATCGGAGAGGCCTATGGCGGTGGATGTTCAGGCCTTAGCCAGCCAGTTTGTGAGATTGGATCTTTCGGAGCCCAGTCAGGTTCAAGCTTGCGTGGTTTCTCGATCTTCCGTATTTGATCGTATCAGGGAGCGTCAGTATGATGACAATCATTTGCTTATCCTCAAGGACAAGGTTCAGCATGGTGATGCCAGAGATGTGACCATTAGTGATGACGGGGTATTGAGGATGCAGGGTCGAATTTGTGTACCCAATGTTGATGGGCTTCGGGAGTTTATTCTGGATGAGGCCTATAGTTCGCGGTATTCCATTCATCCAGGTGCCGTGAAGATGTATTAGGATTTGAGACAGTACTACTGGTGGAGGTGGATAAAGAAAGATATAGTTGGATTTGTAGCTCGGTGCCTCAAGTGTCAGCAGGTGAAGTATGAGCACCAGAGACAGCGTGGGTTGCTTCAGCAGATAGAGATCCTGGAGTAGAAGTGGGAGGAGATCACCATGGACTTTGTAGTTGGGATCATATGGACTTTGAGAAAGTTCGATGCTATTTGGGTGATTGTGGATCAGCTGACCAAGTTCGCGCACTTCATTCCTGAGTGTACTACCTATTCTTCGGAGTATCTAGCGGAGATTTATATCCGGGAGATTATTTGTCTGCATGGTATTCCAGTTTCCATCATTTCAGACAGGGGTACTCAATTCATATCACGGTTCTGAAGGGCCCTTCAGCATGAGTTGGGTACTCGGGTGAAGTTGAGTACAATATTTCACCCTCAGACGGACGGACAGTCCGAGCGCACTATTCATATTCTTGAGGATATGCTCCGTGTGTGTGTGATTGAGTTTGGAGGGTCTTGGGATCAGTTCTTTCCATTGGCGGAATTTGCCTACAACAACAACTATCAGTTCAGATGGCACCATATGAGTCTTTATATGGTAGGCGGTGTAGAGCCCCGGTGGGTTGGTTTGAGCCAGGCGAGGCTAGATTATTGGGCACAAACTTGGTTCAAGATGCTTTGGAGAAGGTCAAGGTGATTCAGGATAGACTCTGTACAGCCCAATCTCGATAGAAAAGTTACACGGACCGGAAGGTTTATGACATTTCCTATATGGTTGGAGAGCAGGTTCTGCTTCGGGTTTCGCCTATAAAGGACGTTATGAGATTTGGGAAGAACGGGAAGTTGAGTCCGAGATTTATTGGCCCTTTTAAGGTGTTGAGGCGTGTTGGGGAGGTTGCTTATGAGCTTGCCTTACCTCCCAGCTTGGCAGGAGTTCATCCAGTAATTCATGTTTCGATGCTTCGTAGGTATCACAGTGATCCGTCACACGTGTTGGATTTCAGTTCAGTCAAGTTTGACAAGGATCTATCCTATGTTGAGGAGCTAGTGGCAATATTGGACAGGCAGGTTAGAAAGTTGATGTCAAAGAACATTGCATCAGTGAAGGTTCAGTGGTGGGGACAGTCGGTCGAGGAGGCGACCTAGGAGACCGAGCAGGATATACGCAGCTGTTACCCTCATCTTTCACTACTTCAGGTATGTCTCTATGCTCATTTGAGGATGAACGAATGTTTAAGTATAGGAGGATGTGACGACCTGACTGGTCATCTTAAGAATTAACGCCCCGATCCCCTATTAACTGCTTCCCCCGGCTTTATTTCTGCTATTTTGATTCGCCGGGATATTCAGTTTTGAGTTTCGGAGAGTTTTGGGACACTTAGTCCCTAAATGGGAGCATAGGTTTGGGAAATTTGACCATAGTCGGAACAGTATAAAGACGGCCTCGGAATGGAATTTTAATGGTTCCGTTATAGCTCCGTTGGGTGATTTTGTGTTTATGTGCATGTTCGGATTATTTTTTGGAGGTCAATAGCTAATTTAGGCTTGAAATGCCGAAAGTCGAATTTTGAAGTTTCTGGTTCGAAAGTGAGATTTTGATCCGAGGGTCGGAATGGAATTCTGGAAGTTAGAGTAGCTTTGTAGTATTGAATGTGACGTGTGTGCAAAATTTCAGGTCATTCGGATGAGGGTTGATAGACTTTTTGATTGAAAGCGTATTTTAGAGTTTTGGAGTTCATAGGCTTGAGTCCGCGGTTGATTTCGATGTTATTTTAGGTGTTTTAAGGATTGGTATAAGTTTGGAAAGTGGTATTGGACTTGTTGGTGCCTTTGGTTGAGGTCTTGGGATGGTTTAGGGAGGTTGTCGGAAGAATTTGGAATTCTTTGAGCAGCTTCAGCTGCTAGTCTTCTATCATAACCACACATGCGGTTGGGTCCCGCAGGTGCATAGCCGCAGAAGCAGAAATTGCCATCGTAGAAGCAGAAATGGGGAGGAAAAACAGGAGCCGTAGAAGCGGGAGAATTTCCACAGGAATGGTACCGCATCTGCGAATGGGTAGCGCAGGTGCGGAAACAGGCTAAGTTAGTAATTGTCACATATGCGACCGTTGGTCCACAAAAGGAGGACCGCAGGTGCGCTCCCATGACCGCAGAAGCGGTTTAGCTGGGCAGAAACATATAAATTCTTGCCTTTGCGAATTTTAGCTATTTTCACCTCTTTTCAAACAGGACGAAGCCTTGAGGAGCATTTTCAAGGGAGATTTTCAGAGGAGTTCATTGGGGTAAGGTCTTTGATCCTTAAACTCGTTATTGGGGTGATTTTTATCATTATAAACATGAAAATTTAAGGAAAATCAGTGGTAATTTGGGGGTTAGGGCTTGACTAATTAGAGACCTTTGAGTGATGATTTGAGGGACCATTTGAGGTCCGATTTGGTACTTTTGGTATGACTGAACTCGTGAGAGTGTGAGGATTCTGGAAATGTAAATTTTACTTGATTTTGAGACGTTGGACCGAGGGGCATTTTGGTCATTTTAACTAATTTCGCACATTAGCTTAGAATTTATTTGTAGAATCAGTTACTTGAAGTGTTATTTACATTACGAAATTGAATTGAATAGATTTGGGTCATTTGGAGTCGAGTACTCGTGGCAAGAGTGTGGTTTCGGATTGATTTGAGCTGGTTCAAGGTAAGTGGCTAGCCTAACCTTGTATGGGGGACTTTTCCCTTAGGATTTGGTATATTTGATAATTGAAATGCCTTGTTCGTGAGGTTACTAGTGCGTATTTGAGCTAATTGTTGAAAATCCGATTTTCTTTAAGTAATTTTAATTGTGCTCCTTTTCCTGTTTTATACTACTTGCAATTTAAGCCTGTTGTTAGCTTAGAAAAGCATGTTAATTGACTAAATTGCTTATTTGCTTAAAATGTCTTAATTGCATTATGTGGAGCATGTTAGGTTAGATTTATTTGTTTACTTGGTAAGAAATTGAGCTTAATTGAGTATTCCTTGTGTTGTTGTTGTGTGTTTTACTTTGGGACTATAGGACGGCATCCCGGGAGATCCCTAGCACGTATATTGAGGATACCAAGTGATCCTCGGGATATCAAGAGATCCCTAGCATATATTGAGGATATCGAGAGATCCTCGGGATACCAAGAGATCCCTAGAATATATTGAGGATACCGAGAGATCCTCGGGATACTAAGAGATCCCCGATATATATTTAGGGTACTAAGAGATCCCCGGTTATTATCCTTGTGAAGAGTGGTATTTCCTTATGACTGTTTTTGCCTCTGTTTCAGTTATTGAGTTACTTATTTTCCTATATTAAATTCTTATTGTTAGCTTTCAACTGTACTGCTTATCTTATTCTGTCATACCTTATATTTTTATTCTATCTTAGTAGGGCCCTGACCTTCCTCGTCACTACCCGACCGAGGTTAGGCTGGCACTTACTGAGTACCGTTGTGGTGTACTCATGCCGTTTCTGCGCATGTTTTTCATGTGTAGATCCAGGTACTTCGACCCAGTCCTATCACCCTTGAGGCGAGGCGACTGCTCCAGAAACTTCGAGGTATATCTGCCGCGTCCGTAGACCGAGGAGTCCCTTTCCATTCTATCTTGTCGTGATAGCCCTTCTATCTTTTCTGTTGATGTAGACATTCCGCAGTTAGAGCATATTTATTATATTCGTAGCTTGTGATTCATGGATTTTCGGGTTTTGCAAAAAATCATTAGTATTTGAGAGTTAATATTGTGTATGCCGAGCGACACTTTTAAACGTTGTTTTATTACTCTATTTCTGTTTTAAATTATTTTCTTCCTCAAATTGGTTTATCTTCCACATTTTAGGCTTATCTAGTCGTAGAGACTAGGTGCCATCATGATGGTTCACGGAGGGCGAACCGGGGTCGTGACACTACAACAGCAATATCGAGAGATGAGATTTAAAAAGTATTCTGAACTTATCTCACATCTTCTTATAGCCGAGCAACATAATGGGCTATTAATGAAAAATCATGAAAACCGACCTATTGGTTCTTGTCCATTCCTTGAAGTGAATGAGACGAACTTCCACCAAGCTAGACGTGGAAGGGGCCGTGGCCCCAGTCGTGGTCATGGCCGTGGTCGAGGAAGAAATTTTAATCATGGTAATAATAATGCACCAAAGAACCCTCCTCACCACCAGCAGTGGAAAAGGAAGGAACAGAAGCATGAAGCGGTGCAAGCACCAAATGCAGAAAATGCATGCTATAGATGTGGAGGAAAAGGGCACTGGTCATGTACCTGTCGTACGCCAAAGCACCTGGTTGAGCTTTATCAAGCCTCCTTGAAGAAGACAGAGAAAAATGCTGAAGCAAATTTTATTTCTGAAGATAATTTAGACTTCATGCATTTGGATGTAGCTGATTACCTTGCACTCCCAGTAGGAGAAACAAGTCATGTAATCGGTGGTGAATCTGTAAAAATGTAAATATTTTAATTTTTGTTGTTTGTAATAGATAGTATGGTTATGTAATTGTTGTACATAAAGAAAAATTATGATCTGATAATGATGTTTACTATAATATATCTTATTTATGTCATTTTGAAGAATATGGATAACATTATTAGATCAACTTAAATTCTAGCAGAGTTTGCAGGAAATATACAACCACCAGAAGTGGTTATATTTCGTATATCTCATTTAAAATTCTGGTTTACTATGGCATAAACTTTTGCATTAGTAAACTTCTAATTTACCGTGACTGCTTTTGTATTAGTAAACTTCTGATTTACTGTGATACATGATATAATATAAAAATTGAAGAATAAGGCGGGTAACTTCTCACATACATATTATTTTACCTCCTACGATTGTGGAAACATGAAGATTTTCAATCTTTCAGTCATTTGTAGTCTCAATATGACAACCATTTGTATTAGTAAACTTCAGGTTTAATACAACATATATTTTGACCATAATCATATAATATAAATGACATATTTGTGTATAAGATCTTCGAGAGCCTTCATTTATTATCCACAATCTAATATTTATCGGACACTACTGGTGTCATGTGTCTTCTAGGCAAATAGTTAGCTCTTCAGGAGTTGTTGATACATTTTGTACTATCAAATATTGCTCATACACTTCTGGTATCATAAGAGAAAATCACAATCAAATAAACAATGTAAAACAATTGTTTAAGCATGAGAAACTCTTCTTCATAATATTCTCCTACTTCAGGAAGCAATTTCAATTGTGTTACTTCTTCAGGAGTAAATTCAAAATACGAAATATTGAATATATATTCTCTTAATTATATTACCTCTTTGGAGGTGAATTGTAATATATTCACATCAAGAGCGTGTTCATATTTACCAGATTTATTAATATTGCCACATTCACTTCAGGGAATGGATTAATAATATCAAAAGTTCTCATTCTTCAGGAAATCGAACATAATTATCTGAATGCGCATTAATCACATCAAATTGTGATGCCTCAACGTATTAAAATATTTACTACTTCAGGAGTAAATCGAGGCATGCATTTAATATAGAGAATATTTATGTAGGTTATCTTCAATTGTAACCATAGAAAGCCTAAATTATCACTTCTGGTGATCATAGACATATACCACTTCTGGTGGTTAACAAAATATAATTTACTAAGAGATAGCACATGCCATGATAAACTTGAAGTTTTCATTTGCCATTTTTGAATGAGCTATTCAAGAATTCAGATAAGCATATATTGAAGAACTATAAGATTCTTCAAGAATTCTCCTATGTTGCTTGTTCTCATAATAAATTGATTATACCAACTAAAGTTGGGACTAAGACCCCTGATACTGAAATATATAAAAGGTGAATATGGGCCCATTCACATATCATGTGAACCACTTATAGATGCATATATAAGATGGTTACATCTATGTTTATTGTCAACCTGCAATTTGGCATTTTAGATTACTTTTCTCAGTTAAGAGCATAACTTTCAGATTATGAAATCAAGACAGTTCATCTTGATAGTGTTGGTTTATATCCAAGCTGGTTTAACATTGAATACCTCCTACTAATGGCTAAACTATTGCTTATGAGAACAAAGCATCATGTGTTGGTCTAAGATATTCTAAATTGCATACAGCAACACTTGTATGCATCAGACCAACAATATATGAAAAAGTCCTCCCTTCACAATTGGTTTAGGATCAGAAATCAAATATTTTTACTATCTTTTGATGTGGGGTATATGATTAATTTCTCTACCACAATACACAAAGATATGTTTCCCAAAGAAGATTGAGGATATATGTTAATTTTTCTAAAATTTGGGGGATGGAATAAACAGCTGAAAAATATGATCGATTTATCATTAATATGATCCTCACTTAGAAGATAATTCAAGACAAATGCCAGAAGCATTTGCTGATCCAAAATTGTCACGACCCTAAACCTGAACCTAGTCGTGATGGAGCCTCTCCTGAAGATAAGGCCAGCCAATTAAACACAATTCACTTTTAAACAGTTAAATAACATAAAAGCAGCCTAAAACATGATATAGCAATACTAAGTAGCGGATAGTGTCAATAAAGTGCGGAAGTACAACCCAACACAACCCTAACCGGGGTGTCACTAGTCATGAGCATCTATAAAACCCAATACAAGTTTGAAAGGTCTACAACTAGTACAAAAGTCTGATATGAGATAGAAATAATAAGGAGGGAAAAACACGGGTCTGTGGACGTCAAGCAGCTACCTCGTGAACTCTGAATGTCCGCTGGGAGCTCTCAACTCACACTGGCAGGATCAGCAACGCCTGAATCTGCATACAGGGGTGCAAGGAGTAAAGTGAGTACTCCAACTCAGTGAGTAACAAATGTAAATAATGACTGAAAGTAAGAAAACACGTAAGGCACAAGACATTCTATAATGAAGTAGTGAAAACATTTAAAAGCAGTAAGACAGTGAAAAGTCAAGTAAAATCTTATTTCAACAAGTAAACAAGTAATTGACAGGCAATTAAGGTAAAGTAAACAAATAGAAGTTCGCCTCTCGGGCACAGTATCAAAAAATCCGCCCTTCGAGCAACATCTCCGAACAATACCAGCCCCTCGGGCTCAATCTCACATCACAATGGGTAACGGCGCTCACTGGGGGTGTGCAGATTCCTGGAGGGGCCCCTTACGGTCCAAGCGCAACATCAAACCATCTCGTGGCATCAAATCTAGGCCCTCGGCCTCATATCAATCAATCCACCTCGTGGCGTATATATCTCAGGCCCTCGGCCTCAAATCAGTATCAGTGTTTCCTCTCAACTACGCCCTCGGTCTTACTCAGTCAAAAATACTCACAAGCCCCTCGGGCACTAGTAAAATAGTGTTTCTCAACCCAAACAATATTTAAAATATCATTTAAGTCTTAAAACTAAGTAAACATGGCTGGGTATGAAAAATAGTGAAAAAATAACATGACTGAGTTCAAGTATAAAGTCAAAACAGTGAGGAAATATCAATAAAAATCCCCGAAGGGTTCAAATAGTTGGCACTAGGCCCAAATATGGCATTCAACCTAGATAATGATGATAGCAAATTGTTTTCAATCAAATACGCGGTAAAATCATCAATCGAGACGAACCAAGTCACAATCCCCAATAGTGCACGACCCCACGCTCTTCATCAAGTGTGTTCCTCACCTCAATATAGCACTACGATGTGCAAATTCGGGGTTTCAAACACTCAGAACATCATTTACAATCATTACTCACCTCAAACCAGCTAAATCTCTAGCTCGCGACGCCTTTGCCCCTTGAATCGGCCTCCACGTGCGTCGAATCTATCCAAAATCAGAACGAGTGCGTCAACATATGCTAAGGAAACAAAGCCCAAGCGAAAACAATCAACAAAGGGCACAAATCCCGAAATTACCAAAACCCGACCCCCAAGCCCACTTCTCGAAATTTGAAAATTTTCATGTCAATAGGTTCCTTATCTCCCCACGAGTTCATACATATCAAAAGTTCTCAAATCCGATCCCAAATGGTCCTTCAAAACCACAATTTAAGGCCTAAGTTCTCAAGCCCTAGTTTCCCCAATTTTAACCTTTTATTTCCATAATTTCTAGCCCTAATCCATGAAATAATAGAATAGGAACGGGTTTTTGGTCCAAATTCCTTACCTCAATGAAGTTCTCTTGAAATCCCCCTCTCAAATCGCCCAAGAAGCTCCCAAGCCGAAGTCAAAAATGGTGAAAAAACCCAAAATTTACGAAGGACTCTTTTTAATTCTTCTGCCCAGTTGTTCCGCATCTGCGGCCAAATCGCCGCTTCTGCGGTACCGCATTTGCGGCAAATCCTCTGCTTCTGCAGAATTCACTTAAGAGCCCAAAAGTCGCATCTGCGATACACCTTCCGCATCTGCGACTTCGCGATGCGGCCATCCTGACCGCTTCTGCGGTCCCTGACAAATCCTCCTAGTCCGCTTCTGCGGCCACTCCAACGCATAAGCGGCGCCGCACCTGCGGTCCCCAAACCGCAGGTGTGAAAACACCAGAAGCAGCAAAACTTCAACAACTGCAATAACATCTCAACTCCTCCGTAAACCATCCAAAATCACCACGAGCTCCCCGGGACTTCAACCAAAAGCACAAACATATCCTAATACCTTATTCAAACTTGTTCCAATCATCAAAACATCTCAAACAACATCAAATCACCCAAAACACATCGGATTAAAGCCTAAGTTTCAAAATCTTCTGAAATACGCTTTTGATCAAAAACCCAACCAAACCACGTCTGAATGACCTAAAATTTTACACACATCCCAAATGACACGACAGAGCTATTGTAACTCTCAAAATCCCATTCTGACCCCTTTATCAAAATCTCGCCTACCAACCGAAAATTGCCAAAATATTAACTTCGCCAATTCAAGCCTAAAGCTACTCCAACCCTCCAAAACTCATTCTGATCATGCTCCTAAGCCATAAATCTCCTATCAAAGCTAATCGAACCATCAGAACTTACATCCGAGTCCTCTAACACATAAGTCAACATCCGGTTGACTTTTCCAACTCAAACTCCCTTACAAGAGACTAAGTGTCTCAAACCTTACCAAAATCATTCCGAATTCGATCCGACCAACCCAATACCATAAAACATGAATAACCAGGCATAAAGAAGTAGAAATGGGGGAAACAGAGCAGTAACTCATGAGAAGACTGGTCTGGTCATCACATCCTCCCCAATTTAAACAAACGTTTGTCCGCGAATGAATCAATAAACATACCTGAAGCCTTAAACAGGTGAGGATATCTGCTCCTCATCTCCCGCTCGGTCTCCCAGGTAGCCTCCTCCATGGGCTGACCTCTCCACTGCACCTTCACTGAAGCTATATCCTTTGATCTCAACTTTCGAACCTGTCGACCCAAAATAGCTACTGGCTCCACATCAAAGGTCAAATCATCATCCAACTGAACCGTGCTGAAATCCAGAACATGGGACGGATCCCCAATATACTTCCTGAGCATAGAAACATGAAATACCGGATGTATACTCGACAGGCTGGGTGGCAAATCAAGATCATACGCCACCTCCCCAATCCTCCGAAGCACCTCAAAAGGCCCAATGAACCGATGACTCAATTTCCCTTTCTTTCCAAACCT
Organism: Nicotiana sylvestris; assembly: GCF_000393655.2. NCBI lineage: Eukaryota > Viridiplantae > Streptophyta > Magnoliopsida > Solanales > Solanaceae > Nicotiana > Nicotiana sylvestris. Next base: position 129,654,852 of record NC_091063.1, read on the forward strand.
CATAACACCCTTCATAGGTGAAACTTTCAACAGTACTTTCTCGCCAACCATGTAGGACACATCTCAGACCTTTCTATCAGTATAACTTTTTTGTCTCGATTGCGCTGTACGAAGCCTCTCCTGAATCACCTTTACCTTCTCCAAAGCATCTTGCACCAAATCAGTCCCCAATAGCCAAGCCCCACTGGGCTCGAACCAACCAACTGAAGACCTACACCGCCTCCCATACAAAGCCTCATATGGAGCCATCTGAATACTCGACTGGTAGCGGTTGTTAAAAGCAAACTCTGCAAATGGTCGAAACTGATCCCATGAGCCTCCGAAATCAATGACACAAGCACGTAACATGTCCTCCAATACCTGAATAGTACGCTCGAACTGCCCGCCCGTCTAAGGATGAAAAGCTGTGCTGAACTCCACCTGAGTACCCAACTCTCTCTGCACGGCCCTCCAAAACTGCGAAGTAAACTGAGTACCTCTCTCTGAAATGATGGAAACTGGGACACCATGCAAGCGAATGATCTCTCGAATATATATCCCTGCCAACCGCTCTGAAGAATAGGTAGTACACACAGGAATGAAGTGCGCGGACTTGGTCAGCCGATGCACAATCACCTATATGGCATCGAACTTTTTCAAAGTCCGTGAAAGTCCAACAACAAAGTCCATAGTGATCCTCTCCCACTTCCACTCAGGAATATCCATCTGTTGAAGCAAGCCACCCGGTCTCTGATGCTCATATTTTACCTGTTGGCAATTGAGACACCGAGCTACGAATCCCACAATATCTTTTTTCATTCTCCGCCACCAATAGTGTTTCCTCAAATCCTGATACATCTTTGCGGCACCTAGATGAATGGAATACCGCAAGTTATGGGCCTCCTCCAGAATCAACTCCCGAAGTCCATCCACATTGGGCACACAAATCCGGCCCTGCATCTTCAACACCCCATCATCTCCAATGGTCACATCTCTAGCATCATCATACTGAACTCTCTCCTTAAGGACAAGCAAATGCGGATCATCATACTGGCGCTATCATATAAAGAAGACCGAGAGACCACACAAGCCAATACCCGACATGGCTCTGAAATATCTAACCTCACGAACCGATTAGCCAAGGCCTAAACATCAACTGCAAGAGGTCTTTCCCCAACCAGAACATATGCCAAACTTCCCATACTCACTGCCTTCCGGCTCAAAGCATCGGCCACCACATTGGCCTTTCTCGGATGGTACAATATAATGATATCATAATCCTTAAGCAACTCCAACCATCTCCGCTGCCTCAAATTAAGATCCTTTTGCTTGAACAAATGCTGAAGACTGCGATGATTAGTGAAAATCTCACAAGATACGCCATATAAGTAATGCCTCCAAATCTTCAATGTGTGAACAATGGCAGCCAACTCCAAATCGTGAACGGGGTAGTTCTTCTCATGGGGCTTCAATTGACGAGAAACATAAGCAATAACTCTACCCTCATGCATCAATACACAACCAATCCCAACTCTCGAAGCATAACAATACACCGTATATGAACCTGAAGCTGATGGCAAAACCAACACTGGAGTTGTTGTCAAAGTTGTCTTGAGCTTCTGAAAGCTCTCCTCACACTTGTCCGACCATACAAATGAGGCACCCTTCTAAGTCAACTTGGTTAAGGTCAATGCGATAGATGAGAATCCCTGATCAAACCGGCAATAATAGCCTGCCAAACCAAGAACGCTACGAATCTCAATGGCTAAGAATGGTCTAGGCCAACTCTGAACCGCCTATATCTTCTTCGGATCAACCTGAATACCCTCACTGGATACCACGTGCCCCAAGAAAGCCACTAAACTGAGTCAAAACTCACACTTGGAGAATTTTGCATAAAGCTTCTCCTCCCTCAATCTCTGCAACTCAAACCTCAAATGCTCTGTGTGCTCCTCCTAACTATGTGAATACACCAGAATATCATCAATGAAGACTATGACAAACGAATCGAGATAAATCTGGAACACGATGTTCATCAAATGCATGAACGTTACTGGGGCATTGGTCAGCCCAAAAGACATCACCAAGAACTCATAATGACCATAACGGGTCCAGAAAGCCGTCTTAAGAATATTCGAGTCCCTGATCTTCAACTAGTGATAGCCTAAACGGAGATCAATCTTGGAGAACACCCTCGCTCCCTATGGTCAAATAAATCATCAATGCGAGGCAAATGGTACTTGTTCTTAATTGTTATTGTTCAATTGCCTATAATCAATGCACATCCTCATTGTGTCATCCTACTATTGCCTATAATCAATGCACATCCTCATTGTGCCATCCTACTTCTTCACAAATAGAACCGGCGCACCCCAAGGTGACGCACTAGGCCGAATAAACCCCTTATCTAGGAGTTCCTGAAGCTGCTTCTTGAATTCTTTCAACTCCGCCGGTGCCATAAAATACAGCGAAATAGAAATGGGCTGAGTGTCCTGCACCAGGTCAATACCAAAATCAATATCCCTGTCTGGGGGCATGCCCGACAGGTCTGCAGGAAACACATCGGAAAAATCCCTCACAACTGGGATAGAATCAGTACTGGGAGCCTCAACTCCGACATCCCTCACAAACGCTAGATGTGAAAGACAACCCTTCCCAACCATATGTTGGGCTTTCAAGAATGAGATCACTCTAATGGCAACATAATTAGTCACACCTCACCACTCAATCTGTGGCACACCCGGCATAGCCAATATGATTGTCTTAGCATGACAGTCCAGAATAGCACTACACGGAGATAACCAATCCATGCCCAAAATGATATCAAAATCCACTATGCTCAATAGTAATAAATCCACTCAGGTCTCCAGACCCCCAATAGTCACCATACACAACCGGTACATAGGGTCTACAACAACAGTATCGCCCACCGAGGTAGATACATGAACAAGTAAAGCAAGAAACTCACGGGGCGTACCCAAATAACAAGCAAAGTATGATGACACATAAGAAAAGGTGGAACCAGGATCAAATAATACAGAGGTATCTCTGTGACAGACTGAGACAATACCTGTAATGACAGCATCTGAAGCAATAGCATCGGGTCTGCCTGGGAGTGCATAGAAACAGGCCTGACCGCCCCTGATCGACATCCCCCTATGGGGTGACCCCTAAATGACTGACCTCCACCCCTATCTGGCAGAGCGGGTGGTGATGAAGCAACTGGCGCTAAAGCCGATAACTGACCCCTCTGCTGGGATGAACTAGCAAAACAATGAGGACACTACCTCCATATGTGACCCATCTCACCACACTCATAACAACTCCCAGGTGCTGGAGAAAGGGGATTGAAGGAACCCCTCACACCGGAGTGACTAGCAGATGCACTCGGCATAGAAGATCCCTGGACTGATGGAGCACGGGTCGAACTCTAAGCAGGAAGGGCACTAAGTAAAGACTGGCCCTGCTGAGAACTGTGATAACCATGACCCGAAGACGCCCCACGATAACCTAGGCAAGCTGGCTGAGCAGGCCTGAATGGACGGCCTCTACTATGCTAAAACTGGCCCCTCAAAGGAGCACCACTATAGCTGCCAGATCCTTACGGCCTCTTTGTCTCCCTCTCCTCTCGCTCCTGACAACGAGTAGACTCAATCTCATGTGCAATATTCACAACCTCCTCGAAAGTAGCACCAGATACCCTCTCCCTAGTTATAAGAATACGGAGCTGATAAGTAAGACCATCAACAAACCTCCTGATCCTTACTCTATCTGTCGGGACCAACCAAATGGCATGACGATCCAACTTAGAAAACCTCAACTCATACTACGACACAGTCATCTCCCCCTAACGCAACCACTCAAGCTGTTTGTGCAGCTCCTCTCTGCGAGACTTCGGCTCATACTTCTCCAGAAAGAGAACGGAGAACTGCTGCTAGGTAAGGGGTGCTGCACCAACAGGCCTACACCTCTCAAAATCCTCGCACCAAGTGAAAGTAGCTCATGAAAAGTGATAAGTGGTAAAAGCGACCCCGCTGGTCTCCAGAATACCTGTTGTACGAAGCATCCTCTGACACATGACCAGAAAACCCTAGGCATCCTCGCCCTCTGCACCACTGAATGACGGAGGTTGTAGTCTACCAAACCTCTCCAACCACACTGCTTGTCCTCCGGCATGGAAGGAACTACATAGTCCTGAGCAGCTGCAACCGGCTGGGCTGGATGCGCCCCCGGTGTCTAAAGTCCCTGTACGACCTGCTCAGGTGTGCGAGCGGCGGGAGTCTGATTACCTCCCCTGGCCTGAGAAGTAGCTGCGGCTGTAGCGGCTAAAACCGCCTGAGCCAGGCCAGTGCAAACGGATAAGATCTGTGACAAGGCCTCTTGAAGACCCGGAATCACGATGGGCACAACTGGTGCCTGAACTGGTGCTGCTGGAGCATCTTTAGCTGAAGTCTGATCCTGAGCTAGGGCAGCTGATGGATCTACAAGTGATGCCCTCTCTGCTCTGCCTCTACCACGATCACGACCACATCCTCGGCCTTTGGTGTCCACAACTGGTGGTACTGGGGGTCGTCTACCTCGACCAGTAGCACGTGTCCTCACCATTTGTGAGAGAATAGAATAACAGAAGTTTAGTACTTAGATCAACAAGTTCGCACGACAAGAATTTCAAGGATATGAAGTTTTTCCTAAAGGTTCTGCAGCCTCTCGAAGATAAATACAGATGTCTCTGTACCGATCCGTGAGACTCTACTAAACATGCTCACGACTCGTGAGACCTATGTAACCTAGGTTTTGATACTAACTTGTCACGACCCTAAACCCGAACCCGATCGTGATGGCGCCTCTTGTGAAGTCAAGGCCAGCCAATTAAACCCAATTAACTTTTTAAACAGTTAAATAACATGAAAGCAGTCTAAAACATGATATATCAATACTAAGTAGTGGATAGTGTCAATAAAGTGCGGAGGTATAACATAACACAGCCCTAACCGGGGTGTCACTAGTCATGAGCATCTATAAAACCCAATACAAGTCTGAAAGGTCTACAACTTGTACAAAAGTCTGATATGAGATAGAAATGATAAGGAGGGAGAAACACAGGTCTGCGGACGTCAAACAGCTACCTCGTGAACTCCGAATGTCTGCTGGGAGCTCTCAACTCGCACTGGCAAGATCAACAACGCCTGAATCTGCACACAGGAGTGCAGGGAGTAAAGTGAGTACTCCAACTAAGTGAGTAACAAATGTAAATAACGTCTGAAAGTAAGAAAACATATAAGGCACAAGACATTCTATAATGAAGCAGTGAAACCATTTAAAAATAGTAAGACAGTAAAAAGTCAAGTAAAATCCTATTTCAACAAGTAAATAAGTAATTGACAGGCAATTAAGGCAAAATAAACAAATAGAAGTTCGCCTCTTGGGCATAGTATCAACAAATCTGCCCATCGGGCAACAACTCAGAACAATACCAGCCCCTCAGGCTCAATCTCACATCACAATGGGTACCCGCGCTCACTTGGGGTGTGCAGACTCTTGGAGGGGCCCCTTACGGCCCAAGTGCAATATCAAGCCATCTCGTGGCATCAAATCTAGGCCATCGGCCTCATATCAATCAAGCCACCTCGTGGCGTATATATCTCAGGCCCTCGGCCTCTGATCAGTATCAGTGTTTCCTCACAACTAGGCCCTTGGCCTTACTCAGTCAAAAATACTCACAAGCCCCACGGGCAATAGTAAAACAATGTTTCTCAGCCCAAACATCATTTAAAATATCATTTAAGTCTTAAAACTGAGTAAACATGGCTAAGTATGAAAAATAGTGGAAAAATAATATGACTGAGTTCAAGTATAAAGTCAAAACAGTGAGGAAATATTAATAAAAATCCCCGAAGGGTTCAAATAGTTGGCATTAGGCCCAAATATGGCATTTACCCAAATAATGATGATAGCAAATAGTTTTCAATCAAATACGTGGTAAAATCATCAATCGGGACGGACCAAGTCACAATCCCCAATAGTGCACGACCCCACGCTCGTCATCAAGAGTGTGCCTCACCTCAATATAACACTATAATGTGCAAATCCGGGGTTTCAAACCCTCAGAACATCATTTACAATTATTACTCACCTTGAACTGGCTAAATCTCTAGCTCGCGACGCCTTTGCCCCTCGAATCAGCCTCCACACACGTTGAATCTATCTAAAATCAGAACGAGTACGTCAACATATGCTAAGGGAACAAAGCCCAAGCAAAAACAATCAACAAAGGGCACAAATCCCGAAATTACCAAAACCCAACCCCCCAGGCCCACTTCTCGAAATCCGAAAATTTTCACATCAATAGATTCCTTATCTCCCTATGAGTTCATACATATCAAAAGTTCTCAAATCCGAACCCAAATGGTCCTTCAAATCCACAATTAAAGGCATAAGTTCTCAAGCCTTTGTTTCCCCAATTTTAACCTTTGATTTCTATAATTTCTAGCCCTAATCCATGAAATAATAGCATAGGAATGAGTTTTTGGTCCAAATTCCTTACCTCAATGAAGTTCTCTTGAAATCCCCCTCTCAAATCGCCCAAGAAGCTCCTAAGCCGAAGTAAAAAATGGTGAAATAACCCAAAATTTGCGAAGGACTATTTTTAATTCTTCTGCCCAGTTGTTCTGCATCTGCGGCCCAATCGCCGCTTCTGCGGTACCGCATTTTTGGTAAATCCTCCGTTTCTGCGGAATTCACTGAAGAGCCCAAAAGTCGCATCTGCGATACACCTTCCGTATCTGCGACTCCGCAGATGCTGCCATCCTGACCGCTTCTCCGGTCCCTGACAAATCCTCCTAGTCCGCTTCTGCGCCCAATCCAACGCATATGTAGCACCGCACCTGCGGTCCCCAAACCGCAGGTGCAAAAACACCAGAAGTAGCAAAACTTCAGCAGCTGCAATAACATCTCAACTCCTCCGTGAACCATCTGAAATCACCCCGAGGCCCCCGGGACCTCAACCAAAAGTACAAACATATCCTAATACCTTATTCGAACTTGTTCCAATCATCAAAATACCTCAAACAACATCAAATCACCCAAACACATCAGATTCAAGCCTAGGTTTCAAAAATCTTTCGAAATATGCTTTTGATCAAAAACCCAACCAAACCATGTCCAAATGACCTGAAATTTTACACACACATCCCAAATGACACGCCGGAATCTCATTCCGATCCCTATATCAAAATCTCGCCTACCAACCGGAAAATGCCAAAATATCAACTTCGCCAATTCAAGCCTAAAGCTACTCCAACCCTCCAAAACCTATTCCGATCACGCTCTTAAGCCATAAATCACCTCCCAAAGCTAACCGAACCATCAGAACTCGCATTCGAGCCCTCTAACACATAAGTCAACATCCGGTTGTCTTTTCCAACTCAAACTCTCTTACAAGAGACTAAGTGTCTCAAACCTTACCAAATCATTCCGGATTCGATCCGACCAACCCGATACCATAAAACTCGGATAATGAAGCATAAAAAAGTAGAAATGGGGGAAACAAAGCGGTAATTCATGAGACGACTGGCCGGGTCGTCACAAAAATTTAATATCATATTTCAGCTGCAAATGCTCCTATTAAAATTAAAGTCCCTAAAGGATAAAGTTTGTTGTACGCATGGAGCGCAGTAGACCAATCGGTTCCAAAGGTAACAATACTTGAAAAATGGTAGGAACTAATGATCAAAATGATCATAATGAGGAGGAAATAAGCTCTAGAAGAGCCCACGACATAACATTTCATGATACTCCCGAAGAAGTTCAGGTACCTGAAAATAAAGAAAGTGATGAGATCTCAACAAGTTATGTCGCTTAGGAACTGACACAAAATGATCATCGATGATATATTTGATACAATATAGTGCATAATATTGTAAAAGATTGTGAGGATCGGACCAGCAGTCCAGACACTTGAAGATGTCATACCATTTAGATACAAGTCTTAACCTATATGACTTATTTGATTAAATCTATATGAAGATACTTGAAGGATTGAAAATGCCTGAAGCATATAATTTAAAGTCTTGAGAAAATGTACTCGAATCAAATTATAAAATCTTTGTACGGTTTAAAGCAATCAGTGCGCGTGTGGTATAATTGCCTCAGTAAATATTTAGTGAAAAAAAAATTACATAAATGATGTTATTTGTCCATGTATTTTTATAAAGAAAATGTCATCAGAATTTGTTATACTTTCTGTTTATGTTAATGACATAAAATTTGTTGGAACTCTAGAAGAGCTCCGAAAGGCAGTTGAATATCTTAAGAAAGAATTTGAGATGAAAGATCTTGGAAAAATAAAAATTTTTCTTTGGTCTGCAAATTGAATATTTAGCAGACGAGATCTTTATCTGTCAATTCGCCTATACAGAAAGGGTCTTTAAATGAATTTTCATGGACAAAGCGCACCCATTAAGTACATCAATGAGTGTTCGATCACTTGAAGTGAATAAGGATTTGTTCCGACCTCCAGAAGAGGATGATGAACTCCTTGGTCCTGAAATACTCTATCTCAGTGTAATTTTTATGCATTTATAGGTGGTGCAGATCATATTGGTTATGCAGATACAAGATTAGAATGCGGAGACTTAAATATTTGAAACAAGGTTTTCATCACGGGAGTAAAATACGCGGTGCACTCTTTTTTTCTTACTAAGGTTTTTTCCCGCAGGGTTTTCCTTATAAGATTTTTAATAAGGCACCTAGCAATGCGTATTACTAAATATGTGTACTCTTTTTCCTTCACTAGAATTTTTTCCCCACGTTTTCTCCTAGTAAGGTTTTAATTAGGCACATTATCTTTTAATGAACATCCAAGAGAGAGTGTTATTAATATATTATATTATGGATGTTCATTTAGTGCTCTGTTGTAAATAAGCTTCCTGAAGAAGCTTATCCATATGGGACTTCGCCGTAAATATAGTTATCTATTTAGTACTCTATTGGAAATAAGCCTTCTGAAGAAGCTTATCACTTCGGTACTCGGTTATGGATAAACATTACCCCCGGTAGAAGATTATCCATATCGGGTATAATAAGCTTATCCTTTCGATACTCTGTTATGGATAAACATTATGTCACGCCCCGAACTTGGGGGAGCGAGACCGGCACCCAGTGCCTTACCTATCCTTGCGTACCAACTTGCAATTAAGGGACTCTGAACATATGATGTCATACTTTTGGCCATGAGCCACATTGCAAGACAACAATGAATGTTGACTTAATATGAATATAAAACTTGGCCAACAAGGCCGTCATATTTATTACAACTGATAACCCAACCAAATATACATACAAGGCCTGAAAGCCCAACATACTGCACTAACTGACAAGATATGTCTACAAGCCTCTACTAATGGATATACTGTGATCGAAACGGCTATCCGACCTACTCTTGACATATATACATAAGGCTCTAGACCCGGAAACTCCGAAAGACATGGAGCTTACCGATCAAGCTGAGCTCGGGCAACACTTATTGAAGAAGCCTACTCGTTTGTCTGTCTGACCTGCACGCATGAAATGCAGCGCCCTCAAAAAAGGGACGTCAGTACGAAATAATGTACTGAGTATGTAAGGCAATATACTGAAAGTTGAAACTAAACTGATAATATATTAACGGCAAGTAGCTGGAAGTCAAAGATAATTTGAAGATATGCTTACCTGCTGATATTGACTCAATTCTCTCAATATAGTAGGTAAAATAGTTGTCTGGCCCTATAAGGCTCGGTATACATATATATATTCTGCTCTGCTGTAGTAGGCTCGCTCATAAGCGCTCGGTCATACTAGGCTTTGTATATCGACCAACTGGGCTCGCTCATAAGTGCTCGACCACAGTAGGCTCGATATATATATAACTGCTCTGCCATAGTAGGCTCGTTCATAAGTGCTCGACCATAGTAGGCTCTGTATCTCGACCAACTGGGCTCGCTCATACGCGCTCGGCCACAGTAGGCTCGGTATATAGCTTACCATCTGATCAGAGGTTTCCCAATAGGGGCTGCCCATCGATTATAGCTCGATGGTAATAAAAATACTTTTAATACTATATATATGTAATTTCTCTGTTCTCTTGACTAGAAGAAGGAAATACTCAACTGAATATGAAAATCCCGATAAGGAGAATATTATAACTTACAACACTAGAAAAATATATGCAATTTGCGAGACTAGCAAAATATACGTAAATTTCAGGATATGAATGTAATGACGAGATCATGCCAAATAAAAGAAGAGTTTAGCCTTAACATACCTGGATCGATTCTCTTGAAAATTCCTCTAACACACGTCTTGTGTGACGAACATGTAATAACGGATTGAAGTAGGAAAAAATCCGTATGATATTCTTGAGAACGATTATACCGGACTTCGTTAGAATTTCAAAAACATCACATTTCTGAGATGCTAACGAAATTTCTTTGCTTGACCCTTGAAGTCTTGCATAAATTCACGTTTTTTTCTAAATCTTACTAACGTTCTGTTTTAATGGACTTTGTAGTGATTATCACTTAATGCCTAATATCTTTGGATGGAAAGAATTGTTGAATCGTGGATTTTTGTAGTGCTTGTATATAGGATATAGAAAAGTGAGGTGTTTTTAAATTAACAAGGTATGTTGCCACCTAGATTAACTAGATTAAGAGTCATTTCTTGGAGAAGGGGTGGCTGCCGCGTGGGGGTGGGAGTGGGGTTTTAATCTTATCCAAATATATCCCCAATTAATTAGGTAATGTCCCGTTACCCGGTAATTAATCAATTACCAGCAAAGTTGAGAATTATTCCCACTTGCTTAAAATATTACACACTTTTCACATACCTTATACACCTTACTATTATGGTCATGTTGTACCTCATATGACACTAGTCCATAAATATCGGGTATTTTAGCTCGGGCCGTATTTTACCCCAAAATGGCAAACTTGGACAAAATTCATTTTCTTTGACTTGCTCCCCCTTTCACCTTCATGAATTTACCAATCACTTGTGAAATAGCATAATTCTTATAATCTCCAAATAATCTTTTACTTGAACTAATGTCAATTACCTTACGACAAATTTAACGTACAATACCTCATGGTGCAATATCGTCGTAATTTAATACTGCGAAGCGTAACATCATCGTAGTATATTACTGCAGAGCATAACATCGACATAATACTACGGGGCGTAACACATTACCCCCAGTAGAAGATTATTTATACCTGGTACAATGAGCTTATCCTTTCAGTACTCTGTTATGGATAAACATTACTCTCAGTAGAAGATTATCCATATATGATATAGTAGCAGCTTACACAGCAGCTTGTAGTAGCAGCTTACACATCAGCTTCCTTTCTTTTATTTATAGAAGAGATTTCAGTTCATTATGTACATCAATTTGAATTCTAATAAGATATGAGTTTCTCTCTGTACTTGTTTTTACTTTACAGTTTTTATTTTATAACAAGAAATAAAAAATAAAAACACTTCTCAAATAGTCGCAGACTCAGCGTACATACAAAGCTCTATTGTGGGACCCCATTGGGCCTAGTCTATGGGCTTCCTTTATCGTCCCAACTCCCCCAAAAATTTCACAGCAGTCTTTGATCTCTGCAATCACACGCTTCTTCTGAAATGTTAATGTTTAGACAATCCGTACGAGGAATACCAATCTCACTTCACAGAATCATACACTCTTCTTCACGTTCATTTTCAGCTAGAACAAAAACCTATGCTAACAATTACTACCTTCGTAAAAAAAGAAAATGTCCATTTTCACCTTACAAAACCAAGTGGCAAGAAACATTCTTTACTCATCAATTAGCCGTGCAAAAATTAGTAGAATCAACGCATAAATCCCCTAAAAAAACTAATCTTTTATCAGTTCTTATTGATTCTTTTGCTGCTTACAAATGTGAACCAACTCCAAATGCTTACTTTCTCATCCTCAAAACACTTACCAAGAACCCCTCCACATGGGATCAAATTCCTCAAGTTCTTGATCATATTCATAAAGTTGAAAACTTTGAGACACCTGAATACATATTCACTTATTTGATTATGTTTTATGGGTATTCTAACATGACCCCTCTGGCATTTGAGGTGTTTTTTACTATGCCAGCTTTTAGATGCAACCCAAGTGTGAAATCTTTGAATACATTGATTTGGGTTCTTTGTAAGAACAAATATGATTTCAAGATTGTGCTTTTAGTTTTGGTTAAGAGTCAGTTTATGAATATTTGGGTTGAAGAATCAACATTCAAGATTTTGATTAGGGCACTCTGTAGAAATGGAAAGGGAAATAATGCTGTTGATTTGTTGAATTTAATGGTGGATAGTGGGTTTGATCTTGATAGAAAGATTTGTTCTTTGATACTATGTACCATGTGTGAGTATAAAGAGTGTGAGGGGGTTGAGATTTTGGATGTTTTGGATAAAATGAGGGAATTAGGATACAGTCCAAAAAGGGTGGATTTATGTAATGTGATTAGGTTTTATGTGAAAAATCGAAAAGGGATTGATGCTTTGGAGGTGTTAAGTAAGTTGAAGATGAGTGGAATGGTGCCTGATATTGTATGTTACAATTTGGTTTTAAATGGATTGACTTTGGAAGGAGAGTATGAAAGTGCAGATGAAGTGTTTGATGAAATGCTTGTACTAGGTTTAGTTCCTGATATTGTAACTTATAATGTGTATATTAATGGTTTGTGTAAGCAGAATAAAGTTGATGATGCAGTAAGAATGCTTGGTTGTATGGAGGAACTGGGGTGTAAACCTGAAATGAACACTTATTATACTATATTGGAGGCCTTGTGTAGGAGAGGAATGTTGTCCTCTGCAAAAGAAGTTTTTGGGAATATGAAACTAAAGGGTTTGCAACTGAATTCACTGATATATGACATTTTAGTTAACTGCATGATTAGAGAGGGTGAAGTTGAGAAAGCCTGTGATGTGCTAGGTGAAATGGTAGGCAGGGGCTTCGTTCCTCGGTCAATTACATTTGATGGATTAGTGCATCTTCTGTGCCAGAGGGGTTTGTTTTCTGAGGCGATGGAATTGCTTCCGGAAATGGTGGTCAAAAACATCGTTCCTGGAATTAGATCATGGGAAGCATTAGTTCACTGTCTTGCACAAACACAAAATTTTGATGGGTTTATTTAAGTTTCTCAATCGGTCTTTTTTGGTGGGAGGAATAGTGCATGAAGGCAGCGAGAGGAGTAAGCCCTTCCGACATGTCAAGTTTTATACGACTGAAATGGGAGAGTCAGAGTATACTAAGCGAGGAACAAAGAAATGTAGGAAAAGGAAGTTGCTTCCGAGACAAAGGGGACTAAATAAAAACAAAAGTTGTCCATTGAACAAAGAAAATATATGGTGATTGCCTAATTGAATTGATAAGAATCACCTTTGTCTGGGAAAAATCAGATGCAAGAGAAGGCATGCTGTGACTGAAATGGTATGCAACATATGCATTGTACAACAGGATGAAGTTGCTCATGGTTTGGCAACCTTGTCCTACTCCAATCCCCAAATATATTCAATGGATTTCTATGTATATATTTTTCAAAATTTTCTCCACATGTTACTACCCTAGTTTCTTTTAGTGCTTTCAAATCCTTATGTTGTTCTCTTCTATCATTAACCGTTGATCGTGCTCCTTCATTATTTGCACGCAGTTGTAGGAGTATCAATGCTTTGGTTGGGTCAACTTTTTTCTTTTCAATTAAGATTGTTAAATAATATTCTTTTGTTCCAATTTAGGTGAACGTATTTTCTTTTTGGTCTGTTTCAAAAAGAATGAACCCTTTCTAAATCTGGAAATAATTTAATTTAAACTTACAACTCTACCCTTAATGAGAAGGGTTTATAATCACACAAATACTCTGGGTCCCATTTGAACTTGTTTAGGACCACAAATTCCAAAAATCTTCATTTTTTTCTTAAACTTCGTGCCCAATCAAACAGGTTTACATAAATTGGAACGGAGAAAGTAGCTATTTTGATATAATGTTTAGCTAAGGGAAAAAGAAGAAATACAAAGAAAAAACAACAAAAGAACGGTCATTTTACTGTAAAATGGAATGTATCATAGCAAAAAGATTCAACAGTTAATATCCAACTTTTATACACAATTAGTTTCTGGACACGCACATTATTCGTGGACCCCTTATTAAGTACACAAATTTGAAAACTCACATAAATAGTACTCCTTCCGTTTCAATTTATGTGAATCTATTTCTTTTTTGGTCAGTTCCAAAAAGAATGATCAATTTCTAAATTTGGAAACAATTTAGCTTAAACTTTCAATTTTACCCTTAATCAAAAGCTTTTATGACCACACAAATACTCTGGACCCCATTTTGACTTGTTTAGGACCAAAAATTCCAAAATTTTCATTTTTTCTTAAACTCCGTGTCCAATCAAATAAGTTCACATAAATTGAAACGGTGAGAGTATTAAAATTGAGTTTGAGTTATTAAATAAAAAGAAAAAGATGAATTCCTAAAAAATAGTGAAGTCTTATTTTGTTAACACAACAAAGAAAGAAGACACGATGGAATTGTATGACAAGAAAATGAATTTTGAAAGTACATATATACAATTTTTTCACTAATTAATAGAAAAGGTCAAATTGGAATATGCTTTGTATTAATACATGAGGCAAAACTCTTTCTTACACCAAAGACACCTAAAACATACAAATTTGATTTAGCTCCAAGATATTCACCATCAGAGATTATAGAAGTTCAGAAAATTAGGGAATACTCTAAAGAAAATTTTCGCAGTGTTTTAGTGCGGTTACAAGAGTCTTGAATGTATTTAAAGTGATACAAATCAACCCCAAGAACTCAGCGTCTCTTCAATTGCACTCACGTCTAGATTAATTGAACTTAACTTTTTTAATTCATTTATACATTTAAAGAATCTAATAATGATATGTAGTAGACGAAGAAAGTGGAATTAAAGAGCTCATAAAGCTTTAAAATACATAAAGCTTTGGTATGTGGTTTACCACTTAGTACTGCTAGGTGTGTGTGGTTAGTATTTTTTATCATATCAACCAGTTCTGTCTGTCATATAACTATAATTTCAACACGTATCAAGAACTGTCAGGCTATGTTAGAAGAAGGTCATGGAAAGGGCAAGTCCGACGCTAATAAATATAAGAGAGGGGTCAGTCAATTCCAAATAAAGCGAGATTTGATATAACTCACTGAGAAGTTTATTCCTGATGTAACGTACGAAAAAATGCAGTTAATGGGAGTAACGAGAAGGCAAGATATTACGGAAACGGTTATGGATAATCTTACTATTTAAATTTTCTATTTTCCCATATTGTATCCCATCTGAGAAGTTATCTTAAAACTCTCTCTCTATCACTACATTCTGCTCGAGTGAATCAGAAAGTGATTTGGAAAAAGAGCTCTCTTGATCAACCGTTTTTTTTATATTTGACTTATTTTTACTTGCTGTTATTATCAATTCTTGTTAATTATATGAGAGAAAGTGAGTCAAATCGCTTGCTTGTTCCCTAAAAATATAAATTTAATTGATTTGGCCTATAAGACGAATTTTAAATTAAACAGGTTTGAGCATACTGTGCGGCCCAAACAATCGTTCATTTTCTGTAGAATTTTATTGGTTTTGCTTTAGTTCCATCAGATATTGTTCATCTTCACTTATTGAATTTAACTTGAAGGAACATCATGTCTGGAGTTAACCCCGCTAACCAGCAGGTGGAACAAGTTGTGACAGCTAGCAATGCACCACATGCTCCCCCAAACCATACCCCTAAAAGTTCTCCACACCCATCGAGAGAAAACTCGCCAGAAATGTCACGATCAAAAACCCACTATAGGTCGTGATGGTACCCAACATCGCTCTTAGGCAAGTCAACGATGAACCATCTAAATAACTATTCATTTTGTTGCTTTGAAACCATATGTTTTCATTAAATAAAGAATTTGATTCATTTAAAAATCATGAATACATACAATATTAGTAAGATATAAAATAAAAGATGACAATATCAAGCCGAACCATAAACAACTACTAGAGTATCCCAAAATCCGGTATCACAAATGCATGAACATTTACTAAGGAGTACAATAATAATACAACATCTATATGGAATGTAAATGAGACAGGGCATAATAAATAAATATGATGAAGACTCTGTGGGCTGCGACATGTAACATGGAATGCAGCTCACCATAAAGTCCCTTTGGTAGCTGCGGCTACGCGCCAAGATGACCACTAAATGAACCTGCCAGATCCTACATATTTAGTAGAGAGTAAAGCATGAGTACGTAAATCAATGCGTACCCAGTAAGTATCTAGCCTAATCCTGGAGAAGTAGTGACGAGGGATCAATATCGACACTTACTAGTGGTCCAATAAAATAATATAATAAATTATAAACAAATATGAAACAAAACAACAACTATGAGGTAAAAACTGTATCTCACATCATTCTTTAACATTTCTGTTAATGATATAAATCTCTCAAATCTCATATGCTATCTTCACGGATCAGAAATATCAAGTGCAATCTCTAACGGATAAGGTATACCATATAAATGATGTCATGAATATTCGGACTCCTAGGGGTATCACGCATGATTATGCCGAGGTCGTACGACCCGATCCAGAGTGGTGTGTACACTGTCGGGGGTCGACCGATGTGAACAAGAGATGCATCTCAATATACCGTCGAGGCGTTCGGCCCGATCCACATGAAAGGAAGAAACTTATCAAATTACAGGTCATGTATTTGCAGCACAAGTACAAGACCGTAAATTAAGTGTGACTAGCATAAAGTAAACATGATTTTTACTGTCCACCAAATATCTCGCAAAACAACTCAAGGTGATAAAGCTCGGCCTAACATATTTCCAGTTAATTTCAATTATATGTTCAAGTAATTAAGCTAGAAAATTGAGTTCAACTAAGTCAAATATTACATTATAAAGTCCTAAGTCTACCCGTACATAAACATGCTTTTAGCTACGTACGGACTCTTGTCACCTCGTGCGTACGTAGAACCGATAACTAATAGCACCTAACAATTTAATACCTAGGGGTAGTTTCCGCTTCACAAGGTTAGACAGGAGGTTTACCTTGCTCCGAAGTTCCATGACAGACTCTAACGCCTCTCTAATACCTCAAACTGATACCCTTCAATTCGAAACTAGTCAAACAACATGAAAACTAGTCAAAATATACTCTAATGCACTTAATTTAACAATTTATAAACATTCCCAACTCTGCTCGAGAAGTCAATAAAGTCAACCCTCGGGCCCACGTGCCTGGGTTTCGAATATTTTTTAAGATAAATATTATCCATAACACCACAAACTCAAATATATAATTTATTCTCAATTTCATATCCAATTCTATGGTCAAAATATGAAAATACCAGATTCTAGATTTTCTCCCAAAATCCCATGATTCTCATAACCTTTTATGTTTAAATCCACATATAATCCATATATTTAACTCACAATATGTAGAAATTCCTTACCTCAAGATTGATGATGAAAATGGCTCCTCCAAATTGCCAAAAAATCTACCAAGCAAGAGAGAAATGAGAAAATCCCGACCTTAAAAGCTCATCATATGCCCAAATGCCCTTCTTCGCGAACGCGGCCTTACTCTCGCGTTTGCGAAGCACAACCAGCTTCCGCTCCTAAATCCTTCTTCGTAATCATGATGAGAGTCCCACGAACGCGATGCCTTACCAGGCCTGATCATCACGAATGTGACTCCATCCTCGTGAATGCGTAGGCCAAGACTCTCACGCCCAGCTTCTCTTACGCGAACGAAAAAAAGCCATCGCGAATGCGGAGCACCACTGCCCAAGCCTTCGCGAACGCGACTGCCTTATCATGAATACGTTGAACAAAAAGGCCTCCGCCCAAATCCTTCTTCGCGAATGCAACTTTCCCTCCGCTTTCGCGAAGAACAAAACCAACACCAGCAAACCAACAAGAATAAATCATCCAAACTTTGTCCGAAACCATCTCGAAATACACCTGAAGCCCCGGACACCCCGTCCAATCACACCAACCAGTCCCAAGACATGAAACGAACATGCTTGAGGCCTCAAATCACACCAAACAACATTCAAACTATGAATCGATGATCGAAATCCTTCCTTTAACTTTCAAACCTTCAAACTTCGACGAACACGTGTGATCCATATCTAAACATTCCGGAATAATGCCAAAGTTTACATACAAGACACAAATCATAATATGACCTATTTTATGGCTTATAATTTCAAACGGACATCAATAACATCAATGTCCACTTCAAATAAAACTTAGGAAATTCTAAAACCTTCAAGATGCCAACTTTTTCCATTAAGCGCCGAAACGCTCCCGGACCATCCGAAACTCAACCTGAACATATGCCTAAGTCCTTGTATTAGAACATTCAAATCCCGATTTTGTGATCGTTTACTCAAAAGGCAAACCTTGGTTAACGCTTCCAACTTAAAGCTTCCAAATTGAGAATTTTCCTTCCGAATCAACTCTACACTTCCCGAAATTCAATTCTGACCATACATACAAGCCATAAAACATGAAGTGAAGGTAATCAAGGCCTCAAACCACTCAACTATGTGCTAGAGCTTAAAACGACTGATCGGGTCATTACATTCTCCCCCACTTAAACATACATTCATCCTCGAACGTTCCAAGAACCGCTCTGGAATTGCCCAAAATTACTGTTTGGCACCACCTGTGCATACCCCTGCCACCACAACCCATGTGAGCACATTTGCTAGAGCAAGACTAATGATCCTTCCTACTACCTGATCGCGGTCTACTCCGCACTACTATTGAGTAGCGAGAGAGGGTCGGAGCAGCTTTTACCCGATTTAGGGTCGGGATCGATTTCCATAGAGAGCTAGAATTTGGAATCGAGTATCTATCTAGTGTAGAGTTGCGTATGTGTTCCAAATTACACTCCTACTCATTTTTGGGGTTTTCTTTTTTACTTCTACTATTATCAAAATACAAATGGTAAATGCAACTAGATTAAGCTAAGAGTTAAACTAAAAAGGGTTGTTCAAATGGTTAAAAAGGCACTAGGGTAATGACTTTCACCTAGGTGGTTAATTGACAGGTAATTGAATCTAAGACACGATTGGCACAATTGGGGAGTATGATATAACTGTTGCACAATATTACCCACTCTACACCTCTCGGCGGTTCAAGTGATTTTGCCCTAATTGACTTTCTCAAGACCAATTGGGTATGCAAATTTGCACAAGCAACTAGGGTTCAAGTCAGTTATTACTCTCTCGAGGTTTAACCCTTTAATTGGGGCTATCAATCTCTTGAGTATGCCCAATTCCTTGTTGGACCAATTTCGGAGACTTAGGCTCTCTTTCTCAAGAAGAGCCCTAGTCAACTAAATACAAACTAGCATTTGCAACCACTAATTCAGCAATTAACTATGAAATTGGCCCAAATATCAAACACCCATAGTTAATCTAGCCCTAAAATACAAGACCCATCAATTTCCCACACTAGGGTTGAGCAAAAACCCTAGCTTATGGGTCTAGCTACTTATAATTAAAGAAGACAAGCAAGAAATAGATGAAGAACAACTCATATTAATTAATCACTAAGGTATATAACAAGATTCAATGATGAAAAGTAGATAAAATTTACCAAAATGGCTAAGAAAGTCGAACCCACGAGTGCAGCTACGTTACAAAACTATCTGGTACCCTAAAAATGGAAAAAGAAGCTATTTATACTAAGCTAAAAAATCTGGACTAAAATACCCCTACGAGGTTAGTGCGGACCGTACAAAATGGAGTGCAGCCGCACTAGGGCTTTGATCTTGAAAATACAGCTCTCTGAGCTCAGGCAATGTGGACCGCACATAATGGACTACTGCAGAAGCTTCTAGTGTGGTCCGCACGGAATGGACTACGGACCGTATTGGCTTGGAACTTCACATCTAGCATCTCTCTGATCCTTGGGTCTGCGGACCACACTAAATTGAGTACGACCGCATTAACTCCAGTGCGGTCGTATTGCATCTTTTCCTGGAAATCAGCTTCTCTGAATCTCCTAGTGCGGACCGCACAGAATGGTGTGCAGCCGCACTGGGCCTGTTTTGCATGAACTTTTCTTGTTTTTGGCACTTGTGCAAGTTCCACTCCTTTTGAGCTGATCTTTGATATCTTGTCACTTTTTTGATCAAACTTGCAATCAAGCACAACTTGTGAGCCTTTTGGGACTATTTTGTTCAAATTCCTAATCAAAACATAAGCAAGAAAGAGTATAAAAGGTATTAAAATCCCTAGTTATCAACTCCCCCAAACATAAGCCTTTGCTTGTCCTCAAGCAAACAAAATAAGACCCACCCCTTAAGAGAAGATCCAAGAAAATTTCAGTTGTCCTAAAGTGACCTCATCTAGCATCAATTGGGACTAACAATTGCCCTCAATACAAATGAATCATTAACAACTTTTACTTTTTTAAACACCATGGAATGAGTGTGACACAAGAGCATCAAGAGTTGACTCAACATATCAGATAACTCTTTCTATTACTTTGGTCATTGTGGAAACCAAACTCACACATCCTTAACTCTCCCTAAGAAAACCTCACCTTTAGAATAGTGGCACTCAAAATGAGGTCAATGGATTCACTCATCTCTCTCTCAAAAAAAGAGTCACAAGTCCGGCTCTAAGTACCATATGCTTGCCCCTTATGTAAGTCACCACTATGTAAGTTTCATTCAACTCAAGATCATATAGGGCTTTTGTGGAGTTATGGTGAAGGCTTTTGGTAGGAAATGTTTGGTCTAAGTAGGTTCCATCTTCCCTTAAACACTTCTTTTGCTTCATTGGCACATATTCACTTGACTCTTTGAGTCATTTTACTTCTTTTTATGGGGTTAGAGAGACACACTGTCACTTTTTCTTATACATTTCAAACCTTTTCTCCCTTTTTTCAACTTTCCACACCTTTCATTCTTTGCTTTTCTTGAATCCCTTTTTATTCTCTTTCATATTGAACATTCTTTTTGTCCTTTTGCTTTTCTTTCTTTTTCATTGTCTTTCCTTTTCTTCATTTTTGTGCCTTTTTACCACTTTTTTGCAATCCTCATTTCTCCCCCAAACTTATACTTTTTCCATATGCTAAGGAAAGATTGGGTGCCAAGAGAGGGTATCTTTTAAAATGGGTATAGGCTTGTATTATGGGTTTTGAAAGAAAAAGGTCTATGGCTCAAAAGGGTTGACTAGGAATTTTATCATTGGTAGGTTATGGAAGTGTTCAAGCTATCATTTGGACCAAGGAGAGTCTATAATCATGTCTCAAGTCAAAATTCACTTAGGATTTCGCCTCAACAAACATTCTGGGCAAGTTCTAGACCAATGGCTCGGGACTTGGACTTGCAATGCAATTACTCACCACACGAGCTATGGGATCACTAAAGACATAGAGTCGGGGGCCCACAATAACCTTAGATAAGATTTGAGCACATAATGATCCCGAAAAACCACTTGATGATTATCGGCCAACACAAGAGTCTCAAGGCCACGACTTTCACCATCCTAAACACAACAATTTGTTTTTGACCGTAAGATCAAAGGCAAATGTGCTAGGCCCAAGTGAAGATTTTCTTGAGGCACCCTTAACAATTAACTACTAAAAACAAAAAGAAAAACGGACTCAAACCCTTAAGAAGGTTGTCACGCCATCCCTCATTGGGAATAGCCACCTGGTTCACACAATACTCCACCTTTGGAAAGAACTGTGGCATTAAGAAAACCAAAGGCTTATTGCAAACTTTCAAAACAAGAAGTTGCAAATCACAAATAAGAAGCTATGGAAAGAAAAATTGGGGAAAGTAAAATGAATATATACAAGAGGGGATTTGTCGAATATACAATAGATGGGATGAATATGTACAATGTAACAAAACTTTATATACAGACCCAAAGTAAACTAAAAGTACGAGAAATGTAAAGAAATGTTAAAATTATATACAAACCAAAGATGAAAAATAAAAAAAGCATAAAATGTATCAAATATATACAATCATCCGAATGAATCCATCAAAAGTAGGCCTACCCCCTCAAATAAAAGTTTGCATTATCCCCAATGCCAACTAAACTAAATAAAGCACCAAAAAGAGAAAGGGAAAAAGGATATAGAAACTCCCTATGGCCTGTCTGCCTGCATGGGCTTCTGAGTGGCCCCTGGGTCCTCACTGTGCTCGGGAACCTCAGACTGGTTCCCTGCTACTGTGCTGCTGGGACCTGGGCCTGGACAGGCACCTGAGGTGCATCCTGTGGCTGACTGGAGGAGGCCTCCGGTGGGTCTGCCAACTGGATGACTGAATCGTCCGCTCTGGGAATCATCCTCTTTCTCTTTGGAGGCCTCTGTGACTGCTCTGGCTGGGGATGAGCTACTGACATAGGCTCATTGAGCAATACGTCCAAAGGCAGCTGGTCTGCCTTCAACTGGTCAACATCAACCCTCAGTGCCTTCACGGACTCCTTGGAAGCCCGCATCTTCCTCAATTTCTTGTGCTCCCTAGCAAGCTCCTTGAGAGACTGGCTGTGCGAAGCAATTGCCTTTGGGAGCACCATCTGAGTGTCGAGGATTTTCTTCTGTTTATCTAAAATCTCCTTGAGAGCATCCTCTATCGACTAGGGAACTTGTGGGGGTGGAGGTGCCGACTGAGCCTCTACCGTGGTAGTGAGAGTGGACAACATGGATGACGTAGTCTGCATCCAGTTGTTTATACTAAGAAGTGCCTGGCTCAGTCGGTGGGTAGTAATAGGATGTGCACGGGAGGATGGAATCTCCGGGTCCGCTGAGGTGGATGGACCAAGAGGGATAGCAGTGGAAGTAGAGGCAGGCTCAGCAGGAGTCACTACCATAACTAGCTCTTCAGATTGGCTAGTTGGATCAGTAACTGTACGCTTGAAATTCTTGCTCTTGAGGTTATCATCCCCCTGCATGCTATACCAGGAAAAAAGGGGCCTTTACTTTGACTTTGATGTCGAAGGGACTCTTTTCCACTTTCAGATCCCGGAAGTACATAGTGAGAAAACTGGAGAACGAGTAGTTTCTGTCATGCTCAGCACCTACAATTGTAATAATTCTTGACATCACATTCCCTACATTTATTGGGTACCCCACCATGATCGACGCCACCAAAACTGCCTGGTGAAGAGGTAGGGAGTTGCCATGTGTCGTGGGGTCCAACCTGCTATATACAAATGTCTCCCACCCCCGTGCCTCGAAATTCAGACTATGTCTCAGAATCTTGACGCTCGCAATCAACCAGTCAGGGGTGGTACCCGGGATTGCCAGGTATTGTGCTAGCTAGGAATGGATCTCCTTGCCTATTTCCATATTTGCCATATATAGGGTCTCATCCTCCTCAATGAAGCCAAGGTAATCGTTTATTGTCTTCCTGTCAAACAACACTTTCAGGTTTCGAACCTTAGTCACCTTGGAGCCCTTTTTGATGTGGGCAACGTTGGTGTAGAATTCCTTGACCAAGTGTTCATTAGCATCCACAGACTCATCTAGAAAATGTGCCCAGTCTACTCTTGTTCTAAACTGCCTCCTCATATTGGGGTTGTGAGGTAGTAAGTCCCTATCCACAAAACTCCTCTCTGGGATTAACTTCCTCACCGGCCACCATTCCTGGAATTTATGGTATGCAACTTCGCTGATGAACCGGTCTTGCCACGCCTCCGGTTTCCTAGTTCTAGCTACCCCGCCAACCTGAGGTTCACCACCTTCTCCAACTACTTGTTCTCCTCCTACTTCCTCCTTATCTCCTACTGCACCTTCTTCGGATAATGAAGCTATGGTAGAGGTGGAGTATTCATCCCCACCGCCTTCAGCTAAGCCCTTTGACGACCCAGAAGATACATTCACTGACTCTTAGGCAGTGGGGGATGCTGGAGGTATGTCTCTTGGTCTGTTCCTCTCTGGCCAGTCAGGGATGTATTCTGGTATTGAGTTTGAAGATATCTCCCGGGAGGGCTCGTACTCACTCCCCGACATGTCAATGGCCCTATCAGCTGCTTTGATCATCTTTCTCATGTTTTTGATGTTTTGCCTAGCTTGGGGAGTGAGTTTAACCATTTTCTGTTTCCCTCCCTGGGAGGATCCTCCTCTGCCCGGTTGTTTAGATCCTTTACCTCGTTGTTTCACCATTGTCTGCAAACACAATCCAAATGAACTTGTTAGTATCAGTTGTAGCAGTTAAGAACAGAGTTGCAGAATCAGAAAAGAAAAATTGCAAACAGGTTGCAGGAGTCACCCAGTGCGGACCACACAAAATGGTGTGCGGCCGCATAGGGGTCAATGCGGACCGCACAAAATGGCCATGCGGTCCGCATAGAGGTGGGGTTCAGACTACCCACTCTCTGTATCCCGGCAGTGCGGACCGCATAAAATATAGTGCGGCCGCACAAAATATAGTGCGGCCGCACAAGGGGCAATGCGGTCCGCACAAAATGTAATGCGGCCACATTCCATGAGATTCAGCTTTCAAAATAATAAGCAGTGCGGTCCGCACAAAATGGTACTGCTGACCGCACAGGGGCACCACGAACCGCATAAAAACGACCGCGATCCGCACTGAGTGCCCAGCTGTGGCACTAAATTAGTGTTCATGGATTTTTGATTTTAAGCTTAATTAACACCCAAGTCTTGTCCCTAAGAGTTTGCCCAGTATATGTAACTAACTATGTCTATATTAATCCAAAGGGTAACTACCTTAATCTATTCTACAAAAGAAAATATGGGAAGAAGAGAAAGGAATGTAAGAAAAACACAAATTAAAAGAAATTAATAAAAAGAACAAGTAAAAGGAATGTAATGGTACCAGATATGAGATGAAATGAAGAATAACGAGTCCAAACAATTAGTTACAAGCAAGGGAAGTGATGAACAGTGTCTTAAAGCTTCTGAGATCCAAAGGTTCGAAAAGGGTAAAAGGAGGGCCTCAGGCCCTATTTATAGAAAAGGACCTGGGGCCCAGTCTCACCAACCATTGCGGACAACACAAAATGGACCGCAGTCCGCACTGCACAACTATTTTCAAGCTTGAGGAGGCAACACACTACGATCCACACAAAATGGACTGCGACCGTAGTGGTCCACTGCGGACCGCACAAAATGTAGTGCGGCCACAGTGGCAAACTTCAGAGAGGTCTATATTTCACCCACCAGTGCGGTCTACGCTAAATGTAGTGCGGCCGCATTAACAAATTCAGAGACCTGGCACTTTTTTCCACTAAGTCATGCACTGCATCAACACAACCCTGTAACATCTCACAACCAGTTAGCCCAAAAATCAATCCTATACTACAAAGAAAATAAAAAAACAAGAAGAAAAACACATGGGTTGCCTCCCAAGAAGCGCCTGATTTAACGTCGCGGCACGACGCAAGTTACCATCACATCATTTGAAATGAAGAAGTGCCACCACGTGGCTGTCATCAATTTTTCCAAGATAATACTTTACCCGGTGCCCACTAACTCTAAAGACCTCTCAATTTTTGTTTTTCAACAAAGCAACAAAAGGGGTCACCGAAACCACTTCAAACGGTCCACTCCATTTTAATTTAAGCTTACCCGGAAACAGACGTAACCGAGAATTGAACAAGAGAACCAAATCACCTACTTTAAACTCCTTTCCACGAGCATATTTATCATGAAGGTACTTCATCTTATCCTTGTATAAGGACAAACTGGAGTAGGCATGGAATCGGAATTCATCAAGTTCATTAAGCTGCTCCACACAAAGATTGGCTACAACATCCCACTCAAGATTTAGCTTCCTCAAAGCTCACATGGCCTTGTGCTCCAACTCAACCGGTAGATGGCAAGCTTTCCTATGTGAGCACGTGATTTTTGCCCTATATGTATTACTCCAACAAATTCAAAACAAAATAATTTCTTTCAGTGTTTGCAATTTTGATTGGATTTCGTGGCATTTTCTGTTAATTATTTGCATTTGTCTGTGCACGTTTGTTTTATTTAATTAATTAAAATTACAAAAAATATGTTGCATTTGCATTTAGGATTTAATTTTACATTTTTAGGATTAATTGACAAATTATTTTATAAAAATAGGAAAAACAATCATAAAAATAGTTTATTTTGCACTTTTAATTTTTATTTTGAATTTTGGTAGTTTTTCCTTTAATTTGGTTTTTAATTATTTGTAGTAACAATTATTAGGGTTAATTAATTTAATTTGGTAGGATAATTTGGTTTAGGATTTAATTTAGGTTTTAATTTTAATTTTGGAAAAAAAGAAAAAGAATTTTTAAAGAAAAATGAATTGGAAAAAAGAAGGAAATAATGAAAAGGAAAATCTGGGCTAAAACCCATTTAATTGTCCCTAGCCCAAAAGAATTGCCCCAGTACCCGGCCCAAATCCACGCCTCACCCGGTCCAAATTCCCCAGTACCATACGACATCGTTTTCTGGAGTCCAATCTCAGTCGTTGATCCCATATGATCAGACAGATGGGAACTGAGCCCTTACTTGATATATATATGTCCTAACTCCCCTACCCCCCTTCATTTCATCGTTCCAAACACCCCTATCAGAGAACCCAAGCCTAACCCTAACGGAGCCGCCCCCTTTTCCACCACCATCCACCGGCGGCGCCACCTCTAACCACTCCCAAAATAACACCCCATGACCCCCTCACTCCCCTCTTACTAAATCCTGGACCAATTTCCTTCAAATCTACCCGAAGCTCCGCGAATCTTGAATCTGAGGTCAACCCCAAAAGTTCAAAATCATTTTTCTGTCAATCCTGGTAGCATGCATGTTCGGGAGGTGCTGTTCTATCAAGCTTTAAGGTTCGGACTAGGCGAAACAGATGTCGCTCAGTTGTTCTTGACAAAGAATAAAGGATCGACATAAGTTTGGCCTAGTTCTTTGTGCCTGTCCAATTTCGAGTCGGATTGGTGAGTTTCTATCCCTCTGCGTGACCAATTGTGTTTTAGTTCACCTTTTCGTCCCTCTTCTTTTCTTCTCCTTTTCTCTATTTGAAGACTTGACGTATCTTCCGATGTTTTGAGTTATTTTCTGTTCCCTCTATTTTTTGTTCAAGTCCTTTTAAAAAATGTGTGTGCTCTTGATTTGTTGGGTTTTATTAAGGTTATAGTCAAGCCTCTGATTTTCTGCCGTTTTATGTTAGCCTCATTAGTTTAGTTTAATTAGTTTATTCTGGTATATTAATTGGGTTAGTTAATGCCTTGTTTGTTTGTGCTGGCTAATCAATCAACCAGTTTAGTTTTAAGAAATCGTCTGTGTGTTATTTTTGTTGTTACCAATTTAGTTGGGTTTATTTATCTATTTGGGCTTTGGGTCTGACCCATCTATAAAAGAAGGGCAGCCCGTTCACTTGGATAAACCGCCGGGTCAATTCGACCCATGACTCATTTGGGGTTCAAGGTAATTGTTTAGGGTGAGAAGGGTAATATGGGTAGTATAGGTAGGGGAATCTTATATAACTGAACTAGGAAGCTTCTAGGAAGCTGGGGAGGGGACTGCTTTGCAAAAACTGAATTAAAACTAAGGGTGTCTAAGCTAAAATGGAAACTAAAAAGGACTGAATGGAAAAAAACGTATCTCCTTGGGTCTGCCCTATTTGCTTGCTTATAAAGGCAGCTATTCCTTGTTATTCAAGGAAGAATTAGAGGGATTAGAGAGCTGAAACTCAGAAAAGGCAAAACAACTGAAAATTAGAGTAAAATTACCGTTTCATTGAAATTCACTCTGTAACTCCTTCAGTTTTCAAATCTTGAAAAGAGTTTCTGATTGATGTAGTCTTAAAATGGACTGAGATTGGATGTTTGAGGTTTAATTTTGAAGTTGTTTTGGGTATTGTTCGAGTGGGACTGTTTTCTATTTATTTTCAAGTTCATCTTGGGTTGAGCTGGTGTTGCTGGTATTGGCCTGCTACTGCTCTTTTACTGATTC
Source organism: Nicotiana sylvestris (assembly GCF_000393655.2). Lineage (NCBI taxonomy): Eukaryota > Viridiplantae > Streptophyta > Magnoliopsida > Solanales > Solanaceae > Nicotiana > Nicotiana sylvestris. Next base: position 129,682,862 of record NC_091063.1, read on the forward strand.
TCCATTTTTCTGCTTTTATTTTTGAATTCCAGGTACAAATTCTGAACCCTTCACGATGTAAGGCTTGATTCAAGGATGAAATGGAAGCACCATCGTGCTTTAATTCTTTGTTTGATGTTTATATTCCTTCATTCATTCATAGTATAGTCCTAGTTAAATTCCCTTTAAGTAATCGAATTCTCATGCTATAATTAGTTGTGAACTGTGGAGACTATGACATATTTGGATCTGGCTGTTTATTTAGCTGTAATCGAATGTAAGGATTGTTTATTTCTTGTAATTATCTGTATGTAGAAGTTATTGGGAAACTGTTAGGTTCCCTTACTGTCAGCGTGTGTAAGCCTGAAATTCATATAGCAATTGGGTCGAACCTTAACAATTGTGCTATGTTGTTCACAAAGTATGGAAATCATCAGTGGTTTGATTCATAAGGGTATTGTTTCCGGTCAAGTGTCTTCAAGGTTGCTTCATGTTTAAATGTTAGTTTAGGTTTAAAAGTTGAAATATTATGTGAGCATGAAAGTGATTAATGTGTGTTTGGTACAAGTATTAACCCTGTGGTGAATGGATACTTCAGTAGTCAGTTTCCATAGCTTCAGTTTTGTGGTCATTCGATTCGAGTATGGAAATCTGCCAATTTTTAAAGTTCAGTCATTCATGTGTTTTTATGGTTTGAAAACTTTCCTCATGCGGTTGTTTGGACTCGATCCTCTGATCTCTCCCTCATTCGACTTGGGCATGCTATTGTTCGAATTGGGCTCGCCTCAAGCCCAATATCAATTCCGGCCTGGCATGCTAAGGCCTGACTGTCTTCAGCTATTGGGGGTCTCTATCTTGTACGCATTTTATAGGGATTGGGCTCCTTTGGGTTTATGAATTGAAATAGTAACTGGTCCACTAATGATTAAATATAGTAGGCTTTGGACTTATCTAAAAATAGATATTAGGATTTCAATAAGGTGTTTTAGATTACTGTTAGTTTTTTCATTTCTTTAATCAAATTCAAGTAAATCGAGGCGCGCCATTTAGTGAATTTTCCATGGCCCTCGCAAAGTTGCAACGCGAAACTGCTTTAGGCGCGTTAGTTTAATAATATTATTTTCCTAAACTCGGGTGCGCATTTCATGTGACCCAAATCCAAATCCTAAACGTTGAGTAAGATGTGTTCCGGATTGCGGGTGCATTTCATGTGGCGCAATCCAAAGGCACGTTTTAAACGACGTTCAATCTTCTTTAAAAATCAGTTAAAAACGGTTAAAAGGTTAAAATTGCACATAGGTTCAAAATGTTCTAAAATCAGATTATTAAGCCAAATATAACAGTTGAGCGACCGTGCTATAACCACGGAACTCGGGAATGCCTAACACCTTCTCTCGGGTTAACAGAATTCCTTACTCGGATTTTTAGTTCGCGGACTGTTAAACAGAGTCATATTTTCCTCGATTCGGGATTCAACCGGTGACTTGGGACACTATAAATCTCCCAAGTGGCGACTCTGAATCTTTATAATAAATCCCGTTTCGATTATCCTTTAATTGGAAAAACTTCCTTTATACCCCTTCAGGGGGTGTAAAGGAAAAAATGAGGTGTGACAGCTCTGGCGACTTTGCTGGGGACCAAACCCAGAATCTCTGGTTCAGGGTTCAATAATTCGAGCTTAGAATAATTGTTATAGTTGTCTTTACCCATTATCTGATTTTGTTACCTGATTTGAGCCTAATGTGCTAATTAATTGCTTTTACCGCTTTGATATTGGTGAATTGTGTATAAATTGTTACGAATCCCTCCTCTCTCTGAGTCTTCTAAATAATTTGAGAAGGGTGCACTTCATGTAGCTTCTCTTCTATTAGAGTCATATTCCAAATTTAGAACGAGGTTCGGACAAGTTGCAAAGCCGACGAAGCTTCTGTATTCCCGGTACGCTGCCTCCCCCGGCTTGAGCTGTCCGCTCGGGTAAGCCAGGTCTAGAACAATAAACCCAGGTTTTAAATCTAGTATAACAAGACCTCATGGCGGATCCCTAGTAGGAACATTTGTTGCATCATGTGCATCTGACTTTGGAGACTCAACACAGGGGTTGGGTCTGTCTAGGACAGGTGCACCCAAAACAAAAAGACCATCCTGATGCATCCTACTTGCTAGTTGTGCATTTATTTGCTTCGGACTGGTATGCTGACCGGCTTATGAATATTAGAAAGAGAAATAACAGTATGAGGGTTAAAGAGAGTTAATCGCCTGTTCTGAAAAAGAAACCAATGTCCAAATAGTGCCGAAACTCTGTCGAATTTTTGAGAACATAAAAAGGGAAGAAAAAAAAGGTTTTGTTTTCAAAATAGTTTGTTTTATTTACCAATGAAATGAAAAAGAAAAGAAGAAAAAGTTGTTGTTTTCAAAAAATAGTTTTCTTTGCCAATGAAATAAAAAAAAAGTCTTGCTTTCAAAAACTTGTTTGTTTTGCTTGCCCGAACTACGCCAGTTTGATTCTCATAGGGTGTGAGATACGTAGGCAACCCCCATCGGGTCCAACTTCCTTTTGCGAAAGTAGCCAGGAAAATTTTTACTTTAATTTGAAAATAATTAGGGTGATGCCATTCTTGTCAGAAATAGCCGAATGTCGCTAAAAGGGCGTCGGAAGGCTGTTTTTGCAAGAACAGCCACTTTTGTCACTGTTAAAGGTTTTGGCTGGTTAGCTGACACAACCTTAAAATCTTCGTTTTTGAAGTGCTGAAAGGCCTTGTTGGCAAGGCCGGATGTTTTGTGGAAATTTTGAAAACGGTATTTTCTCTTAAGTCGAGATGAGTCATAGTTTTCTTTTGATTAAAATCACCTTAATAAATGTGCAGGATGAGCACAAATCAAAATGAACCTTTCTCAGTTCGTGAAGAGATCCCTTTGGAGCTACATATGTGGTGGCATGATTTGGGAGACGACAACAGAAAAGTTGTGACAAAAGCACTGGGCAGTCTTATTGGGCTTTTGAAGGTCAAGCCCAGAAAAGACGTGATTGAGGCCTTGATACCGTTTTGGGACCCAGCACATAATATGTTCCACTTTGCAAATTTCAAGTTAACTCCTACGCTAGAAGAGATAGCAGGCTATGCCGGTTTCGAAGGGAATCTCAGAAGTCAATACCCGGTAGCACCAAAAACAGTGACCCCCCACAAACTTTTAGACTTGTTAAGCATCAGTCGGGATGTCCGAGATGGAAATTTGGCCAAAGGATTTTGTACCTTCTACTTTCTGTACCGACGATACGGGAATCCATGTGGCTTCGAAACACCAGATACTAGTCTTACTCATGCTGGGAATCAAGACAAGTGGGAAGCTCGGAGAGGATTAGCTTTCATAGTGGCGTTCCTGGGTATTTTGGTTTGCCCGAGAAAAGATGGGAACATAGAGATAGGGTTAGTAGGGATAGCTGACTTTATGGTGAAAAAGGCAAATGGGACTATAGTGCCGTTGATCTTGGCAGAAATTTACCGAGCTCTTACTCGTTGTCGAGAAGGAGCAAAGTTCTTTGAAGGGTGCAATATGCTGTTACAAATATGGATGGAGGAACATCTTTGCCACCGTCCCGGATACTTGAATTGCGGTATGATTGGCCTTGAGTGCATTGAAAAACATGAAAAGCGAGTAGAGGGTTATGAGTTTCTAGATGGTATAGAAGCATGGCATGCTCATTTGAGATCTTTGACCGCAAATAAGATCGAATGAACATTCATATGGCTCTCGATCAACGAAGTAATCTATATGTCGGCTGAGGTGTGTTTTTTGCTGTTGATGGGTCTGTAGAGTATCTAGCCTTATGCTCCGCACAGAGTCTTGCGTCAGTTGGGCCGATACCAGACCATCCCACACAATGAAGATTTGAGTCAGCAAGTCATTGAGTTAGATCCAAAGGCTGCCTTCCCAGAAGAAAAAGTGCATCGGGTTTGGCATCAGTGTAGATTCTTAGGGCCTAACACGCAAGTACGAGACCTATACAGAGGCGAGGTGGAGCCCAGTTATATTGCTTGGTATGGAAAAAGACCACGAGTTCAACATGAGCCTGACAGGCCCGCAAAGAGACCCCATGTCTAGCAATTCACCGACGGAGCTCAGGTACAATGGGATTGGCTGACCAAAGAAAACGAGTACAGGGCTACCATAAGCAAGTTGGAAAAGCAATTCAGAGAACTTCAATTCGAGAATAGCTTGCAAGTGGCAGCGAACGAAGGAATAAAGAAAAAGCTAGCCAAAGAAAATGAGGCCCTTCGAGCTCAAATTCAGAAATTGAAAGTAGCGGCAGAAAATCCAGCCCGAAGTGACAGAGATGAAAAGCTCATAACTAACCTGAGGCAGAAAGTGAGTGACTATAGTTTCTATTTGAACAAAGCAGAAAGTGAACTAGCCAAGGCTCAAAAACAATTGGCTAAAAACGCAGATGAATGGGTACGCCTGGTTAAGCAGTTGAGAGAAAGGTACGATTATGAGGTCGTAGGGTTGAAGAAAAGGGTCATCGCCACGGAAAACAAAATGATCAAGAAGGCAAAAGACTTCAAGGTTGAAAGGGAACACTGTTATACGGCATTGGCACAGTTAGAAATAGACTTACAACAACTTCAGAAACAAAATTATCCAGCTGAGCAAACTTTGGAGGCCAGGGCCCAGCAGATTGGGCGTTTGTTACAAGAAAAGGGCATCATAAGAGAGAGAATTAGAAACATCGCTGACTACATCATTTTGAAGTGCCACATCTGTGAGGATATGACTCGCACTACATTCTTTGCAGCGGTGATGACCTTTGTTAAACAAATAATGAATGACTTGGACCGACTTCAAAGGGATCTTGCACATAGGCCCGTGGCGAGATCGAATGACGTCCCGCGGGCACCAGGAGCATTGATGTATTCATGATTTGTACGTTGGAGTCTGCATTTCCCTTTTTGTTAAGCGTCTGTCAGTCATGTTGAGTTTTCTTTCTGCTAGAGTCCGTCAAATTGCTTTCGAGTCTGTATTTTCTTTTGTTGGAATATAATGTATATTTTTGGAGTCTGTATTTCATCTTTGCATCGAAATTTGTTAGTCTTTTGGAATTTGTTAGTTTTGAGTTTGTAAATTTGTTGTTTTATTTTTACTGAAAATCCCAAAAATATTTTATTTCGCACTTATCTACAAGAACTACGCTTGGTCTGATTCATGCGGGGTCATGATACGTAGGCAATATCCATAGGATTCGAACGCAACCAAATAAAAAAGAGAGAGAGAGAGAGAGAGAGGAAAAGAGGGAAAGAAAATAAGAGGAAAAACAATAGGAAAGAGCGGAAAAACAAGAAAGAAAAAGAGAAAATAAGAGAGAGTAAAAACAAAGAGAGAAGAGAGTCTAGAATGAGAGGAAAGGAAAGAAAAGAAAAGAAAAGAAAAGGGGATGTTTGCAATTAAAAGATAGAAAAGGTCGGGATGACGCATGCAACCGATCAAATACATAATAGAGACGGTTAACTGTTTAGGTGCATTCACGCCCAATGTGTGGTTACCAATCCATTAAAGCCTAATCGCTAACAAGGTTGTTTGTTTGATGTATTAAGTCCAAGCAGGTGGTTAGTTGACTGGCATTCTGGCAACTCACTCCTACAACACCCGATCGAAAGACAGGCTCAATATGGTCGACCAAGAACCGGAAACAAGTATCGTCGACCCATCAAAAGAGGTAGAAGAAATGGACGTTAATGCAATGAGGGAAGAAATGTATAAGCTGAAACAGCAGATGGCTGAAATGTACCAAGCTTAGGCGAAGGGGCATCCACCACCGGTTTATCCCGCCAATCCTGCTTATATCCCACTATCAGTCCAGCCTCCGGAGCCTCCCACTGTGAACTCATCTCTAGCCTTTCCCCTCTACCAACAATGTCATGGAGCCACTTCCCATACTTCTCAAGCTACACCACCCAAACAAGTCTCATACCCTCCTCCACCAATTACACCTGTTTTTGTGGCACCTCTACCTGCTATATTACACTGATCTTCTAGTGAACCCCCATTCCAAACTCACGACAACCAGTACTATCCCCCTGAACCCACCTTCAAAGTTCCAGAACCATATCCTTACACTCCTCATCTTGATATCCCGGCAGAGACCGAGAAACCGCCCAAAAATCCTGAGCATGAAGAGATGATCAGAAAGGTCAAAAGCTTAGAGCAATCGTTACTAGATATGAGGGGGCTGGGAGGTCAAGTGAGTGTAGCCTATAAAGACTTATGTTTGTTCCCAGATGTTCAGTTGCCAGCAGGGTTCAAAATGCCCAACTTTGACCTGTACGATGGGCATAGTGACCCAATAGCACACTTAAGAGGATTTTGTAGCAAAATGAGAGGAGCAGGTGGAAGAGATGAATTGCTGATGGCGTATTTCAGCCAAATTTTGAGTGGGTCGGTGCTAGAATGGTACACCAGACAAGATCATAGCAGGTGGTACACATGGGATGATTTGGCCCAAGCCTTCGCCTGTCAATTTCAGTATAATCTCGAAATCATCCCAGATTGTCTGTCGTTGACAAAACTTGAGAAGAAGCCCGGTGAAAGCTTCAGGGAATATGGATTCCGTTGGAGAGAGCAAGAGGCGAGGGTTGACCCTCCGATGAAAGAAAGCGAGATGGTTGATTATTTCTTGCAGGCTTTGGAGCCCACTTCTTTTGGTCATTTGGTGTCAGCAGTGGGCAAGTCCTTTAATGAAGTTGTGAAAATGGGAGGCATGGTTGAGGAGGGACTCAAGTCCAATAAGATCATGAGTTATTCAGCAATCAAAGCAACCACTCAGGCCATTCAAAACAGTACTGGGGGTGTGCTCGGAAAGAAGAAGAAATAGGATGTTGCAACGATCGAGTCGACAGCTTGGGGTGGATCCAGTAACCTTCCACCGTTCTACAACCAGCCTCGACCCTATCCCCAAACATACCCCCACACTCCATATAGCCCACCACAACACTACTACCCACTGCCAGATCCCTATTTTTCTATCCATCACGCAAAAACCTATACCCAACCCCCCGCTCACGCACAATGGTGTGCGCCATCTCCACAGAGTCCCTACCAAGCTCCACAAAATACCCATCCACCCCCAAAAGCCTACAGAAATCCTCCTAGAATAGGTTTTCGGCCCAATCAAGCTTTTAAGAATGAGAGGCTGCAGAAGCAGAAGACTTTCTCCATTGGGAAAATCATATACCAGCCTATTCCACAGACTGAGATAGTTGGGTATGTTGAACCCGATCGAGGCCAAAATGCCGAATCCCCTTCCCAGAAATATTGATCGCTCGGTGAGTTGTGAGTATTGTTTAGGGGTCTCGGGCCATGACATAGAGAAATGCTGGAAACTGAAAACAGCTGTACAAGAGCTCATCGATACTCATCGGATCGAGGTTCAGGCCCCAGAAGCACCAAATATCAACCAAAATCCGCTGCCAGCTCACCATGAGACCCATATGATTGAGTTGATACACAAGGGAGGGGAGGCTAAGAAACCCTCGTAGACGGTGATGATGATCCGCTCTAGTGAAACTAGTTCAAAGGAAAAGGTAACCATCGGGAAATCAGTGGTCCAGTTGAAAGGGGTAGACAATAAGCCAGTTGTGGTAGCCGGGAAAGGGTCGTCAAGCGCTGTCACAGTGAAACCAGAAAAAGCTAAAGTGGTGGTACCTGGGGTTACAAGTAACCTGTTATGGTCGTGAAGGCTACTCGCACACAGCCTGTTATTATAAAACTAATAACTCAGCTTCCAGTGATCAACAACAAGGCGGTCACATGGAATTATGAACGAATGACAGTAACTTACCAGGGGAAAGAGGTTAAAGAAGAAGTGTGTGAGACTCATGGTTTGACTCGATCGGGGAAATGCTTTGCCCCCGAAGAGTTGAGTAAAGCTAAGACCTCAAAAGATAATCCAGAGTTGGTGAAGAAAGCAGTGACTGAGGAAGAAGCAGAAGAATTTCTGAGAAAGATGAAAGCGCAAGACTATTCCATTGTGGAACATATAAGGAAGACACCAACTCAGATTTCGCTCTTGTCATTATTGATCCATTCAGACGAACACCGTCGTGCTTTGATGAAGATCTTGAACGAGGCTCACGTTCCAGACAAAATCTCAGTAAACCACTTGGAAAAGATAGCTAACAAGATATTTGAGGTAAACTGAGTCACTTTTTCGATGATGAGTTGCCCGTGGAGGGTACTGAGCACAATAGAGCCCTCTATCTGACGGTGAAATGCGAAGACTCCGTGGTTACTCGAGTATTGGTTGACAACGGGTCTAGCACGAACATCTGTCCTCTCTCCACATTGAACAAGCTGGAAGTGAAGGCTAAAAAAATTCACAAGAACAATATTTGTGTTCGGGGATTCAACGGTGGAGGGAAAGATTCAGTTGGGGACATAGTGCTTGAGCTCACAATAGGGCCAGTTGAATTTACTATGGAATTCCAGGTGCTCGATGTGGCTGTTTCGTACAATCTGCTGTTGGGATGACCCTGTATCCATGAGGCCAAAGCAATCCCGTCTACTCTACATCAAGTGGTCAAGTTTGAATGGGATCGACAAGAAATTGTTGTACACGGCGAAGATAATTTGTGTGTGCCCAATGGTGCCATCGTTCCGTTCATAGAGGTTGACAATGACAAGGGACCATGGGTTTATCAGGTTTCCGATACAGTATCGGTAGAGAAAATTCCGGAAGGAAAGTGCGTGCCAACTCCAAAGATGGTTGCGACATTAGTTATGGTGGTTGTTTAAATGTTGAAAAATGGTTTTGTACCGGGCAAGGGTTTGGGTGCGTCTCTGCAAGGTATTGTGCAGCCAGTTTCTCTTCCAAAGAATCTGGATACTTTTGGTTTGGAGTTCAAGCCTACCATTGCAGACGTGAGAAGAGCTAGAAAAATGAAACAGAAAGCATGGGCATTGCCAAAGCCAATCCCGCGTCTGTCTAGGTCATTCGTTAGGCCGGGTATCAGAAAGCAACTGTTGTCAAAGGTCCCTGGACCACTGATTGGTGCCGATGGGGACTTGGAGAAGGGGTTCGAAAGGTTATTCGCCTAGGTCAATATGGTTCAGGCTGGGGAAGGGTCCAGCAAGGCAGATGTGCAATTTGTGGGACCACGTGCAAAAGTCAACAACTGGGAAACTACTCCTCTTCCTATCCGAAGGGAGTCATGGTAGTGGGTTTTGATTTTCTTTAGTTGTCTGGATTATTCCAGGGTTTGTAATTCAGATATTATGTTCCATCCAGTTGGATGTATTAAAACCCTATTATCTTTATATTCAATAAAATGCAATTGTTCCTTTTCCTTCATTTCTTCTAATTTTATTTTTGTTTTCTTCTTTTATACAGTTCTTTTTATGCTGATATCAATGACATGACATGCATGAGGAATCTTCGGACCAGTTTTAAAAGCCAATCTAACTTTGAAATAATAATACAAGAAATTGAGTGCGATGATGAGTTGGAATTTGAGGATGATGAAGCCTATGAAGAAATTAGTAAGGAACTAAGTCATTTTGAGGAAAAGCCCAAACCTAATTTGAATGACACAGAAGCAGTTAATCTAGGGGACCAAGAAAATGTCCGTGAAACTAAAATAAGTGTCCATCTGGAACCTCAACTCAGGGAGGAGATAATCAAAGCACTGTTCGAATACAAAGACATTTTTGCATGGTCCTATGACGACATGCCGGGTCTAAGCACTGATTTAGTGGTTCACAAGTTGCCCACTGACCCGACATTCCCTCCTGTCAAACAGAAGCTGAGAAAGTTCAAAACGGATATGAGCGTAAAGATCAAAAAAGAGGTCACCAAGCAGTTCGATGCGAAAGTTATTCGGGTCACGCGGTATTCCACCTGGTTAGCCAATATTGTGCCTGTGCCAAAGAAGGATGGAAAGACCAGGGTGTACGTTGATTATCGGGATCTCAACAAAGTAAGTCCGAAGGATAATTTTCCCCTGCCAAACATCCATATCTTGATTGATAATTGTGCCAAACATGAGATTGGCTCTTTTGTGGATTGCTATGCGGGTTATCATCAGATCTTAATGGACGATGAAGATGCAGAAAAGATGACATTCATCATGCTGTGGGGAACCTAAGGCTATCGGGTCATGCCATTTGGCTTGAAAAATGCCGGTGCAACCTACATGAGGGAAATGACAACAATATTCCATGATATGATACACCAGGAAATTGAGGTGTACGTGGATAATGTGATCGTGAAGTCTTGAAAGTAGTCTGACCATGTCAGGGATCTGAAGAAGTTCTTCCGAAGGCTTCACAGGTACAATCTCAAGCTTAATCCTGCTAAGTGTGCTTTTGGGGTGCCGTCTGGAAAGTTGTTGGGGTTCGTAGTCAGCCGCCGGGGCATTGAATTGGACCCATTGAAAATCAAGGCCATCCAGGAATTACCACCGCTGAGGAACAAGACCGAGGTGATGAGTTTGTTGGGAAGATTGAATTATATCAGCAGGTTCATCGCTCAGCTCACGACAACTTGTGAGCCAATCTTCAAACTGTTAAAAAAGGATGCTGCAGTCAAATGGACAGATGAATGTCAGGAAGCGTTTGATAAGATAAAGGAGTATTTGTCAAATCCACCCGTGTTGGTCCCGCCAGAACCAGGGCGACCTTTGATTCTATATTTGACGGTTTTGGACAATTCATTCGGTTGTGTATTGGGTCAACATGATATCACTGGTAGGAAGGAGCAGGCCATCTATTACCTCAACAAGAAGTTCACATCCTACGAGGTTAAGTACACTCATCTTGAGAGGACATGTTGCGCCCTAACTTGGGTGGCGCAGAAGCTGAAACATTATTTGTCATCTTACACTACCTATCTCATATCTCGCTTGGATCCATTGAAGTATATCTTTCAGAAGCCTATGCCTATAGGGAGGCTTGCAAAGTGGCAGATCCTGCTCACAGAGTTTGACATTGTCTACGTGACTCGAACTACAATGAAAGCACAGGCCTTGGCGGACCATTTGGCTGAGAACCCGATTGATAAAGATTATGAACCTTTGAAAACTTATTTCCCTGATGAAGAAGTGATGCACATTTATGAGTTGGAAAAAGTTGAGAAGCCTGGATGGAAACTTTTCTTTGATGGAGCCGCAAACATGAAGGGCGTGGGGATAGGAACAATACTTATTTCTAAAACAGGACAGCACTACCCTGTTACGGCTCAGCTTCATTTTTACTGCACCAACAAAATGGCGGAATACGAGGCCTGTATTCTGGGTTTAAGGTTAGCTGTGGATATGGGTATCCAGGAAGTCTTGGTCTTGGGTGACTCGGACCTCCTGGTGCACCAGATTCAGGGAGAATGGGAAACACGGAATTTAAAACTCATACCGTACAGACAATGTTTGCATGATCTTTGTCAGCGGTTTCAGTCGATATAATTCAGCCATATCCCGGGGATCCATAATGAAGTCGCCGATGCTTTGGCCACTCTGGCGTTAATGTTACATCATCCAGATAAGGCTTATGTGGACCCTTTGCAGATTCAGGTCCGTGATCAGAATGCTTGCTGTAATATGGTGGAAGAAGAACTGGATGGGGAGCCATGGTTCCATGATATCAAAGAATACATTACGATGGGGGTATATCCCGTACAGGCCACTGGTCCACTAATGATTAAATATAGTAGGCTTTGGACTTATCTAAAAATAGATATTAGGATTTCAATAAGGCGTTTTAGATTACTGTTAGGTCTTTCATTTCTTTAATCAAGTTCAAGTAAATCGAGGTGCGCCATTTAGTGAATTTTCCATGGCACTCGCAAAGTTGCAACGCGAAACTGCTTTAGGCACGTTGTATTGAGAGGCATCTCATCTTTCTTCGAAATTCCCCCCGCTCTTTGGCAGTCGTCTCATCTCTTCACCAAAATCACTCACATCTTTGAACAAAGTTGGCCAATAAAACCCACAACTAAGAACTTTAGAAGCCGTCCTCGCCCCACCATGATGGCCACCATAGGGTGAGGAATGACAAGCCTCCAAAATACTCAATTTCTCTTCCTCCGGGACACACCTTCGGATCATACCATCCGTGCAAATCTTGAACAAGTATGGCTCATCCTAATAGAAATCCAAACTGTCCCGCTTGAGCTTCTTCCTTTGGTTAGAAGAGAGCTCACATAGGATTATACCAGTCATAAGGAAATTAGCAACATCGGCAAACCATGGCATATCATTCATTGACACCGAAAGGAGTTGTTCGTCGGGAAATGAATCATTGATCTCTAGGCCATCACGAGGCCTCCCCTCCTCCTCCAAGCGGGACAAGTGGTCCGCCACTTGGTTCTCACTACCTTTACGGTCCACAATCTCCAAATAAAACTCTTGAAGTAACAAGACCCATCACATCAGTCTAGCTTTGGAGTCCTTCTTCGTCATCAAGTATCGGAGTGCAGCATGGTCGGTAAGAATAATAACCTTAGCACCTATAAGATACGGTCGGAATTTTTCCATAGCAAACACAATAGCCAAAAGTTATTTCTCGGTCACCGTGTAGTTCACTTGAGCATCATTCATTGTCTTGCTCGCATAGTACACCAGATGAAACATTTTGTTCACTCTTTGACCCAAAACCTCCCCAACCGCAACATCGCTTGCATCACACATGAGCTCAAAGGGCAAGCTCCAATTAGACGCGGTAATGATAGGAGTGGTGGTCAACTTATGCTTGAGAAGTTCAAAGGCTTGTATACACTTGTCATCAAACACGAACTTAGCATCTTTTTCCAACAATTTGCACAAGGGATTCACTACCTTCAAAAAGTCTTTGATAAATCTCCGGTAGAACCCCGCATGCCCAAGAAAACTTCGAACTCCCTTGACAGATATAGGGGGAGGGAGCCTTGAAATCACATCGATCTTTCCTTTATCTACCTCAATACCATGCTTCGAAATTTTATGCCCAAGAACTATTCCTTCTTCCATTATAAAGTGGCATTTCTCCCAATTGAGGACAAGATTGGTTTCTTCACAACGGGCTAACACCCTATCAAGATTCTTCAAGCACTCATCAAATGAATCTCCCACAACACTAAAATCATCCATGAACACCTCCAAAATGTCTTACACCATATCGGTAAAAAATGGCCATCATACATCGCTGAAATGTAGCCAGTGCATTACACAACCCAAAAGGCATCCTAGAGAAAGCAAAAGTGCCATATGGACAAGTGAATGTGGTCTTCTCCTAATCTTCTGGAGCAATCAAGATTTGGTTGTACCTAAAATACATATCCAAGAAGCAATAGAAAGCACACCCAGCAAGTCAGTCTAACATCTGGTCAAGGAAAGGCAAAGGGAAGTGACCCTTGCGGGTCACTTTATTCAACTTGTGATAGTCCATGTATACCCTCCAACCAATGACTATTTTTGTAGGAATCAACTCATTTTGAGAATTTGTAACCACGGTCATGCCACCCTTCTTCGGTGCACATTACACCGGTGAAGTTTAAGAGATATCAGAGATGGGGTATACAACCCCTACATCCAACCACTTGATCACCTCCTTTTTCACAACTTCTTGCATTTCCTCATTCAACCTCCTTTGATGCTCCAAGGAAGGCTTTGCATCATCTTCTAGAATAATCTTGTGCATACAGAATGTGGGGCTTATTCCATGAATATCATCTAAAGTCCATCCAATTGCCTTTTTCCGCTTTTGAAGCACCGCCAATGTGGCATCAACCTGCATGTTAGTAAGGCAAGAAGAAAGAATAACCGGAAAAGTAAAATTTGAGCCCAAGGACTCATACCTAAGGTGTGGAGGCAGTGGTTTCAACTCCAATACCGGAGGCTCCTCAGTTGAAGGTTTAGTTGGCAGAGTCTTTCTATTCTCGAGATCCAAAGACAATTTCCTAGGCTCATAAGAATAAGAGCCCATTCCATGTAAAGAATATACGCACTCCACTCGGCTTGCATCCTCATTGACATCAAGATTCAACAATACAACCTCCAATGGGTCCTCCACATTGATCATTGCACTGGTGTCATCAATTATCACTGCTGTGACGACGTCAACAAAAAAGCACACCTCGTTACTATTGGGCTGCTTCATAGACTTGCACACATGAAAGACCGCCTTTTTATCACCCACACGGAAGGTGAGTTCCCCTACTTCCACATCAACCAATGCATTTCCCGTAGCTAGGAAATGTCTTCCCAATATGATAGGAACTTTATAGTACACCTCGTAGTCCAAGATCACAAAGTCAGCTGGCAAGATAAATTTGTCCACTCGGACAAGCACATCATCAATAATACCCAATGGTCTCTTCATCAATCTATCCACCATTTGTAACCTCATGGAAGTCGGCCTATGTTGCCCAATACCCAAAGTTTTGAAAACTGAGTAGGGCATCAAATTGATACTAGCTCCCAAATCACATAGATCCTTGGAAAAGTACGCACTCCCAATGGTGCAAGGAATGGTGAAATCACCAGGATCTTCAAGCTTTGGGGCCATTGAATTCACTATAGCACTAAATTAGTGAGTCATATTTATAGTTTCACAATCCATGGAACGCTTCTTTGTGACCAAGTCTTTCATGAATTTTGCATAGCCCGGCATTTGTTCAAGAGCCTCCACCCACATTAATGGACAAGCTCTTCATCATATCAATGAACTTTTTAAACTAATTATCATTTTCTGCTTCACGAGCCTTTGAGGATAAGGTGGAGGTGGCCTTGGCAAAGAAGCCTTGGCTTTAGGCACAACCGGCTCCGGCATGTCTATTATGTGTTCCCTAGACAAGTTCACATCATTTGGAGTTTCCACCTCGACATCTTGAATATCAATCCTCACTTCGTTGTTCACAGTTTCTTCAACCACATCTTCAACTACCAATGGGACTTCATCTTCTTGCAACTCAACATCATCATCCAAGATTTGCTTTTGTTTGGAGGCATTCACATCACCGCCTCTCCCACTTCTCGTTGTTACTGCCATGACATGATTGTTTCCACCCTTCGACTTCACTATCGTATCACTTGGTAGAGCACCCTTAGGGCGAGTATTTAAAGACTGTGAGATTTGGCCTAACTATACCTCCAAATTTCTGATAGAGGTATTGTGGGAAGCCAACTGTGCATCCGAATCCACATTCTTCTTCATCATCTGTTCGAACATCATATCAATTCTACTCATATCATTGCCAGAAGAACTAGGATCTTGAGATGGAAATGGGGGCAGATTATTTGGTTGTTAGTACATTAGGGGCCTTTGAATGCCTTGCCCCCGGTTTCCTTGGTTTCCATTGTTCCATCCACCTTGATTGTTATTGCCACCCCAATTGCTGTTATTACCATTCCAATTCCCTTGGTTGCTTTGATTGTTGTTCTGATTGCCCAAGTTGTTGTTTTGGTTCATGTTCCCCCAATTACCATTGTTTTGTTGTTGGTTGTCCCAATTGCCTTGAGATCTCCATGATTGTTGGTTGGAAGAGTTGCCCCGTTGGCCTTGATAGTTGTTTACATATTGAACCTCTTCACTTTGGTCATCATAACCATAATTTTGAAATCCATCACAATCATCATCAAATTGCTCAGAATTTCCATGGTTTTGTTGCCTTCTTTGCCTTCTCTTGTTGACAAGCATATTGACACCCTCCATGGAATTCAGTTGGAGAGGGTTTTGGACTTGTTGCAACTGTGCCTTTGCCAATTGGTTCATAGTAGTTGTCAACTCCGCTATAGCCTACCCATGATCATGTAATTCCTTGTGCAAAAGAATAACTGTGGGGTCACTTTGAGGCACATTGGCTCTACTTTTCCATGCAAAAGAAGTGTCAGCCCTCTCGTCAAGTATATGACATGCCTCATCATACGACAGCTTCATAAAGTTGCCCCCAACAAGTTGGATCACTATGCATTGATTTGTTGTATTGATGCTCCAGTAGAAGGTTTGTTGTATCATAACCTCGGTCATATCATTGTTGGGGCATTCTTTCACCATTGTTCTATAATGCTCCTAAATCTCATGCAAAGGTTCCGTGGGCTTTTGCTTAAAAGCCAATATCTCGTCACGCAATGCCGCCATATGCCCCGGTGAGAAAAATTTAGCAATGAACTTATCCGCCAACTCATCCCAAGTTGTGATAGAATAGTTGGGAAGTCGCTCTAGCCAATCCAATGCCTTCCCTCTAAGTGATAATGGGAAGAGTCTCAACTTAAGAGCATCCTCGGATACATTCATCTGCTTGCTCCCCCAACATGTATCCATGAACCCCTTGAGATGTTTGTAAGCATTTTGATTTGCAGCGCCCGTGAAGTACCCACGCTGCTCTAGTAAGGTTAACATCACATTAGTTATCTGATAATTGCCTGCCCGGATTCAGGGTGGGACAACAACACTCACATAGCCTTGGTTCGGAAGTACGCTGGGAGCCACTCTTGGAGGTGGCGGAGGAGGGTCTGGAACATTGTTATTATCATCCGCATTGGCCTGGCGGCCTCTACATTGTCCTTGAGATACAAGAGGCACCTCATCATCTCCAACATCATCTACCTCCTCCCCCGCAATCACATTTCCAAGAGGGTCATTAGCATTGTCCGCTGCCATTTGGTACCTAAGTTGTGACACAAACAAGTAAGTAACAAAGAAGGAAAGAAAAACAATACACAAAACTAACTAAATAGATAGCCAAAGACATTAGCTCCCCGACAACAGCGCCAAAAAGTGATTGCGGCCTACTCTGCACTACTATTGAGTAGCGAGAGAGGGTCGGAGCAGCTTTTACCCGATTTAGGGTCGGGATCGATTTCCACAGAGAGCTAGAATTTGGAATCGAGTATTTATCTAGTGTAGAGTTGCGTATGTGTTCCAAATTACACTCCTACTCATTTTTGGGGTTTTCTTTTTACTTCTACTATTATCAAAATATAAATGGTAAATGCAACTATATTAAGCTAAGAGTTAAACTAAAAAGGGTTGTTCAAATGGATTAAAAGGCACTAGGGTAATGACTTTCATTTAGGTGTTTAATTGACGGGTAATTGAATCTAAGACACGATTAACATAATTGGGGAGTATGATATAACCGTTGCACGATATTACCCACTCTACACCTCTCGGTGGTTCTAGTGATTTTGCCCGAATTGACTTTCTCAAGACCAATTGGGTATGCAATTTGCACAAGCAACTAGGGTTCAAGTTGGGTATTACTCTCTCGAGATTTAACCCTTTAATTGGGGCTATCAATCTCTTGAGTACGCCCCAATTCCTTGTTGGACCAATTTCGGAGACTTAGGCTCTCTTTCTCAAGAAGAGCCCTAGTCAACTAAATACAAACTAGTGTTTGCAACCACTAATACAACAATTAACCATGAAATTGGCCCAAATATCAAACACCTATAGTTAATCTAGCCCTAAAATACAAGACCCATCAATTATCCATACTAAGGTTGAGCCACAACTCTAGCTTATGGGTCTAGCTACTCATAATTAAAGAAGAAAAACAAGAAATAGATGAAGAATAACTCATATTAATTAATCATTAAGGTAAATAACGAGATTCAATGATGAAAAGTAGATAAAATTGCCCAAATGGCTAAGAAAGTAGAACCCACGAGCGCAGCTACGTTACAAATCTATCTGATACCTTAAAAATGGAAAACGAAGCTTTTTATACTAAGCTGAAAAATCTGGACAAAAATACCCCTATAGGGTTAGTGCGGACCACACAAAATGGAGTGCGTCCGCACTAGGGCTTTGATCTTGAAAATACATCTCTCTGAACTCGGGCAATGCGGACTGCACGGAATGGACTGCGGTCGTGGAGGCTTCTAGTGCGGTCCGCACAGAATGGACTGCGGACTGCATTTGCTTGGAACGTCACATCTGGAATCTCTCTGATCCTTGGATCTGCGGACCGCACTAAATCGAGTGCGGCTGTATTAACTCCAGTACGGACTGCACAAAACCTAGTGCGGCCGCATTGCTCTTTGCCTGGAAATCAGCCTCTCTGAATCTCCTTGTGTGGACCGCACAGAATGGTGTGCGGCTGCACTGGGCCTGTTTTGCCTGAGCTTGTCTTGTGTTTGGCACTTATGCAAGTTCCACTCCTTTTGAGCTGATCTTTGACATCTTGTCACTTGATCAAACCTGCAGTCAAGCACAACTTGTGAGCCTTTTGGGACTATTTTGTACAAATTCCTAATCAAAACATAAGCAAGAAGAAGTATAAAAGGTATCAAAATCCCTAGTTATCACTACCTTAGACCACAATCCATAGAACCAAATTCTAACATCCGGAATCCTCTACGAGACCTAATTCTAACATATGAACACCATATCAAACTCAATAGACTGAACCCAAAACATGATCATCCACCCATGCTGTAATCACACATTCTAATTCATAATTCGTATGCCCAATATAATATCCTCCAACCACAATACCTACAAATTTACGAATATGATCCCGTAGTATATATCATAACATGTATAAGTCCGGTTTTGACCCGCGCAATGCTGAAATGAGGAAAGAGATATGTGATGACGTCCATAACACACTCTATAAGAGATATGTTATGGTCATATGCAATATAAATTACCTAACTATGAGTCGGGGCCGAATCCACAAAGAGTTATGAGGGGTGTTATATATTTGAGGCAAGCTAATGGACTACCTAAAATTGCACTTCCACAATAGAGTTTTGATTTCTACTTCTACTGTTACTCTAATAATTGCAAGCTAAGGAAAATAGACTAGAGATGATTGTTTTTGGTTATTTCCAAATAGTTTAAAAGCCTAGGGATGTGACCATAACCTATGTGTTTGCCTAATGGGATAAATACGTTAATGTTTGTTTTGTGGATTGGGGTGTATTATAGCTCTCAACTCTACATTACCCACTCAAAACCTCTCGATCAGAGAGTAATTTTGTCCAATTTGGTTTTCTCAAGTCCAAAAGGGTATCAAACAAAATAGTTGATATGAGCTCAAGTCGGGTTCTTACTATCTCTTGGTTGAACCCTTTAATTAGGCTAATCAATCTCTCAATTAATTCAATTCCTTGTTAGACAAGTTATCCTAGACTGGGTCCCTCTTTTTCAAGTAAAGACTAAGTCAAAAAGGCATGAATCAATGTTTGCAGCCATTAATTATAAAATTGAAGCATGAACTAAGTTTAATAATCAACATCCAATCATAAAGAAGTATTAAATTAAACACCCATAAGGTTTACACAATAGGGTTGGGTCACAACCCTAGTAAAAATCTAGCTACTCATAATGGAAATTGTAGAAAATAAAGAAGAAAAGTTATTTAAACTCATAATCAAAGATGAAAATGATAAAATCTAATGTCTAAACACTCAAATAATCTTGAACTTCCTAAAATGGTAAAAAGAAACGACTAAAGCAGCTTTGTGCTGGGCCAAAATTTGTGAAACTCATCTATTTTTACAGGGCCAAAAATTGCTGACAAAAATGCCCACGGGAGGTTATGCGGCCGCACAATTCCATGTGCGGTCCACAAATTTCTTTAGTTGGTAGGAAGGAGGATTCTGTAGCTGCACATTTTTGTACTATGGCTGCGAGGCAACTTCTGCGGCTGCACAATTCTTGTGGGTCCACACTTTTGCAAGGTGTCAGGACTTGGTCTTCTACACATTCTCTAAACTTGAAAATACTTGTCAGTGCAGACCTTGTTTTGAGGCCGCACATTTGTCAAACTCCTATTGGGATCTTTAGCTTAAGTTGCGGACTTATATGGAATTCTGCGGTCCGTAATTTCTTCTACGGCCTCATAATTCCTTCTACTAAGAGCACATCTCTGCTTCTGTGTCCTTTATTTCCTTGTGCTTCAGAACACTCCTTTTTTGAGTCGGATTTCATCATGGGAGACCAAACTTCCAGCATTCCTGCTATTTGAACTATTTCATTAATTTTGGGAACACCATTCAATACTTTCGGACTAAAATAAAAGAAAAAAAGTGTTAATAAGTAGTCAAAATGTCGACTTATCAATACCTCCAAACTTACATCTTTGCTTGTCCTCAAGCAAATAAATTAGTTCCCTCCTCCTAAAGTTAAGGGCCATTTCAGCGAGTCAAAGGTAAGCCATTCACACATCAGTTGGGATCAACAATTACCCATAATGCCCATGTATTATCAACAAGGCGACAAGTTAAACAATCATGCACATATAGTTCTAATGTGACATTTGAGCTTCAAGAATTGACTTTACTTGATCACGTCCACAACAAACCTTAACAGAGATATGAAACAACTGTATGCAATAATAAATACCCAACTAGGAGTCGGGGTCGAATCCACGAGAGTTATGATGGGAGTCACGAGTATATATTTGAAGCAAGCAAATGGGTTATGTAGATTTCCCTTCCACAACAAGGTTTTGTTTTCTATTTCTACTTTTACTCTAATGTATGCAAGCTAAAGAAAATAGATTATAGATAAATGTTTTTGAGTGCTTTCCAATTGGATTAAAGACCTAGGGTTATGACTATAACCTAAGTGTTAGCCTAATGGGATAAAGACATTAATATTTTTTTTGTTGAATGGGGTGTATTATAGCTCACAACTCTACATTACCCACTCAATACCTCTCGGTCAGAGAGTGGTTTTGCCCAATTTGGCTTTCTCAAGACCAAATGGGTATCAACCAAAATAGTTGATAAGAGCTCAAGTTGGGTTATTACTATCTCTAGGTTGAACCTTTTAATTGGGTTAATCAATCTCTCAATTGACCCAATCCCTTGTTAGCTAAGTTATCCTAGACTCGGTCCCCTTTTCACAAGTAGAGACTAAGTCAAATAGGCGTAAATCAATGTTTGCAACCATTAATTCTACAATTGAAGCATGAACTAAGCTAAATAATCAACACCCAATCATAAACAAACAGTAAATTAATCACCCAAAAAGTTTACACACAAGGGCTAGGTCACAATCCCAGTAGAAGTCTAGCTACACTTAATAGAAATTACAAAAATAGAGAAGAAAAGCTAATTAAACTCATAGTGGAAGATTAAAATAATGAAATCTAAAATTTAAAACACCAAAATAATGTAAAACTTCCTAAAGTAGTAAAGAAAAACAGCTACAACAACTTCAGATGTTTAAACATGACCTAATTTTGTGAAACTCATCTATTTATACAGAGCCAAAAATCACGGACAAAAATGCCCCTCAGGAGGTTCTGCCGCCGCACAATTCCATGTGCGGTCTGTAGATTTCTTCAGCTTGCTAGGAAAAGGAGTTCTGCGGCCGCATATTTCTGAATTGTGGCCACGAGGAAATCTTCTGCAGTCTGCATATTTCTAGGCTGCGACCGCGAGGCAATTTTTCTGCGCCCACACAATTCTTGTGTGGTCCACACTTCACGAGGGCTTTAGGACTTTGTCTTTTAGCATACTCTCTAAACTTTACATCTTTGTTCGTAAAAACCCAGTTCTATGGCCACACAATTTATGTGCGGACCGTACATTTCTAAAAGTACTCTTTGAATTTCCTTCTTGGCTTGCGTCCACAGATGATATTCTGCTATCCACAATTTCTTCTGTGACCGCAGAATTCCTTCTGCGGACTGCACATTTGTGCTTCTGCTCCCTTTATTGCCTTGTGCTTTAGATCACTCCATTTTGAGTGGGATTTCATCTCAAGAGACCAAGCTTCCAGCACTCCTACATTTGTACAATTTCATTAGTTTCGGGAACACAATTCGACACTTTTGGACTAAGACAAGAGCTAAAAGGTGCTAATAAGCAGTCAAAATCTCCACTTATCAATTGCTTGTTCTCAAGAAAATAAATTAGTTCCCACCTCAAAAAGTTAAGGGTCATTCTAGGGAGTCAAAGTTGAGCAATTCACATATCAGCTGGGACCAACACTATGCATGCATTATCAACAAGGCGACAAGTTAATCATTCATGCACATATAGTTCTAGTGTGACATTTGAGCTTCAAGAATTTAATTTACTCATCAAGGACTCTTGCTTTATAATGTAGGCCATGGTGGACTCCAATCTCTTCCTCTTCCACTTTCATTTGCGAAGCTCACTTAAGAAATTAACACTCAATTCAAAGATTTATGAAAGGTTCACTCATCTCTCTCAAGAGAATATCACAAGTACGACTTCAAGTACCATATGCTTGCCCCTCATGTAGATCACCACTAATGTATTCTCACTCAGCTCAAAATCAAGTAGGACTTCTTTCGGAAAGTAATGAAGGCTTTTTGATTAGGGTTGGATACAATATCGGTAAGTGGTTACACCTTCCTTAAGCACTCCATCTTTCACTTCTCGGCTCACACTTGCCAATTCTTAAAGGCACTTTCTTTTCATTGGGGTCTGGAGATACTTAACATCACTCTTCTTTAATCATTTTGCTCTTTATCACCCCTTTTTGATTTCTCATTACTTCGGGTCATTACCTCTTTTTGAATCTGTTCAACCCTTTCACTTATTTACTTTTTACATTTTCTTTTTATTCTTTTCCTTTCTTGCCTTTTCTTCTCATAGAGATCATCTCTTTTCTCTTTTTGTGCCTTGATACCTTTTTCAACTTCCTCATATCTCCCCCAAACTTATGTTTGAAGCCATTTGATTCATAAGAGTGATAAGGAAAGCTCGGATGACAAGAGAGGTCAAGATACAATGGGTAAAGGCTTGTAACATGGTTATCTAATGAGAAAGGCTAAAGGCTCGAAGGGGTTGACTAGGTAACAACATTGGTTGGCAATTGTCATGCCCCGATCTCAGGGAGCGCGATCGGTGCTCAACCAAGATAACTCAGTCAAGCAAGCCTGTTAGATACTTTCTACGCAAACTCACTCATGAATAAGGAGAAGACATATATTCATTAATTAGAAAATAAGAAGATCATATATACAATACCAATTTGTTACCATTAGTTACTTCGTTTTAAAGTCTCAAAATATAGACAGTTTCATAGTCTGAAGTGTAATAAGTGATTCTAACACAATATAACTTGTTTGACTTTTCCAGCACCAATATACAACTCACACTATGTCTACAGAGCCTCTAATAATTACAAAAGAGTACTTTGATAGTGCCGGCAACAAGGCCCCAACTATACCTCAAACACAATACACAAGGAACAAAAGATACATGACCTCGAAATGAAGTGAGGCTCACCAAGTCTGCTGGGAAGAGGGTATATCGCTATCACTGATCAATGCCACCTATTGTGGAACCACCTACATCCATTAAAAATGCAGCGCCCTAGGCAAAAGGGATGTTAGTACATATGGAATAGTACTAGTATGTATGACTAAACATCCTCTCACTAGAATGAGTGATAATACAAGAAGGAATAATCATAAAATCAATGGAAGCCTCAAACAATACCAAACCATTAATTTAAGAACAAGATAAACTTTCAAGTAAATTTCCATATTTTAGGTTGGGAGATCTTCAGTACCGATATACCACAACGTCTTTAGCACGGAGTCCGATCTCGGCCCGATTGGCTAAGTCGTCTCATCATAGAAATCTAATCTCAACACCACCATGTGCGCAACATGACATCCAATCTCAGCCCGATTGGCTAAGCCGTCTCACCACAATGTCGTGTAGTTCAACATCACATTCCGCTAGCAATCATATCATTCCAAATAAGGGGAATAATCTTATCACATCAATCTAGTCCCAATTAAGGGGAATAATCTCATCATATCAGTACGGGGATTCACCCCTTAAACACTCCTACACCGGCATGTGTAGTTTTGGGGTTAAATTATTTCAACCTACCCTAACTAAACAATACTCCCAAAACATTTATTAAATAAAGGACTTTTATCTCATTTCATAATCTTTTACACATCTATTCATTTCATAGGCACAAGTGGCCCTAAATGCAATATCATTCTTGGCACGTTGGCCATATTTCATATTTCATTCTCACCTCTTTTACTTTCAAACATCATCATGGATTTTCAACTACAATGCAATTCTATTCAAGACATCAAGTACACATGTGAGAAAATAATAGTCTTAAACACATTGAGATTTATTCCACAATTTAGCATATCAACCTTTATTTAAAACACGACTCGAGGTCATAAAATTTTAATACACAACTCATACTTTGAATACATTCCTGAAGGATAACATAACATGACAAGAGAATTCGAAATACATATTGAACATATATTTTTTGGCACAAGCTCATTCAGAATGGTCAATTTATAATGAACAATTTGGGACTTACAAAAACATCGTGGGATTCAATTCTAAGAGAGAAGTTTATCTAACATACCTCATTTTAAGCTTTCCTTAAGTTACTACAATATTTCAAAAATCCTAGAAACTTCAATCTATTTGGGACATAGCAAAATTGAACCATAATTAGCAATATATTCATGGTTTCAGCTTATTTGAGCAATTTATCAAACACTAGGTGTGCATCTTGATTTCAAGGTTCGTCTATGATGGATTCTTTCGTCCCACAACCCAATATTTACCCATACTAGTTCAATGACATTTCCACAACCCTTAATAGTACCTGCATACATAAATAACACTCTCACACCTAAGAATCATACTCCCCGTTTAACCACCTTTTACCCAAAACTCGAAATTGAAGAGTAGGGTTAGAACCTTGCCTCTTGGGCGAAGATCTTGTGTTGTTTCCTTGTTGGATTGCAATGTTTAGACAAGATCTTTATGAACAACACACTTGGGCTTCCTCCTCTCTCGCTAGAACACTCTTACTTCTCTCTAAAATGTCATCTTTTTGCCTTCAAAATGAGCCCCAAAAGCTATTTATCAAAATAGGGTCGGGTTATAAAATCAAAAAATAAAACCTCCAAACTCAAGTATGCGGTCACATAATGGACCACAGAACAGTTATGCGGCCCGCAAAATGGACCGCACAATTTATGCCCAAAAATAGACTGGTTTGGACTAGTCTACGATAGATCTGCGGTCCGCAGATCAGTTCTACTACCATAGAATCACCTCCGAAAATTCTCATGTTGGTTCTGTGATGAGTTGTGCGGACCGCAGAATGATTATGAGGCCACATAATTAACCACATAATGGTCCTAAAACTTGGCTCTATTTCTGCTTCACTCTGCGATACTTGTACTGTCCGCGGGATGGTTTTGTAGTTGCAAATTTTACCGTAGAATCGCCTTCTTTATCCACAAGAATTTAATGCATTCTTCAACCCAGAATTGCCTTATTACCTCTGAACATTTTATCCTAACTCGGCGCCAGAAAACCTTAAATTTCTTGGTGAAAATTTATGGGGCCTTACATTCTCCCCCACTTAGGATCATTCATCCTCAAATGGACGGTATAGTCTTCCCCAAACACTTAGGATAACTTATCTCTTTTCTCACACGCCTCAAGTCCCCGAGTTTTTTGAATAACTTCAAATATTTTTAGAAATTTTGGTAGAGTTTCCCCTCTAGTTGGGCCTGTCCACCTATCATAGAATACTAGAAACCAATATAACAACCTATAAATAATCCAACAACGTAACATAACATGAAAACAACACCAACAGTGGCCCCATAAGCAATATATTACTAGAAAATGACCACCATTAACATCAACTTTACAGGTGATATATAATTCATAGAAGGTAAGCTCTCAACATCTTTATAGAATACACATACTTAATTACATATCTATTCAAACAAATGAGGGTAATCTTTCTTCATCTCTTCGTCGGCCTCTCAATATCCTCTTCACCTGTTGGTTTCACCATAGCACTTTCACGGAGGCAATCTCTTTATTTCTCAACTTTCGGACTTGCCTATCAATAATGGAAACTGGAATCTCTTCATAAGTTAGTTCTTTATTAACCTCAATAGTCTTAACTGGAACAATGAGTGCCGAGTATCCAACTACCTTCTTCAACAAAGACACATGAAACACCAGGTGTACTAAAGACATTTCTAGAGGTAGCACAAGCCTGTAAGCCACATGACCAATCCTTTGAATAATTTTGTATGGTCCAACATATCGCGGACTCAATTTTCCTTTTTTACCAAACCACATTGTACCCTTCATGGGGGAAACCTTCAATAATACCCAATCATCTTCTTTAAACTCCAAACCTACGACGCATATCCGAATAGGACTTTTGACGGCCCTGGCAGTTTTCAACCTCTCCTTAATGATTTTAACCTTTTCCATAGCCTGATGCACGAGGTCTGGTCCTATCAACTCTGCTTCCCCAGTATCTAACCACCCAATGGTAGATCTACATCTCATATCATATAAGCCTCGAACTGTGCCATCTGAATGCTAGCATGATAACTGTTGTTGAAGGCAAAATCTATTAGCGACAAATAATCATCGGAGCTACCTTTGAAGTCAAGAACACAAGCGCGCAACATATCCTCAAGCGCCTGAATAGTCTGCTCTACCTGCCCGTCGGCCTGTGGATGAAAGACTGTACTAAGATTCACCTGAGTATCCAAACCTTGCTAAAATTTCTTCCAAAAATTAGCCGTGAACTGTGCCCCCTGATCAGAAATGATAGAAACTGGAGTACTATGCAATCTGACTATTTCCTTGATATACAACTTGGGCATACTGTTCTGCTGTGTCGGTAGATTTAATTGGCAAAAAGTGTGCTGATTTCATGAGCCAATCCACAATCACTCAAATTGAGTCAAACTTACAAAGTGTGCAAGGTAGTCCTACCACAAAGTCCATATTAATCATCTCCCACTTCCACATTGGAATTTCTATGTTCTATGCCAACCCACCAAGCCTTAGGTGTTCAGCCTTCACTTGCTGACAATTTGGACATCTTGCCACAAACTCCACCACGTTCTTCTTCATATCATTCCACTAGTAGACCTCTTTAAGATTATGATACATCTTTGTAGAGCCTGGGTGCACGGAATATCTAGAAGTGTGAGCCTCGGTCATGATTCTTTCCCGGAGACCATCCACATCTGGAATGCATAGTCTCCCTTGGTACCTTAATGTACCATCTTCCATGATAAGATAAAAAGCCATGATTTATGCTTATAAATTCCCTCCTTCAGCTATACCAACAATGGATCGTTGTGTTGCTTATTCTTGACTTCCACAAGAGGCGATGATTCAGCCCTATTTTGCACAATCACCCCTCCTTCACTAGAGTCTGCAAGATAAACTCCCAAACTATCCAATAAATGAACCTCCTTGGCTAGCGGCCTTTGATATGCCTCAAAGTGAGCCAAACTACCCATAGATTTTCGGCTAAGAGCATCCGCAACAACATTAGCCTTCCCCGGATGATATAGGATATCGATGTCGTAATCTTTGTGTAACTCAAGCCATCTTCTCTACCTCAAATTCAATTCCTTCTATTTGAAAATGTATTGAAGGCTCTTATGGTCCATGAATATATCCACATGGAACCCATATAAATAATTACGCTAAATCCTCAATGCAAATACCACCAACACAAGTTCTAAGTCATGCATGGGATTGGTCTTTTCGTAATTCTTGTGTTTCCTGGAGGCATAAGCTATGACCTTGCCATGTTGCATTAATACACACCCAAGTTCGATCCTTAAAGCATTACAATATACCACAAACCCATGCGTATCCTCTGGTAGGGTCAACACCGATGTCGTAGTCAATCTTGCTTTCAGCTCCTAGAAGTTCTTTCACAAGCATCAAACCATTGAAACTTACTCATCTACTGCGTCAATTTGGTCAACGGAGGGACAAGGGTAGAGAACCCTTCCACAAACATCTTGTAATACCCTGCTAAGCCTAGGAAACTACGAATCTCTGTTGGAGTTGAGGGCCTAGGACAATTCTTCACAGCCGCAATCTTTAGAGGATCAACTATAATTCCCTCTCTAGAGATGACATGACCCAAGAATGCGAAAAATTCCAGCCAAAATTCATATTTCGAAAACTTTGCATACAACTTGTGCTGATATAGAGTTTGTAAAACTATCTTGAGATGATTGCATACAACTTGTGCTGATATAGAGTTTGTAAAACTATCTTGAGATGATTGGCATGGTCCTTTCAGCTTCGTGAATATACAAGAATATCATCAATGAACACTATAACAAAGGAGTTGAAGAAAGGCTTGAAGACTCGATTCATAAGATCCATGAATGCCGCCAGGGCATTTGTTAGCCTAAAAGACATCACCAAAAATTTAAAGTGCTCAGATTGGGTTCTAAAAGCTCTTTTCAAAATATCCTACTCCTTGATCTTCAATTGGTGATACCCTAATTGTAAATTAATATTGGAGAAGTACTTAGCACTCTGTAATTGGTCAAACATATCATCTATCCTTGGTAGTGAGTACTTATTTTTGATTGTGACCTTGTTGAGCTACCAATAGCCAATACACATCCTTAGTGACCTATCATTCTTTCTTCCAAAGAGATTTGGTACACCCCAAGGCAACACAATCGGTCGGATAAAACCCTTCTCTAACAAATCTTTAAATTGTTCTTGTAACTCCTTCAATTTTGCTGTCGCCATTCTGTAGGATGGAATAGATATAGGCTGCATGCCCGCATCACATCAATCCCAAAATCAATCTCCCTATATAGTGGGATCCTAGGGAGCTCATCAAGAAAGACATCCGAAAATTCAATCACGATTGGCAAAGACTCAAGTGTAGGTGCCTCAACATCAGTGTCCGTAACCCGTACCAAATAGTAGATACACCCCTTGTTAATCATCTTCATGGACTTATGGTAAGAAATAAACCTACCCTTTGGCACCACATCATCTCCATTCCACTCAATAACTGTTCTAATTGGGAATTCGAACCTAATGGTTCTGGTTCGACAATCAAGCCCGAAAAAACGTGAATAAAGTTAGTCCATCCACACTATTACATCAAACTTGACCATCCCCAATTCAATGAGATCGGCCATGGTGTTCCGACCTTAAATTTCTTCGCGAAAATTTACGGGGCCTTACAGCAATAAAAAAACTCAAACGGGCCAAGGAAAGCCTACAATCACTTCTCAAGCTAAGCAAAACTTAAGATTTTTCCTTAAAATACGTTCGGGGCAAGTTCTAGACCCTTCGCACAGATACTTGGACTAACAACAAATCAACTCACCCCTCACACAACTAGATTGTAAAAGAGGATAGATTTGAGGTCCCACAAGGCCTACATTCAAGATTAAAGATCACTATGGTCCAATTAAACCATTCGATGATTACCAAAGTCAACATAAGAGTCACAAAGTCACTAACTAGAGCTATTTCCTTTTTAAAACCTTGTCTCTAACTTAAGCACGTAGTTAAGTGTATTGGTGCCGAATGAAACATGTGTGACTCTTCGAGCATGACTTAGTTAGGTCTTTTTCTTCATTACTACTACTATTATTACCTAAACATAAAATAGACTCATTACCTTAAGAAGGTTTTCACGTCATCCAATGTTGGGACGAGTCACCCGGTTCACACAACAACTATCTTTGGAATGAACCATGACATTAAGAAAACCAAAGGCTTATGGTCTACTAAAACATACAAAGAAACTACTAAATCAAACACGAACTAATAAGGAAACAAACATAAAGAAGCTAAAAAGCAAAAACTATTAAAAGTGTAGCAAATATACATAATGAGAGAGAGAGAGAGAAGATATATACGTAATGAGAGAAAGAGAGAGGGAATATATATACATGAATAAGGAAAGAAAGAGAATAAAATAAATTTATTATAGGCCAAATGTCTTAGAATGTACCAAATATAACAAATAAACTCCACCCCTCCCCCCGAATAAAGATAAGCATAGTCCTCGATGCTTAACAAAATAAGAGCAAAAGAGAGGAAAGAGTGAAGAAAACTCCCTATATCTCCTTGGATATCTCTGTGTCCCTAGAAATATCATCACCCTCCGGCTCAACCAACTTGATCTCATTATCCTCAACTCTAGGTGTGGCTGGGTTGGCAAGCATCTGATGCACTGCCTTAGTAGTGTCAGCAGCAAGGTCTGGCTTATCAGACTAGCTAGCTGGTGCTATAGGTGCAGATGGGGCTGTAGGATCTGGGGCATGGTGTGAGTTAAGTAACATGCCAAATGGAAGATCTTCGACTGTAGAAATTATCTTCACTTCTCTTCGGAGCTTGTCCACTAACTTCTTTCTAGCTTGGGATTTCCTCATTTTCTTTACTTCCTTTCCTAGCTCTTCGATTACTGACCCATGTTGTACCAAGGTAGCCATGAAAGTGTTCTGGTTTTCTAGGAGCTTCTTCAGTGTCTCTTCAACTATTGGGAGCATCTGAGGTGCCTGAATAGAAGACTTTGCTGCAACAGTACTGGATAAGTCAGAAAACTTTGCAGTGGCTATTTGCATCCAGTTATTGAGGCTCGCCAATGTCTGGGAGACTCGCATGCATAGAAAGTGGGCCAGTAGGCATGGGCACCGACTTCAAAATCGAAATGGAAGTTGTGGCGGGGAATGCAGTAAGGACTGTAGATGATGGTGAAGGCATGGCTACAACACTAGATCAAGGCTCGGATGACATGGAGGGAACATCATCCATCTTAACCGCTACCACGGCTGGCTCATCAGACTATCCTGTGGTGGTAAAAAGTTGAACTTTCCTTTTCGAGTTGTTAGCATCCATAAGTGAGTACCAAGAGAAAGGCTTCTTCGGCTCTACCATTGTATCGAAATCCCTTGGTTCTACCCTCACATCCATAAGATACTTTGTAATGGTGTTGGGATACGGGTAGGAAGAATCATCCTGTCGGGCGATCACTAAGATGTTGGTTGACATCACGACACCCACATTGATAGGGTACCCGGCCATAATAGAAGCAACCAAGACTGCTCGAGGAATCGATAGGTGAGTCTCATTTTGAATCGGGTCCAATGTGCTGCAAACAAATGATTGCCATCATTTTGCCCCGAAGCTCAATGTGCTCCATTGGATAACAACCCTAGCGGTGATCCATGGTGGTTGTGGTCTTGGTGCATCTAGAATCTCCGCTAACCAAGGAGGAACTGCATCTCCTAGCACACACTTCTCCAAGTATTCTTTTGGCTCGATGTCATCAAAGATCAAGTATGTGTTTAGTGTGTGCTGATCAAATTGCATTTTGAGGTTTTGTATTTTTGTCACCGTTGTCCCCTTTTTGATATGCACTACATTGGTGTAGAGTTCCCGGACAAGGTACTCTAGGGCATCCACTACGCTCTAAGTAAACCACATCCACCCTTTACGTTATCTAAATTGTCTCAGCACGACCGGGTTATACCTCTCTAAATCTGTCAGTAAGAACTGCCGCTCAAGCATCACCGACCTCGTGGCTACTATGTACGAAAGCTAGTGAAAGTTTCTAGGCTGCCAAATCGGTCCTCCCAGACCTCTTTCATCTTTGTTCTTTCAAGCCCGGCACCTGCAACATCTTCACTGCTGCCATCATCAGGGATGTCCTGAATGGTTGTTTCTTGTGCCTCAGGGATAGGTGTAGTTGATGGATCAGAAGCCTGACTAGCACTTTTTAACTCCTTGGAAGTGCTATGAGATGAGGATTAATCGTCCTTAAGTCGGAATGTTCCCTGTGGCCTTGATTGTACGGCTGAGTGCTCTTGAACAGAGGTCGAATTGCCCTATGATTCCTAGATGGGACATATGAGCTTATCTCAGAGGGATCTGCACCTCCCTCTGCCGGCTGTACCTTTCTTTTTAATTGTCTTTGGTTGGCCAAGGGGTAAAGAACTCTTGCCTCGACCCCGAGAAGGTTCACCTCTCCCTTTAGAAATGTCGCCTCTGCCTCTAGATCGAACCATTGTCTGTATCAAGAAAAGGCAATTGATAGTTGCAATTCAATGTTCACACATACGCAGGAGATATGCAAGTATACATCGGAAAACACAGTGAGGTTCACAGTT
Organism: Nicotiana sylvestris; assembly: GCF_000393655.2. Classification (NCBI taxonomy): domain Eukaryota; kingdom Viridiplantae; phylum Streptophyta; class Magnoliopsida; order Solanales; family Solanaceae; genus Nicotiana; species Nicotiana sylvestris. The sequence continues at coordinate 129,714,726 of NC_091063.1, forward strand.
AAAACATGTTTGTCGGATATGGATCTGCGTTAACCAAATTTCTTGTGGCGACAAATGAGGCCTTGTAGACCGCAAAATTTTGTTCTGTGCCCGCAAAAGTGATGTACGGTTCGCACAATTTCACTTGCGGCCGCACCTCAGAAACCCAAAATATGCCAAATCTCTAATGATAGAGAACAATTGGCTGATGTGCGGAAGTAACATGATTTCTGCGGTCTGCACAATTAGACATGCGGCCGCATATTTGAGTCACAACTTGTAGACTCTCTGATGATCGTAAAAGGGTTATTTCGCGGCCACAAAGGAAATTTTGCAGTCCGCACATTTTACCTTGCGGTCGCAAACCCCTTCTTCATTAATTATGCCCTAGAATCAATTTATGCGGACCACACAGTTTCAGGTGCGACCGCAGAATTCAAAAAATTCGAACAGTTCAATTATGTCATTCTAGGTTCTGTAATTTTGTGCGCAATTTGACATGGTAACATCATAGAGTTATGAAAATATCTTTACCCAGTCCCCATAAAGCATGCATTTGTTAAGCCACTACAGATTTACTCCCATATGGATACACAATTGAATTCTATTGAAAATGGCCAAAAATAACTAAAAATCTACAAATTAAAATAAAATAAAGAAAATTAACCAGAAATTGAAGCATACGAGATGGATGAGTTTAATGAGTGTAAGATCAGAGGTGCTTTGTGCGTGGACAGATGGAATCACCATGAGTTTTTAATAGAATTCAAGTTTTGTGCTCAGAGAGTGGAAAAGAACGTTGCTTCTACTCTTCTATTTATATTTGCGGTCTACAATAGAGAATAGGGTCAAGTGCGGCTGTACATTTTGATGTGCAGTCTGCACTCTGTTACCTGGGGTAGCATCTTCATCATCTGATTTGCAGTCTGCTCAATTTCGTGTGCGGCCGCAGATTTTCTATGCGGACCTAACAATTTTTCATGCGGCCGCACATCGACCTTTTATGTGATAGGCTAAAATTCAGAGAGTTGTTACTTTCAACCCCTCATCTGTGCAGTTTGCAGGATAATTATGTGGTCGCATTGCTCTTTTGCTATAGCACTCCAATTTGTGCGGTTCGTACTTCTTTCCATACTTAGCCTGATTTTTGTTGACAATTCCTGTAAGTTACACTCAACCTGTAGCACACTACAAATCAAGTTAGAATAAGAACAACACCTAATGAAAAAAGAAAAAGGAAAAGAAACATGGGTTGCCTCCCAAGAAGTGTCTAATTTAACGTTGCGACACAACATAGAATACTATCAATTGAGATAAATGACCGCCGTGATGTGGCTATCTCCAACTTTTCCCAAGTAGTACTTCACCCGGTGACCATTGAATCGGAATACTTCATTATTTTTGTTCGTCAAGTCCAATGTACCAAAGGGTGTCACACCCAAAATGTCAAAAGGACAACTCCATTTAGACTTTAGCTTCCCGGGAAACATCCTCAACCTTGAGTTAAATAATAGCACAAGATCGACCACCTTGCACTCTTTGTTCCAAATGTATTTGTCATGAAAATATTTCATCTTTTCTTTGTACAAGGACGAACTTATGTAAGCATAGTACCGGGATTCATCCAATTCATTCAAATGTGCAACCCTCAATTTAGCGGCTACATCCCAATCAAGATTCAACTTCTTTAGAGCCCACATAGCCTTGTGCTCAAGTTCTACCTAAGGATGACAAGCTTTTTCGAACACTAACCGTTATGGCAACATTCCAACATGTGTTTTGTAAACTGTTCAATAAGCCCATAATGCATCATCAAGCTTCTTGAACCAATCCGTCCGGTTAACATTCACTATTTTGGACAAAATACTCTTTATCTCTCTGTTGAAGACTTCCACTTGACCGATAGCTTGTGGATGATAGGGGGGTCATGATTTTATGAGTAACACCATACTTTCTAATTAAACTGTCGAAAGCCTTGTTGCAAAAATGTGACCCCCCCTATCGCTTATACTAGCCCGCGGTGTGCCAAACCTTGTGAAAATATTCTTCTTCAAGAACGCAACCACACTTCTCGCCTCATTGTTGGATAGAGCAACGACCTCAAACCATTTGGACACATAATCCACCACGACAAAGATGTAGGTGTTTCCACAAGAACTCACAAAAGGACCCATGAAGTCAATACCCCACACATCAAAAATATCAATCTCCAAAATGGTCGTGAGAGGCATTTTATTTTTCTTTGAGATTCCACCGACCCTTTGACATTCATCACATCTTTTCACCAACTCACTTGCCAAATGAGAGGACCAATAGAAACCACAACTAAGCACTTTGGTTGTCGTTCCCGCTCCACCATGATGACCACTATATGGAAAAGAATGACAAGCCCTAATAATTTCACTTTGTTCTTCTTCCGGTACACATCTTCTAATAACCTTATCCGTACAAATCTGGAAGAGGTACAGTTCATCCTAATAATTATCTTGACAATACCCTTTGAGCTTCTTCCTTTGGTTTGGAGAAAACTCATCTAGGATGATTCCACACATAAGGAAATCTTCTAGATCCACGAATTATCGTACCTTTTTCATTGAAATGGCCAAGAGTTTCTCATCGGGGAAGGAGTCGTTGATTTCAAGGCCATCATGCGGCCTTCCCTCCTCCTCCAAATGAGACAAGTGGTCCCCCACTGGATTTTCCCTCCATTTTCTATTATGGATGTCAATATCTAACTCTTACAACAAAAGCACCCATCTTATCAACTGAGCATTTGAATATTTCTTGCTCATAAGATAATGGAGTGACGCATGGTCTGTGTGGACAATAAATTTTGCACCCATCAAGTATGGGCAAAACTTCTAAATTGCAAACACAATGGCAAGAAGTTCTTTCTCCGTAATGGTATAGTTGATTTGGACATAATTCATGGTCTTAATAGCATAGTAGACTGGATGAAAAAACTTATTGATGCCCCACCCCCAAATAGCCCCAACCGCTACATCACTTGCGTCGCACATGAGTTCAAAAGGTATACTCCAATTGGAGCGGTTATGATGGGAGTAGTTGTCAACTTGAACTTTAACGATTCAAATGCTCTCATGCAATCCTCATTGAAGTTAAACTTAGCATCCTTCTTGAGAGCTTGCACAAGGGTTAACCAGCTTAATAAAATCTTTGTTGAAGCACCGGTAGAACCCTGCGTAGCCTAAGAAACTTTTCACACCTTTCACCGAAGTTTGAGGTAGAAGTTTAGAAATCATCTCAATATTTGTGTTTACCGTGAAAATGATAACAACAATTAAATTTGTAAATGGGATTCTAAAAATACATGATCTATTTTTATGCTAGTTGTTCGAGAAGTTGATGCTAGGAGTATGAAGTTTTGCAAAGAGATACAAGCTAAAACGGGGTAGTAATCAAATCGAGGGGTTTGCCGCCTGGGCTTCAGACTAGTCGATGAAGGGCCTCGGAGTCGATATCCAGCTCGAGCTCAAGCTATCGGGGTAACCGGGAGAGGAATAACAGTTAAAATATAATTAAAGAAGGCACTTTAAGGCCAATACCGAGCAATAAATAAAGAACAAGTATGAAAGCAATAAAAGCCAAGAGTAGCCTCGGGCAAATGGGTTACAGAGAAAAGAGAGAGAGAGAGAGAGATGTTATTGATCTTGTGTAGAATAGTTAGAGCAACAGCATCCCCTTACAAGGTGGTGAGGGTTCCCTTTATATAGGAGGAGAAACCGTTTATAGTATAACATACATTAATTATAAAAGCATGGAGATGGGAAGGCTAGACGTGATGCCTCGACACATGCTCTAGGTAGGCCGGCTATGTCAGACTTAGCCGTGTGTCGTAGGAACTCTCCTTTTTGATCCATCCTCGTTCTTTATCTTCTCTGAGTTGGGCCTCGATGAGCCCCGAGGGAGGGGACTCGATCGCAACTCCACGTCCTCGGGGTCTCGAGATATTATTCCGAAGTGTCTTGATAGCGAGAAATTAAGCCCTCTGATTTCACTGCATATATATAGTCTCCGAGCTTCCCAGAACGAAGCGATAGGAAATAATTCTGACACCTGACTCTACGAGCTTCTCGCGGTGACGTCATACCAATGATGAAACCTATGGCGCGAGCTTTTGCAACAACCGAGATGTCCCACAGACTTGTGTATTTGATATCATTCAATACATTGTCGATTCCCGTTCTCCAAGGTGAAAGTACCACCGTCAATTCGGCTCTTCAAGAATGCAGTAATTGCATCCGCCGGTCAGTCTTCCAAAGCCTCGATGATCGTGTTGTTGCCTCCTATAAATGGGGGTGTTCTGGTGTTGTTTTTCTTATCCAAGTACCTTCATCTGCTCATTCGCCCATTTCTTCTTATCATCTTCCTTTATCATTGAACATCATGTTTGGGGTTTGTGGCCTCAAGGCCATTTGGCAGAGCTCCCATAGGCTGTGTTGCGGCCTCTTGCCGGAGCTTCCCCTTGTCGAGCACGATCATGTAGTCCTGTTGTTGTTGTCTTTGCTGCTACGTCTGCTATTGCTGCCCTTATTTGCTCGAGATCATAACATATGGGGGTCAACTTTCCTTGCTCATAAAAAGCACTTTGGATCATATACCACTGCTTAGAAGGGGGCTCGGATAATACACCGCTGCTCACCTTCATACCGGCTTGATGTGTCACTTTGCCCCGACTGGTAGATTGCACGGCTAAGTGTTCCAAGAAGTGGATTCTAAGTAGCCGTGCAAGTGAGGCCAAGCCTCACCTGGTCCGCTGTCTCTCCGAGGTTCTCTTTGCCAGCGAGGGTCCTCGACCTTCGGTGAGCTATGGCATTTTTCTATCCCTCCCTGCTTTTCGCCCTATCCTTTGGGGATATTAGTGTGGAAGGCCGGGATGAGGCTTCTGAGGATGCATGCCCGGAGGTGCTTGTTGCAGGCGGTGGACCCTCGAGAGTAGTCTAGTTTCTAGGCTTTTATCACGCGTGTGCACCCTTTTGTTTCTTCCTTTCTCCGTAGGAACCCCTTGCGGGCTTTTGTAATTGTATGTAAAGACCCCTTCGAGGGCTGTTATAGCCGATATTTACCAAATATGAAGATGTTTCATTTACTTCTGCTTTTAATTTTTGTCGTGTTCTCGTATACTCTTGTGCGTTCGCGGAGATTTTGAATGTATGCCTCTGTTGATGATTGCCGATATTTTTCTGGCCTTTGGTCAACAGAATGGCTCCTTTCTGAGCTTCATAGCTATTCCCAGAATCAATCCCAAAGTGGTCCGATAAACCTAGATCATCGGTGCCCTTGAGCCCCGTGGATATAGAGCACCGAAGCGAAAGTCGACTTCGAGCGCTCAGAGCTTTTACTTTGATCTTGGCGTAGATAACCTTTTGAGATGTTGTATGCAGGCTTATGAGGAAGGGGCTATTAGTATTTAGGCAATTTTCTGCAGTCGAGCCCTCGTGGGCGGAGCTTGAAGTGCTTATTTTTCTTTTTAGAAAGGAAAACCACGAGATCAGATACTGTCTCGAGGTCTATGAGGGTACTAAAGGCTTTCCGAAGCATGACTTCTTTTTGATAGAGGTTTCTAGGGTCGGGTACCACCCTGGGATCTGTACCGAGGCCGTTGGCCTCCCGGGGCTTACTCTGGATAGGCGAATCATTACTGATTCCCACATATATGTGGGGTGGCTCTTGCTTCTTTGGAAGATCTCATTATTTTAGATAGCTATCCTTCCGCCTTGGCATCGGAGCCTTTGTTTCCTTAAGCGCAAAAGTGTTGGTGTAGGCCCCTGCTCAGTCTGCCAATTGTACCTTAGCCATTACAGCTACTTCAATGCTGGCCCGGCGGGGAGGGGAGAGTTCCATTCCTAGTGCTTAGGATCCGCGGGAGTTTACTCTGAAGACTATGTCTTTGATAAGAGTGGAACATCTGGAGATTATGAGGAGATACCGCAGATGGGGAGAGGGGGTACCATTGCAGGCGCTTGCCTCGGATGAGAGTATTACGGTCTCCGCTGATGGATTCCTGAACGTATACTTATACCCTTTCGCACTAAGCCCCCTTGATAGGGTCATGCTTGACTTCTGCCTGAATTATCGGTTTACTTTGGCATAGATAAATCTGTCGTTTTGGCGAGTGGTGATGATGATGAGATTCTGCTGCGGAGAAGGCCGAGCTTGAATTCATACTTAGTCACCTCGTCGGGCTGTACCAACCCTTCTACCATTGAGGCCCGCTAACCCTGCGGTGTCATTCGTCCACACCCGTTGTTGTTAAAGATGAGGAAGATGAGGATCAAGAGTAGGTCAGCCGATTCATCCGGGTTCGGACGACCGATATTATCCCCGTAGAGCTCATGCCATTTCCTGAGGGATGGAATTACACGCTTGAGTGGAGTGTCTCGTGCCTTTTTAGACTTGCTTATAGTGAAAACTAGTTGAGTAATTGTGTTTCCTCCTATTCTGCAGCAACTTCATGGACACCTGGCAAAGTTCCCGATTGCCTGGCTGGGTTCAAAGGTTGGCGACCCATTCAACTTGCGACGAGCGTATGTGGCGAGTTGTGTCTCGGAGCGGGTGGGAATCGAAACACCAAGGTATGTGCGTACACTGCTTTTATCTTGGTCTTTGTATGTTTGAGCTGACATTCTACTCTTTCTTTTGTGTTGGCTTTACCGTCGTAGGTATCGGACGGTTCCTCGGGGCGAGGCTGTGTTCCTCTGGAGTGGGGGGGAGTCGTCATCCTCCGAGCTGAGGGACGATGGCGATAAATGGGATTTGCACTTGCAGTGCGATGGAGCTTTTAGCGGGGCTAAACGGGCCCGTGTCTTCGAGGAGAGAACATCGCCCGAGCCTGCTGTTCCCGAAGTCTTTGGTTCTGGAGCGGTGGTTCCTCCAAGTGATTATGCCTAGACCACAGTTGGTTCTTACAGGGCCGGAGGGGCTGGACCAACAAGAGTGTGCTCGGCCTTCGAGGAAGTCCGTCGTCTTCACTTCGCGGTGAGTTTCGGCGTAGTCCTTCTGCATTTTGCGTCTTCCTTTTCTTATTGAGTTTTCTTTGGCAGTCCTTTGATAAGCTCAGGCCTGAGCTGCTCTATCATGGGGCTAGGCTTCAAAAAGCTCTGGATGAGGGTGAGTCCCTTATACTCCTCAGCGAGGATAAGGAGGTTCAGTTGATGCACTGGCGATTTGAGGCGTACCGGAGCTCCAATTACGAGAGCTATTTAATGGAGCAGGTAACCTTTTATTGTACGCGTTTCGACCTTTTGACCCTTAAGGTTAATCCTTTTGCCTATCTTAGTTACAGAAAAAGACGGAGGCTCTGGAGTACCTTAGGGGAGAAGCCGACCTAGTTAGGAATGCTTGTGGTGAACTGAGGGCTCAGGTGCAGGCTCAAGCTTTAGAGGAGAAGGGTGCCTTGGCTAAGGTTCCCACCTTCGAGGCCCAACTCCGCTTGGCTTGTGACAACGCTTCAGTTCAAGTGGATATGATCGCGAAGCTCGAGTCCGATCTCTCGAATGTTAGGGCTGAGATAATCGATGCTCGGGCTGAAGCAGTATTGAGTTGGACCAAGGCTGATCAGGAGATGGCAATTTATTTGAAGGATGCTACTGATGCCCAAGCTGAGTTGAAGCAGGCCCTCGATTGTGAAAAGAGGATCGAGGAATATGTTCGTTGCACATCCCGAAGAGAGGTACTCGAAGAGATTGGCACTAGGGGCTTCATCCTCTTAGAAGAGTTGGCTCGAGCGAGGGCGGATGAGCGTGATGCTCGGCCACTTCTTGCCGATGTCATGGAGAGTGAAGCTGGGGCTGGTAGGCCGTAACCTTCTGGAACAGAGCAAAGATTTTGCCATTTTGCCATTTTGTATTTGACATTCGCAGAGCATGTTTGTAGATGGAGAACACACCTTTTGCGTATGTAAATAAAAGAAAACTTGGGGCTTTATCTTTTTTGTATCTCTTTTTGTATTGCTTTCGACCAGACGAGCTGGTTTCGACATTTGGCGCGAGCCCTATGGATACGGAGCTCATGAGACATACCCGGAGGCTTTTTCATGCTTCGGTCAAGTGCAATTTTTAACACAAGTATGCATCAGAGCTTTTGTACTTTGCCCAGCTGTTTTGGGTTTAGTCTCCGAGTCAGCGTTGAATCGAGCTTACTTGACCTTCAATCTCCTGTTCCTGCACTGGCAGAGATAACGGTTCTTACACCTTGCCCTTGGGCATTTGTACTTTAACTATTTTGGGTTTAGTCTCTGAATGGTGTTGCAACTTGAGCTTTAATTGACCCTCAAGTTTTCAATTTTCAAGCTGGCGATTGTGGCTCTTACGATGTTGGTCATTGTGACCTTTTAGTGTATGGCAGTGAGGCTTGTTTAGCTGGCAACAATGGCTCTTATGCTGTGTCCATGCATGTATAGTTAACTATTTTGGATTCGGTCTCCGAATCAGGTTATGACTCGAGCTCATTTTAATCCTCATGTTTTCAGTTTTCTTTAGCTGGCGGTAGTGACTCTTATGCTTTTGGTCGTTGAGACCTTTTAGTGTGCGTCCCTGAGGCTCGTTTGGCTGGCGATAATGGCTCTTACGATTTTTCTTGTGGGTATATTGTAGTCTTTGTTTTCCTCTCGTTAAGGACTTTTTGAAATAATTTTGCTTGACCCGTCGTCGGTTCGGAAAGAACCTCGATTTCAAGTCGTTAGCGGCGATGTTCAAGCACCTCAGAAGGTTTAGCTCGTAAGCTGAGTAGCTCGAAGCCTTGTGATTTGGAGCTGACATGGTCGAAGCTCGCTTGCTTGTTGAGGGTAGCCTGTTTTAACTAGCTTTTTGAAGTAGATTCAAAGTAATGGCCTGTGATTTTGTTAGCGACAGTCAGGCATCCCCGAGTCGCGTTAATTTGGCTGGTGCAGCCGTTTTGACCGTAGTTATATGTGTTTGGCCGGAGCATTTTTTAATCCCGAGTGATAGTTTAGGCATCTACATAGAGGGTATGCCCTTTCGGGAGTCTTACAAATGTGACATATTGCCTAAACTTCGGGATTGAGTTTTATGCCTGTAGTAAGGTCTTACAAAATTTTCATGCCTGTTGAGGTCTTATAGTTTCTCATGCCTGTTGAGGTCTAACCGTTTGTCATGCCTGTTGAGGTCTTACAGTTTGTCATGCCTGTTGAGGTCTTACATTTTTTGTTGCTATGTAAAATAGATCTGGCTACACCGAGTCTGCCCGCTCGGGGTCTTACGGCCTAGGGTTTTCCAGTGTATAGCGATTGACGACAGTCTCCGAGTCATCGAGTTTACTTAGGCTCGAAGGCCATTACTCGTGAGTTCAGAATTGCCTCGTTGGGGCATTATGAGCCCGGAGTTCCGACCCTGAGGTTGTGCGGGTGCCAAATTGTTGACGCTAAGTCTCCGAGTGTTTCGGGACATATTCGGTGGAGGGAATCCATGCCGTGAGCATGCCGAAATTTTTTTTGGACTACGAGATGCTGAAAGATATTCTTTAATTGCTTGGCGTAAATACATGTTATTTCATTGTTAAGAGCTCAGCCCGCGCGGGTACGGTTTATTTGACCGTTTGGCCCGGTATATGATTTCCCATTGGGACCTCGTTTGTCCTTTCTCGGTCGGGGGTTGATTGCGAAGAAAGTTTGTTAGGCCTGTTGAATCCTTCCCCGGAGGCACGTCGCTCCGCTAGGAACCTCGCTGGCGAGACTTTCTTTGGGGCGGAAGTCCGGCCGAGGGGAAAGAGTGCGACGGGTGTTGTTAAGGCCTTGTAATCTTCGGGAAAAGTTAACACTTCCAGACGCCCTGGTCGGGTGTCTATATGCAGGTTAGTGTAAAATAATGAAGGAGGGGGTAGTTTTACCTTAACGCGGGGTGCGCAGGTGATATTCCGAGGTTCGATATGTCCCTGCCATTTTGAAGCGAGGACTCTAGCACAACCCTCCGCTGTGTTCAATAGGGCTTGGCCGAAAACACGGTTCACTTAACCTTTGGCTCTTTTGAGAGTGGAGATATTGGTTTCGGCGATGCGTTATGTGGTGCGAACTTTTCCTCTTGCCGCATGTTGCTTTCTGTCGATGATTTTAATTCCGTCCTTTGTGTGGAATTTCATCCTTTTGGCGAAGCGGGGATGACACTGCCTGGCGTGGTGCTTCCGCAGTTGTCTGAATAAGGCGTCTGTACCTTACACCTCTTTTGATGATACAGGACTCGGCATTCCAGTTTGCGCCAACCGCGCTGGCTGAGAGAATGGTCTTTCTTCTTGTCCTCTCAATTGCCGTGTGAAATCTGCCAATGATTTGAGACATGGGCGTAATTTGGTCCAACGATCCGAGCCGCCCTATCAACCTCGGTCCAATAACGTTGATCAAGCCACCTGAATTCATGAGCATATGTTTCATTTGAAAAGGATCGAATGAGGAAAAAAGTTACCAGTGCATCAGTGTGAGGCCGAGACAAGGTCTAGGTGCCCTCTTTGCTGAATGTGAGGGCGTCCTCGGGAATATATCCCTAGATTCGCCTTTCTCTGGTGACGAGCATTTTTGATCTCCTTTTTATGAGTTCTTGGAAAGTGTCATCGCTCCTCCACTACCATGGTCATACGCTACGGCCCATTTGCTTCGTTCTTCCTAGACGCCTTCCCTACTCAGGACTGAACTTGAATTCTGTTGCTCGTCGGTTCTCGACGGTGATTTTTGTTGAGTGATTTGGCTTTTTTCCTTCGGAGCTAGTGGCCATCCTCGGCCCCGCTGCCGCACTTGTTATACAGTTCACACACCAAGCTGTGATGCCTCTGAGAGGGATTCTGCTGAACAGGTCTGGGCCACCTGGTGTCCCTGGTTTCACTAACGGTGAACAAGATATCTGAAACAACGATGTTGAAATTGTATCTTAATGAGTGAGGCACCCTCGCTGGTCATGTGTCCCCATCGAATCTTGCTCTATTAATGATTCCTCGAGAATATTATCCTCGATACATTCACCGATCATTGCGATGTAGATTGCGTCTCGGGGCGTTCCTCCTATCTGCGGCATACGGGCAGTACGTTTCTCTATTGGTGTTGGTTTCTTTTCCAGGAGCCTGCTTGGGTATACTGAGCCCGAGGGAGCTCCTGGATGGTTATCCACGACCCTGGTTTGCGACTAGTGCCGGATATGGGCATCCAACTAGATCTCGGCTAGGTACCCGATCAAGTTTTGTTTTAATTGCCTGAAATCGTCTGGCTTGGTTTATTTAGGCTTTGAGTGGAGGCCTATATTGCCCATTCATCTGATACCGGTGGTAATCCCATTCATTCCATATGGGATGAGATACTAATTCTCGCAACATTTCATTCTCCCTTTGCTCGATCCTAGATGTGTCGGGCATTCTTGCCATTGCTTTGATGGCACCAGCGCATGCCATTATGGAGGAATCTGCCGCTATGGTAGGTGAGTTTATGGGGTTGGGTGCTAGGTTATGATGCCACATCATCGCCCCTTTCGAGAGTGTTTCCCCGAACCTTTTCAATAATACAGACTCGACCTCATCGTCTTTTGGGTCATTGCCTTTTACCGCGCATGTATAGGTAGTGATGTGCTCGTTGGGATCTGAGGTCCCATTGTACTTAGGGAGTTCTGGCATTCGGAACTTCTTTGGAATGGGCTCCGGGGCCGCTTCCTCGGGGAATGCCCGTTGCACGAACTTCCACAAATCTACACCCTTCTGGACTGGGAGCGTGCACGGGATTTGGTCGACTCTGAAGTTATAAGTTTTGACCTCCTTATCGTTGGCTGCTATCATTTTCTCGCCTGACTCGATCCTTTTGGTGAAGTCCTCCAGCATTTTCACGATGGCGGGATCGGCTACCAATCCGTTATTGCTAGATCTCTCGAGTACCTGTTCGGTTGGGGGAGCTTTTTCCGGCACTGCTATGCTGGGAGTTTTTGGATGGCTTTGTAACTGAGCGATGGCCAATTGTTGTGCCTGCAACATTTCAAAAATATCGTGAAGACTAACTTCTTGTGTTTCCCGAGCCGGGGTCTTTTGGGCTTTTTGTTGGTCGCCATGCTGTATGCTTCCGTCGATGTGTGAAGTTTCGTCGACCTACTGCGCGTCTTGCGAACCCGAGTCTGCTAAAATCAGTCCGAGTGCTTTACTGAGGTTTTGCGGTGGCGCGCTAACGACTGGAACAACCACATCATTTTCGCCGTGATTTTTGTGGTAGTCGTTCTCAACCCTGTTTACTGAGCCAGACATTTTGACCTGAAATCAAGAGATCTTGGACAAGAAAAAGTGTGAAATATAACTTGTGTTTGTGCAATGAAACCAGCAAGAAAATAATCACTATTATTTTTAGCCCCACGATGGGCGCCAAATTGTTTACCGTGAAAATGGTAACAATAATTAAATTTGTAAATGAGATTCTAAAAATACGTGATCTATTTTTATGCTAGTTGTTAGAGCAGTTGATGCTAGGAGTATGAAGTTTAGCGAAGAGATACAAGCTAAAATGGGTAAGTAATCAAACTGAGGGGTTTGACGCCCAGGGCTTCGGACTGGTCGATGAGAGGCCTCAGAGTCGATATCTAGCTCGAGCTCGAGCTATTGGGCATAATCGGGAGAGGGATAATAGTTCGAATATAATTAAAGAAGGCACTTTATGGCCAACATCGAGCAATAAATGAAGAACAAGTATGAAATCAATAAATATCAGGAGTAGCCTCGAGAAATTGGGCTAGAGAGAAAAGAGAGAGAAGTTATTGATCTTGTGTAGAATAGTTAGAGCAACAGCAACTCCTTACAAGGTGGTGAGGGTTCCCTTTATATTGGAGGAGAAACCATTTATAGTACAACATACATCAATTTTAAAATCATGGAGATGGGACGGCTAGACGTGACGCCTCGACACAGGCTCTGGGTAGGCCGGCTCTGTCAGACTTAGCCGCGTGCCTTGGGAACTCCCCTTTTTGTTCCAACTTCGATCTTTGTCTTCTCTAAGTCGGGCCTCAACGAGACCCGAGGGAGGGGACTCGGCCGCAACTCCACGTCCTCGGTGTCTCGAGATATTCTTTCGAAGTGGCTTGATAGCGAGAAATTAAGCCCTCTAATTTTTCCGCATACAATTTGCCTTGTCAACTTCAATTTCGTTCTTTGAGATCTTGGGGCCAAAGACAATGCCTTCCTCGACCATGAAATGACATTTCTCTCAGTTGAGCACCTAATTTGTTTCCTCATATCTTTCGAACATTTTATCCAAATTCCCAAGACAATCATCAAAAGAATGTCCAACCACCGAGAAGTCATACATGAAAACTTCAAGGTAGTCCTCCACCATGTCCGTGAAAATAGCCATAGTACACCTTTGAAAAGTCGTCGGTGCATTGCACAACCCAAATCGCACCCACTTGAAAGCAAAAGTAACATAGGGACATGTAAAGTTTGTTTTCTCTTGATCTTCCCGAGCAATAAAATTTTTGTTGTATCCCAAATACCCATCAATAAACCAAAAGAAAGCACGGATTAGCAAATCTATCGAGCATTTGATCTAAAAAATTAAGTGGAAAGTGATCCTTCCTTGTGACTTTGTTGAGCTTGCAATAGTCCAAACACAGTCTCCAACCGGTCACCATTCTTGTAGGAATCAAATCATTCTTCTAATTGGTGACCATAGTCATGCCCCCCTTCTTTGGGACACATTGAACCGGAAAGGTCCACAAACTATCGTAGATGCGATAGATAACCCCGGCATCCAACCACTTGAAAATATCCTTTTTGACAACCTCTTGCATATCCTCATTGAGTCTCCTTTGATGTTCAATAGATGGTTTGACGCCTTCCTCCAAGTTGACCTTATGAATGCAAAATGCGGCGTTTATTCCCTTAATGTTCGCCAAGATTCACCCAATAGCCTTCTTCCTTTTTTGTAACACTGCCAAAGTGGAATCTACCTGCACATTAGTCAAACAAGAGGAAAGAATAACCGGTAAAGTAGAACAAGGACCAAGAAATTCTTACCAAAGATGTGGTGGCAATGGCTTCAACTCCAAGGTAGGATGCTCTTCAATAGAAGGCTTTGTAGGAGGAGTTGTCCTATTTTCAAGATCCAAGGACAAGTTCCGAGGTGCATAGTTGTACGACCCCATTCCTTGCAAAGAGTTCACACGTTCCATGAAGCCATCCATATCGTCATCATCAAAGCTGAGCAAGATGACCTCCAACATATCACCCACATTGATTATGGCATTTTTTTTTATCAACACTAGCATCGATCACTATCTCCACAAAAGAGCATACCTCATTACTACTAGGTTGCCGCATGGACTTGCATACATTGAAAACCACTCTTTCATCACCAACCTAGAATGTATGTTCTCCGCCTTCCACATCACAAAGAGCCTTCCCTGTAGCAAGGAATGTTCTCCCTAGAATAATAGTCATCTCATAATTATTTTCACAATGGACAATGACAAAATCCATTGGAAGAATGAACTTATCAACACGAACCAAGACATCTTCAATCACTCCCAATGATCTCTTCATAGTATGTTCGGCCATTTGCAATATCATAGAGATGGGCCTTGGTTGCCCAAATCCCAATGTCTTTAAAACCGAATAGGGTATAAAATTAATACTTACCCCAAGATCACAAAGAGCTTTAGCAAACTCGGCATTTTCAATTGTACAAGGAATCCTGAAAGCACCGGGATCCTCGAACTTAGGAGCCATCACAATTGCACTCACTTGATGAGAGACTTTGATAGTTTGAAAATTCATAGACCACTCATTTGTCATAATGTCCTTCATAAACTTTGCATAAGCGGGCATTAGCTCCAAAGCTTCAACTAATGGCACATTGATTGACAGACTCTTTATAATTTGAATAAACCTCTTGAATTGGTTTTCACCATTTTGCTTGGCAAGTGTTTGAGGGTATGGAGGCGGAGGCTTAAGAAATGGTGCCTTAGCCCTTTGCACTATTGGTTCTAGTATTTCAATAATGTGATGCCTAGACGGGTTCACCTCCTCTTGAGTCTCTTCCACATTTTCATTGTTATCAATCCGAACCTCATCATTAGGTTTCACCACATTGTTAGGGATCTCCTCTTCTTGCACCACTTGCTCATCATCCCTAAGTTGCCTTTAACTTGAGGTAGGTACATTCCCAACTCTTCCATTTCTTGTAGTAATGGCCATGGCATGCCCAATGTTGTTTCCACCCTTTGGGTTTACCACTGTGTCACCTGGTAGTGCCTCCTTAGGATGAGTATTTAGATTTTGAGAGATTTGCCCCATTTGAACTTCCAAGTTGCGGATTATTGTGTTGTGTGAGGCAAGTTGGGCATCCGAATCGGAATTGGTTTCCATCATTTGCTTGAACATATTCTTAATATGCCCCATCTCATTGTTTGAAGAACTTGGAAAATGAGAAGGATAAGAAGGAGGGTTGTTCGGTTGTTAATACATCGGGGGCCTTTGGAAACCCTACCCCCGATTGCTTTGATTATTGTTCCATCTGCCTTGATTGTTACCCCCTCCCCCCGCCAAATTTCCTTGATTGTTGTTGTTATGACAATTTCCTTGATTTTTTCCACCACTCCAATTTCCTCAGGTGTTGCCACCACTTCAATTTCCTTGATTGTTAGAATTCCAATTACCTTGATTTTTTGTTGTCGCCATTGTTGTTGATTCGAACTTTGGAAGTTGTTTCTTTGCCCTTGAAAGTTTTTCACGTATTTTACCTCCTCTTCTTGTTCATTATAAGGATAATCTTGCTCAAACCCACTTTCTTATTGCACATAGTTCTCCACTCAATTTTGCACTTGTGGACCCTTGGCCCTTCTCCTATTTACCATCATGTTCACCACTTCCATGGAATTTACTTGCATAGGAATTTGCACTTGATAAAGTTGAGCCTTTGTTAGTTGATTCATTGTAGTTGTCAATTTCACAATGGCTTGTCCATGGTCATGCAACTCTTTATGAAGGTGGATCATTTTCGGATCACCCTATGGAACATTAGCTCGGGATTGCCACGCCGATGGCGTTTCTGCCATTTCATAGAAAATCTCACAAGTCTCCGCATAAGGCATAGTCATAAAATTTCCACTGGAAAGTTGATTCACTACACTTTGGTTGGTTGTGTTAATCCTACGATAGAAGGTTTGTTGAATCATGTTTTCCGTCATATCATTGTTGGGACATTCCTTGACCATTGTTCTATGTCGTTCCCATATCTCGTGTAGTGGTTAATTGGGCTCTTGCTTGAATGACCAAATATCATCTTGAAGTGCAGCCACATGCCTGGGAGAGAAGAACTTAGCATTAATTTTTTCCGTCAACACATCCCAAGTGTTAATGGAATGGTTTCGTAAGCGTTCCAACCAATCTAAAGCTTTCCTCCGTAGAGAGAAGGGAAAAAGCCTTAGCCTCAAAGCATCATCGGAGACATTTGTTTGTTTTCTCTCCAACAAGTATCCACAAACCCCTTTAAATATTTATATGCAGTTTGAGTAGGAGCACCAGTGAAGAAACCCAGTTGTTCAAGCAAAGTGAGCATCACATTGGTTATTTGAAAGTTGCCCACCCTAATACGGGGTTGGACTATTGCACTAGCATATCCTTTATTGGGTAACACTTGGTGTGGAGCCGCTCATGGTAAAGGTGTGGGTGGAGCGGGAACATTGTGATGAGGCGCTCGGCTTCTTCTATTGGCTTGAGGTTCAAGAGGAACCTCTTCAACTTGGTCATCGTCAACATCCACTTCCCCTAAAGGCATGTTTCCGAGTTCTTTGTTTGTTGCCATAGTTGTACCTAGAATTGTTTCAAACACGTTAGTAACACGGAAGGAAAAAAAGATATTCCAAAAACAAACCCAAATATATAGCTAACACAATTTTAACTCCTCGGCAATGGCGCCAAAAATTAATCACGTCCACAGCACACCTTAATAGAGATATGAATTTTCGTATGCAATAATAAATACGCAACTACTAGTCGAGGTCGAATCCACTGGGAGTAATGATGGGAGTTAGGGGTATATACTTGATGCAAGGAAATGGGTTATCTAGATTGCACTTTTACAATAAGGTTTTGTTTTCTTTTTCTACTTTTACTCTAACGTATGCAAGCTAAAGAAAATAGATTATAGATAAATATTTGTGAGGTTTTTCCAATTGGATTAAAGGCCTAAGGATGTGACCATAACCTAGGTGTCTGCATAATAGGATATAGACGTTAATGCTTATTTTGTTGATTGGGGTATATTATAGCTCACAACTCAACATTAACCACTTAATACCTCTCAGTCAGAGAGTGGTTTTGGCCTATTTGGCTTTCTCAAGACCAAATGAGTATCAACCAAAGCAATTGATTAGAGCTCAAGTCGGGTTATTACTATCTCTAGGTTGAACCATTTAATTGGGTTAATCAATCTCTCAATTGACCCAATTCCTTATTAGCTAAGTTATCCTAGACTAAGCCCTCTTTCTCATTTATAGACAAAGTCAAATAGGCATGAATAAATGTTTGCAACTATTAATTCTACAATTGAAGCATGAACTAAGCTACGTAAACAATACCCAATCATAAACAAGCATTAAATTAATCACCCATAAGGTTTACATACTACGGTTGGGTCACAACCCTAGTAGAAGTCTAGCTACTCACAACCCGAGTCAATGTTCTGCAGTCCGCACATTTTTTGGCTACGGTCGTGAGGCAATCTTCTACGGCTGCACAATTCTTGTGCGATCCGCACTTCACGAGGGCTTCAAGATATGGTCTTTTAGTATACTCTCTGAACTTCACATCTTTGTCAGTAAAAACCCTTTTCTGCAACCGGACAATTCATGTGCGGACCGCACATTTTTAAAAGTCCTATTGGAATTTCTTTCTTGTCTTGCGGGCGCTGATGGAATTCTGCGGTCCGCAGTTTCTTTTGCGGACCGCACATTTGTGCTTCTACGCCCTTTATTGCTTTGTTCTTTATATCACTTCTTTTTGAGTCAGATTTCATCTCGGGAGACCAAGCTTCCAGCACTTCTGCAATTTGCACAATTTCATAAGTTTCGGGACTATAGTTCGACACTCTTAGACTAAGACAAAAGAAAAAAGGTGCTAATAGGCAGTGAAAATCCCCACTTATCATTATTTATAAAAGACTCTTGCTCTATCATGTAAGCCATGGCGGACTCTAAACTTATCCTCCTCTACTATCAATTTGCCAAGCTCACTTTAAGCAGTTAGCAGTCAATCCTAAGATTTATGAAAGGTTCACTCATATCTCATATAAGAATGTCACAAGTACGTCTTCAAGTAACATAGGCTTTCTCCTTATTTAGTTCACCTACTAATGTAAGCTCACTCGGCTTGAAATAAAGTACGACTTCTTTTGGGGTGTAATGAAGGCTTTTGGGTTAGGGTAGGATACCGTATGGTTAAGTGTTACACCTTTTCTTAAGCACTCCATCTTTCATTTCTCGGCTCACACTTGCCAATTCTGAGAGGCACTTTCTTTTCATTGGGGGATAGAGAGACTTAACATCACTCTTTCTTGTTCATTTTATTCTTTTTCTCCCTTTTTGATTTCTCAATGCTTGGGATCATTACCTCTTTTTGAATCAATTCAACCCTTCCACTTATTCATTTTGTGCGTTTTTCATTTTGTTCTTTTCTTTTCTCGCCTTCTCTTCTCATAGAGATCATTTCTTTTCTCTTTTTGTGCCTTGATACCTTTTTCAACTTCCTCATTTCTCCCCCAAACTTACATTTTAAGCCATTTATTTCACAAAAGTGTTAAGAAAAGTTCAGGTGCCAAGAGAGGGTCACGACAAAATGGGTAAAGGCATGTAAAATGGTTATAAAATGAGAAAGGCTAGAGGCTCAAAAGGGTTGACTAGGGATAATGACATTAGTTGGCAATAGGAAACTCAAATGGGCAAAGGAGAGCCTACAATCACTTCTCAAACCAAGCAAAACTTAGGATTTTACCTTGAAACATATTCAGGGCAAGTTCTAGACCATTCGCATAGATACTTGGACTAGAAACAATTCATCTCACCCCTCACACAATGAGGTTGTAAAAGAGGATAGAGTCAAGAGCCTATAACTACCACATTTAAGTTTAAAGACCACTATTGGTCCAATATACCACTCGATGATTACCAAAGTCAACACAACAGTCACAAAGTCACTAACTAGAACTATTTCTTTTAAAAACCTTGTCTCTAACCATAAGCACGTAGTTAAATATTTTGGTGCCAATTGAAGCATGGTTGACTCTTTGAGCATGACTTAATTAGGTCATTTTATTCAATACTACTACTATTATTACCTAAACACAAAATAGACTCATTCCCTTAAGAAGGTTGTCATGCCATATGTCGTTAGGATGAGTCACTTGGTTCACACAACAACTACCTTTGGAAAGAACCGTGGAGTTAAGTAAATGAAAGGCTTATTATCTACAAAAACATAAAAAGAAGCTACTTAATAAAACAAGGGAAAATATGGAAACAAAAATGAAGAAGCTAATAACCAAAAACTACTAAAGATAGAATGAATATAAATAATGAGAGAGAGAGAGAGAAGATATATACATACAAATAAGAAAAGAGAGAATATCATCAAATTATTACAGGCCAAATGTATCAAAGTACCAAATATGTCAAATAGACTCCACACACCCCCCCCCCAATAAAAATAAGCATTATCCTAATGCTTATCAAAATAAAAGTAAAAGAGGGAAATGGTGAAGAAAACTCCCTATGGCTCCTTGGACATCTTGGTGTCCCCAGCAACGCCGGATCAGCCAACTGGATCTCATCATCCTTGACTCTAGGTGTGGCTGGGTTGGCTAACATCTCACACACTGTCTCAACAATGTCGACATCAAGGTCTAGCTCTTTAGACTGGCCAGTCGGTGCCACTGGTGCAGATGGGCTTATATTATCTGGTGCACACTGGAGCGGGTCAAGTAGCATTTCAAAGGGAAGATCCCCGACTGTAGCAATTCTTTTCACCTATCGTCGGAGCTTATCCCTTGACTTCTTGCTGGCCTGGGATTTCTTCATCTTCTTTACTTCCTTTCCCAGCTCTTCGATTATTGACCCATGTTGTACTAAGGTAGCCATAATCGTCTTCTGGTTTTCCAGTAGCTTCTTCAGTTCTCATTAATGGTCTGGGGAAACAGAGGTGCCTGAGTAGTAGACTGAGCTACAACAGTATTGGACAAGTCAGACAGCTTTGCAGTAGCTGTCTGCATCTAGTTTGTAGTGACTCGCCAATGTCTGGGAGACTCGCAACACAGATAGTGGGGTAGTGGGCATGGGCACTGGCCTAAGAGCTGAGGTAGAAGTTGTGGCAGAAGCTGTAGTAGGGGTTGTAGATGATGGTAGAGGCATAGCTGCGACACTCAAGAAAGGCTCGGCCAAAGTGGATGGAACATGAACTACTTTAGAAGCTACAACGACTGGCTCATCGGACTGGCCTGTGGTGGTAGGAGGCTGAACTTTCCTCTTCGGATTATTTGCATAAATCAGTGAATACCAAGTAAACGGCTTCTTCGGCTTCACCTTTGTATCATAATTCCTCGGCTCTACCTTTGCATTAGTGAGATATTCGGCAATAGTGTTGGGATTAAGGTAGGGCAATTCATCCTTCCAAACAATCACTAAGATGTTGGACAATATCATGGCACCCATATTAATTGGGTACCCGGTCATAATAGAAGCAACCAGAACTGCCCGAGGAATTGGAAGGTGAGTCTCATTCTTGCTCAGGTCCAGTCTACTGCAGACAAAGGTTTTCCACCCCTTCACCTCAAAACTCAACATGCTCTAGTGGATGGGAATCCCAATAGCAATGCATGGTGGTGGTGGCCCTGGTGGTGCCAGAATGTCTACTAACAAAGGTCGAACCTCGTCCCCTATTGCACAATTCTCCAAATACTCCTTCGGCTGAACATCTTCGAATCCCAAGTACGTGTTGAGTGTATGCTGTTCAAACCTCACTTTTAGGTTATGTACTTTGGTCAACTTTGTCCCCTTATTGATATGAGCCACATTGGCATAAAATTCACGGACAAGTTACTCTTTGTCATCCACTACACTTTTAGTGAACCCCACCCACCCCTTGCGTGTCCTGAACTGTCTCAAAACGGCTGGGTTGTATCTCTCCAAATCTATCAAAGGAAATTGCCGCGCAAGAGGTAACGACCTCAATAGCCACCATGTACGGAAGCTGGTGAAGGCAGCCAAGCTGACATAGAGGTCCTCCCAAACCTTTTTTTTCTTGGATCATTCAAGGCCGACAGCAGTAGCATCTCCCCCTCTGCCATCATCGGGGATATCCTTAACTAGTGCATCTTGTGCCTCAGGGACTGGTGTAGCCGATGGATCAGAAGTCTGACTAGAACTCTCCGATCCCTCGGAAGTGCCGTGAGATACGGACGACTCGTCCCTGAGTTTGTATCTCCCTTATGGCCTTTACGGTACGGTTGACTGCTCCTGAACAGAGGCTGAATTGCTCTCTAATACTTCCCTCGACGGGACATACGAGCTCGTCTCGGAGATATCTACACCTCTCCCTCTGTCTGTTGTTGCTTTCTTCCTTATTGTATTTGGTTAGCCAAGGGTCAAGGTACTTTTGCCTCGATCCCTGAAAGGTTCACCTCTCCCTTTTGAAGTGTTGCCTCTTCATCTAGATCGAACCATTATCCATATCAAGCAAAGGCGATTGTTAATTGCAATTCAATGTTCAAACATACACACAAGAGATACAAGTAAAGTATAACTAGAGTACACAGTGAGGGTGATCAGTTAGATCATGCTAGCAGGGAACAAGATCTACAATCCGCATAATTTTTCTTGCAGTCGCAGATGAGTGAAGTGCGGAATGCACAATTTCACTTATGGCCACACCCCAGAAACAAATAAATACCAACTCTCTGATGATTGAGAATTGGCTAATGTGCGGTCGCAATGGGATTTTTGCGGTCCACAAAATTAAACTTGTGACCATATATTGGATTCTCGGGTATGGACTCTCTGATGACAGTAAAAGTGTTGTTCTGCGGCCGCGATGGGAATTCTGTGGTCCACACATTTTAACTTGCGGCCACAGATCCCTTCTTCACTAAGTTGCCCTAAAATCAATATCTGCGGACTACATAATTTCAAGTGCGTCTATATATTTCAAAAGTTACGCACACATCAAAACTTTCTACTTAGATTTTTCAATTTCGTGCATAATTTGACATGGAAACATTATAAAAACTTGAAACTACACTAACCCATTCTTCATAGAGCATATATCAAGCTAACCTAGTACATATTTACCCCCACATGGACACACAATTGAACTCGACTAATAAATGGCCTAAAAAAACTAAAATATACAAATTAAACTAATTAAAAGAAAATGATTAACCTGAAATTGAAGCATAACAGATAGAGTGTGTGCAATGAGTGACTGATCAAAGTGGCTGTGTGTGAGAACAGATGAAATCACCAAGAGAATCCAACATAGCACTACTTATTATTCAGAGAGTGAAAAACGTAACAATGGGCCATGTTCCTATATTTATACAGTTGGTTCGCTTAGGGAAAGAAGGGCGAGTGCGGTCCGCACTCTATTACTTGGTGACCTCATCTTAGCATCTCATCTGCAGTCCACACAATTTCATGTGATGTCGCAGATTTCCTGTACGGTCGTAGATCGACATCTTCTCTGACAGGTTAAACTTTTGAGAGTTGGTATTTTTGATATCTCATTTGTGCGGTCTGCAAGCTAATTGTGTGGACGCACCGCTCTTTTGCTACAATACCCACAAATGTGCGATTCGCACAAATCAACTGTGGTACACAATTTTTAGAACACTTAGCCAAATTTTTGGTCCACAATTCCTGTAAGCCACAAATCAGCCTATAGCATACTTCAAATCAAGTTATAATAAAAACAACACCCAACTACAAAAAAAAGGTAAAAGAGACTTCGGTTGCCTCCCAAGAAGCGCCTTTAATGTCATGGCATGACACAAAATACCCTCAAATGAAATGAATGACCACCACAACGTGGCTATCTCTAACTTTTCCCAAGTAGTGCTTGACCCGGTGACCATTTACTCGAAATACTTCATGGTTTTTGTTCTTTAAGTCCAATGCACCAAAATGTATCACACTCACAATATCAAAAGGACCACTCCATTAAGACTTAAGTATCCCTGGAAATATCCTTAAACTTGAGTTAAATAACAATACAAGATGACCCACCTTAAGCTCTTTGTTCCAAATGCATTTGTCATGAAGATATTTCATCTTTTCTTTGTACAAGGACAAACTTGCATAAGCATGGTACCAGAACTCATCCAATTCATTCAAATGTTCCATCTTCAAGTTAGCGGCTACATCCCCATCAAGATTCAACTTCTTTAGAGTCCACATGGTCTTGTGATCTAGTTCCCCCGTAAGATGACAAACTTTTCTGAACACCAACTGGTATGGTGATATCTTGATAGGTGTTTTGTAAGTTGTTCTATAAGCCCATAATGCATCATCAAGCTTCTTTGACAATTCGTCTGATTAGCATTCCCCATTTTGGACAAAATACTCTTTATCTCCTAATTGGAGACTTCCACTTGCCTGCTAGCTTGTGGATGATAGAGGGTCGTGACTTTGTGAGTAACACCACACTTTCCAAGTAGAGTGTCAAAAGATTTGTTGCAAAAATGTGACCCTCATCGCTTATAATAGCCCGCGGAGTACCAAACCTTGTGAAAATATTCTTCTTCAAGAATGCCACCATACTTCTCGCCTCATTGTTTGGTAGAGCAACGGCCTCAACCCATTTTGACACATAATCCACTGTGATCAAGATGTAGGTGTTTCCACAAGAACTCACAAAAGGATCCATGAAGTCAATACCCCACACAAAAAAAATATCAATCTCCAAAATGGTAGTGAGAGGTATTTCATTTTTCTTTGAGATTCCGCTGGTCCGTTAACATTCATCACATATTTTCACTAACTCACTTGCATCCTTGTAAAGAGTGGGCCAATAGAAACCAAACTAAACACTATGGTTGTTGTTCTCGCTCCACCATGATGACCTCCATATGGAGAAGAATAATAAGAAACAAGAGGAAGAGGTATGGTTCATCCCAATAATAATCTTGACAATCACGTTTGATCTTCTTCCTTTGGTTTGAGGAGAACTCAACCGGGATGATTCCATACACAAGAAAATTTGCTTGATTCGCGAACCATGGTACCTCTTTCATTGAAATAGCCAAGAGTTGCTCATCGAGGAAGAAGTCACTGATTTCAAGGCCATCATGCGGCCTCCCCTCCTCCTCCACAGGAGAAAATAGGTCTGCCACTTGGTTTTTACTCCCTTTTCTATCATAGATGTCAATATCAAACTCTTGAAACAAAAGCACCCATCTTGTTTACCGTGAAAATGGTAACAATAATTAAATTTGTAAATGGGATTCTAAAAATATATGATCTATTTTTATGCTAGTTGTTAGAGCAGATGATGCTAGGAATATGAAGTTTAATGCTGAAATGCAAGCTAAAATGAGGTAGTAATCAAATTGAGGGGCTTACTACCCTGGATTCGGACTGGTTGACGGAGGACCTCGGGCTCGATACCTGGGCTCGATCTCGAGCTATCGGGGGTAGTCAGGGATGGGATAACAGTTAAGATATGATTAAACAAGGCTCTTTATGGCCAATACCAAGCAATAAATAAAGAACAAATGGGGGGATGGCAGATGCTAAAGTGGCCTCGAGCTAATAAGAACAAGCGAGTTAGAGAGAAAAGGGAGAGGGAGAGATATATTATTGATCTGGTGGAGAAATAATTGGAGCAACATCATCCCATCACAAAGTAGCGAGGGTTCCCTTTATATAGGAGGGGAACTCAGCTATTGTACAACATGTATTAATTACAAAGTATGGAGATGGGACGGCTAGATGCGACGCTTCGGCATAGGCTCTAGATAGGCCGGCTTTGTCAGACTTAGCTGTGTGCCTTAGAAGCTTCCCCTTCTATTTCGGCCTCGATCTCCGTCTTCTTTGAGTCAGGCCTCGATGAGCCCCATGGGAGGGGACTTGGTCGTGGCTCCCCGTCTTCGGGGTCTCGAGGAATTCTTCTGAAATAACTTGATAGCGAGAAATTAAGTCCTCTGATTTTGTCGTGTACAGATAGTCTCTGCATTTCCTAGAACGAAATGATGGGAAATGATTCTGACACTTGACTCCCCGAGCTTCTTACGGCAACGTCATACCAATGATGCAACCTATGGCGCGAGCTTTTGTGGCGACTGGGGTGTCCTATGGACTTGTGCATTCCGACTTCATTCAATGTACTGCTGATTACCTTTCTCCAAGGTGAATGTTCCGCCGTTGATTCGGTTTTTCAAGAATGCAATAACTACATCCGTCGGTCAATCTTTCAAAGCCTCGATGACCGTGTCGTTACCCCCTATAAATGGGGGTGCCTTGGCATTGTTTTCCCCATCCCAGTACCTTCGTTGGCTCATTTGCCCATTTCTTCTTATCATCTTCTTCTATCCTTGAACATCATGCTTGGGGCTGAAGGCCTCAAGGCTGTTTGGCGGAGCTCCCATAGATTGTGTTGTGGAATCTTGTCGGGGCTTGCCCTTGTCGAGCATAATCATGTTGTCATGTCACTGATGTGTGTTGTTGATATGTTTGTCGTTGCTGTTGTTGTTGGCCTGAGACGATGATGGATAGGGAGTCGATTTTCCCCTTATGTAGACAGTCGTTCGGACTATGCACCGCTACTCACTCTCCTTCCTAGGCCTGGTATGGCACTTCATCCCTTGAGTTTTTCCATTCCCAAGGGATAAAATGGCACTACCGGCCATTGAGGCTAGGGCCCGCCGAATCTTCAACCTTTGGCTTTAGCGGGCCATGTCTCTTTTCTCTGCCTCCTTTGCATCCCCTCCTTTTACTCTTCTTCATCTTTTCCCTCGGCGAGAATCCCCGGGGGATTGAGCTGGGAACTTAGAGGAGGTGGCGGTCGAAGGAATCACCCTCGAGGATGTGCACTCGAGGGGGCGACGCTCAGGGATGCTGATACCGGAGATGGACCTTCGAGGATGGATCGGGCTCTTGGGATTCATCACTTGTACATCCTTCTGTTCCTCCATTTTTATGTAGATATCCTCTGTAGGCTTTTGTAATTATATGTAAGGACCCTTCGAGGGCTGTTTTGTATGGATATTTATGAATATGAAGATACTTTCTTGATTTCTGTTTTCGACTCTTGCCCCATTATTGTATGCTTTCGTGTCCTTCAAGGCCTTCGAATGTTTCCCTTTGTTGTTGACCGTTGATGTCTAATTCAGGCGTTCGCATCCTTTTCGATCTTCTGCCTATTGGCATGGCTCTTTTTCGAGCCCACTGTCGTACTTCGGACCAAGCCTAAATTGATCTAATAAGCTCGTGTTGTCAGGACCTCCAAGCTACAAGGAGATAGTATGCTGAATTTTTGGAACTTTCGAAAGTGGCATCCTGAGCGAGGGTCGGCTTCGGGTATCTGGGGACCTGCTCTGAACTTGATGTGGATAGC
Organism: Nicotiana sylvestris; assembly: GCF_000393655.2. Lineage (NCBI taxonomy): Eukaryota > Viridiplantae > Streptophyta > Magnoliopsida > Solanales > Solanaceae > Nicotiana > Nicotiana sylvestris. The sequence goes on from NC_091063.1 coordinate 129,741,288, forward strand.
TTTTCAAAGCGTAGTAGATAGACTTCTGTTTAGGGGTTGCCTTATGCTCAGGCAATGCCTCGAGCTCTCTGAGATTTTTCACGATCGGAGCTTCGCGCGCTTATTTTTCTTTTGAGAAAGGGAAATCATGAAATCAGGTACTACCTCGAGTTAAATGATGGCATTAAAGTCTTCTCGAAGCCTGACTTCTCTTTTTTGGCAGATATCCTCGAGGTTGGGCACTACCTCGAGACTGAAGATAATTCATTTGACTATTTAAGGCCTAACTTCTTGTCTATGGATGCCTCTAGGGTCGAATATTGCTCTTGGATCTTTATCGAGGCCGTTGGCGTCCCAGGATTACTCTAGACAGGCGAATCGCCTTTGTTTCCTGCATATATGCGGGGTGGCCCTTGTTTCTTTGGGAGATCTCATCATTCTAGATATCTATCTCTCCGCTTTGGCATCGGGTTCTTCGTCTCTTTAGGCGCAAAAAACGTGGGAGCATGTTTTTTCATTAGTCTGTCGATTCTACCATAGCTATGAAAACTACCTCAGGGTCGGCCCGGCAGGGAGGGGTGAGTTCTGTGCCCAGCATTCCGGATCCGCGGGACTTCCCTCTGAAGATTGTGTCTTTGATAAGAGAGGAACATCTGGAGATAGTGAGGAAATACTGCGGATGGAGAGAGGGGATAACGCTGCAGGCGCTTTCCCCGGGTGAGAGTATTACGGACTCTGCTGATGGATTCTTTAGTGTATACCTATATCCCTTTGAATTTGGCCCCCTTGATAGGGTCATGCTTGATTTCTTCTTGAAGTATTGGGTTACTTTGGCGCATATACATCTGTCATTTTTGCGAGTGGTGCTGATGATGAGGTCCTTTGCACAGAAGGTTGGGCTTGAATTCATGCTCAGCCACCTTGTCAGGATGTACCGGCCCTTTCACCACCGAGGCCTGTTAACCTTGCGATGCCATTTGTTCACGCCTTTTGATGTTGATGATGAAGGAGATGAGGACCAAGAGTGGATCAGTTGATTTGTCCGGGTTTGGACGGCTGACATTATCCCCATGGAGCTTATGCCATTTCCGGAGGGATGGAATTACGCTCGTGAGTGGAACGTCTGGTGCTTTCTCAGATTTTGCTTATAACGAAAATCGGTTGAGTAATTATGTTTCTCCCCTTTTACAGCAACTTCGTCAACGCCGGACGAAGATCTCGATCTACCCGACAGGGTCCGGAGGTTGGTGACCCATTCGACCTGCAACGAGCGTAGGTGGCGAGCTGTATTCCTAACAGATGGGAAGAGAAATACCAAGGTACGCGCGTACGATGCCGTTATCTTGGTCGTCGTACATTTGAGATGACACTTTCCTTTTTCTTTGGCGTTGGCACTACCGTTGCAGATATCGAGCGGCTCCTTCAGGGGAGGATGTTCTCTTCCAGAGAGGGGAAGGAGTCATCGTCCTCCGAGCTGAGGGACGATGGCAACAAACAGGATCCGTACCCGCAGTGTGATGGAGCTTTTAGTAGGGCTGAACGGGCCTGTGTCTTTGAGGAGAGAGCATCGACCGAGCCTGCTATTCCCAGAGTGTTTGATTCCCGAACGGTAGTTCCTCCGAGTGAATATGCTTTGTCCGAGGTTGGTTCTCCTGGGGTTGAAGGGGCAGGATCAACAGGAGTGTGCTCTGACTTCGAGGAAGTCGTCGGCTTCACTTCATGGTGAGTTAAGACACAGTTCTTCTGTATTTTACGTCCTCCTTTTCTTACCGAGTTTCCTTTTGCAGGACTTTGATAGGTTCAGGTCCGAGCTGCTCCATCAAGGGTCCAGGCTTCCGAAAGCTCTAGATGAGGGTGATTCCCTTAGGCTCCTTAGCAAGGAGAAGGAGGTTGAGTTGATACATTGGCGATATGAGGTGTACCGGAGTTCGAACTATGAGTGCTATTTGATGGAGCAGGTAACCTTTCGTAGTACACGCTTTGCTCTTTTTGACCCTTAATGTTAACCCATTTTCCTATCTTAGCTGCAGAAGAGAACGGAGGCCTTGGAGTACCTTAAGGGAGACACTGACCGCGTCAGGAATGCTTGCGACGAGCTAAGGGCTCAGGTGCAGGCTCAAGCTTTAGAGGAGAGAGGTGTCTTGGCCAAGGTTCCTGCCTTCGAGGCCCAACTCCGCTTGGCTCGCGACCATGCTATAGTTCAAGAAAATATGATCGGGAAACTCGAGTCCGATCTCTCGAAGATCAGGGCTGAGATAATCGATGCCCGGGCTGAAGTAGCATTAAGCCGAACCAAGGCTGATCAAGAGATGGCGATTTGTATGAAAGATGTCGTTGATGCCCAAGCCGAGATAAAGCGGACCCTCGATCGTAAGAAGAGGATCGAGGAATATGTTCGTTGCAGATCCTGAAGAGAGGTACTCGAGGAGATCGGCGCAAGGGGATTCGTTCTCTCAGAGGAATTGGCTCGAGCAAGAGCGGACAAGCATGACGCTCAGTTACTTCTTGCTGACATCACGGAGAGCGAATCCGGGGCTGGCAGGCTATAGCCCTTTGGAGAGGAGTGTAGATTTCGTTGTTTTTCCGTTTTGTATTTAATTCCTGCAGAGCATGTTTGTAGATGGAGAGTGCTCCTTTTGCGTATGTAAGATAAGAAAAAGCTTGAAGCTTTATTTCTTCTGCATCTCTTTCTGTATTACTTTCTGTAAGATAAGAAAAAGCTTGAAGCTTTAGACCAGGCGAGCTGGTTTCGATGTTTGAGGGGATCCTCGTGGGTCCGAAACTAATTAGGCAGGCCCAGAGGCTTTTAAGTGGGATTTTTGACGTGAACAGGTGTTGGGGTCTCCGCGCTTTTCCTAGCTGTTTAGGCTTAGTCTCAGAGACAGGCCTTGACTCGATCTTACCTGACCTTCAATCTTCTGTGCATGTGTGGGCGGATAGTAATTATTCTTGTTTATTGCCTTTGGGCATTTGCTGTTTCTGCAACTTGGTTTTCACTCATTTTTCTATGATGGATGTCATTATCAAACTCTTTAAACAAAAGCACCCATCTTGTTTACCGTGAAAATGGTAATAACAATTAAATTTGTAAATGGGATTCTAAAAATATGTGATCTATTTTTATGCTAGTTGTTAGAGCAGATGATGCTAAGAATATGAAGATTAACGATGAAATGCAAGCTAAAACGATGTAGTAATCAAACTGAGGGGCTTACTGCCCTGGATTCGGACTAGTTGACAGAGGACCTCGGGGTGGATACTTGGGCTCGATCTTGAGCTATCGGGGGTAGTCAGGGATGGGATAACAGTTAAGATATGATTAAACAAGGCTCTTTATGGACAATACCAAGCAATAAATGAAGAACAAATGGGGGATGGCAGATGCTAAAGTGACCTCAAGCCAATAAGAACAAGCAAGTTAGAGAGAAAAGGGAGAGATAGAGATATATATATATATATATTATTGATCTTGTGGAGAAATAGTTGGAGCAACATCAGCCCATCACAAAGTAGCGAGGGTTCCTTTTATATAGGAGGGGAACTCGGCTATAGTACAATATGCATTAATTACAAAGTATGGAGATGGGACGGCTAGACGCGACGCTTCGGCATAGGTTCTGGATAGGCCGGATTTGTCATACTTAGCCGTGTGCCTTGGAAGCTTCCCCTTTTTTCTGGCCTCGACCTCCGTCTTCTTTGAGTCGGCCCTCGACAAGCCTCGAGGGAGGGGACTCGGTCGTGGCTCCCCGACCTCGGGGTCTCGAGGCATTCTTCCGAAATGACTTGATAGCAAGAAATTGAGTCCTCTAATTTCACCGCGTACACATCTCATCAACCGAGCTTTGGAGTCCTTCTTGCTTATAAGATAACGAAGCGCCGCATGATCCATGTGAATAATAACTTTTGCACCCATCAAGTACGAACGGAACTTCTCAATTACAAACATAATGGCAAGGAGTTCTTTTTCCATAATGGTATAGTTGACTTGGGAACTATTCATGGTCTTACTAGCATAGTAGAACAAATGAAAATGCTTGTTGATGTGTTGCCCCAAAACAGCCCCAACCACTACGTCACTTGCATCACACATGAGTTCAAAAGGCATACTCCAAATTGGAACGGTGATGACGGGAATAGTTGTTAACTTGAACTTTAACAATTAAAACACTCTCATGCAATAATCATTGAAGTTAAACTTAACATCCTTCTCAAGAATTTTGCACAACGGGTTCACCACCTTAGAGAAATATTTGATGAAACATCGGTAAAACCCCGCGTGGAGGTGGAAGTTTAGAAATCACCTCAATCTTTGCCTTGTCAACTAAAATTCCATTCTTTGAAATTTTGTCGCCAAGGACAATGCCTTCCTCAACCATGAAATGACATTTCTCCTAATTGAGCAGCACATGGTTTCTTCACATCTTGCCAAAACTTTATCAAAATTTGCAAGACAATCATCAAACGAATCTTCAACCACCGAGAAGTCATCCATGAAAACCTCAAGGTATTCCTCTGTCACATCCCATGTTTCCATACGTGAGAGTACTTCGTAAGCCAATTAATATAAGCTCAAAAATGAGATTATTTTTGGAAGTACATAACGTAAGTTCATCATGTTATCTTGGAGGTTACAAATCTTTAAGATCATGAATAACAAGTACCAAAAAGAGTTGGAAAGCTTAGACGCTAAACGAATTGAAGAAAATAAGTTTTGTCGAAAGTCGACAAGTTTGGACTGTTATAACATATACTTTTGGGGTGAGACTAGGGTGATTAACATGATAAGGAGGTTAATTTATGAGTTATTTTAGTCGTATGATAGTCATGTGTTATGTTTATAAGTCAATCTAGTTGTGAAACAAAAGTTGGCAAAGGTCATCACAAGTTGCATTCATAATGTGCTGAAATTTAGGTCAAATGTATCTGTACTTTTCTACCAATATACGTGGAACCAAGAGATTATCTACATATCAAATTGAATATCTATGAGTGTAGTTTCTAACTCATTAAACCGTTCGTCGATAAGACATCGGACTAGATAGATATTCACGTTTTCGCAAGACTGCGCAAGTAGCTCCAATGTGACCCACAAAGTCGGTTTAAACTTCAGCTTGTATTTAAGTCATTTATATGTCGTTTTAATTTTTCATACACAACAGTTCCTAAACCCTCCTAAATTCTCTCCAAGGGTTCCTCCATGATTCTAGGGTGAAAACCTAAGATAAAAATATGAATCCAATGCTAGAAATCCCGTGGTGCTTGCTAGATCGTAGTTCTTCATCTTGTGGCTATTTTGGAGGGTTCTTCAAAGGTAAGTAACCTCAGATTTCGTGTTTTTCTTTATGATTAAGATAAAAATCAGTAACTCCTTCAGGTATATTAGAGTTTCAAGGCGAAATACAAGTGTTGACACACCAACATGAACACAAAATTTGATTCAAGAAGAGAATACAACTCCTATAGTGTTATGGTGTGATTGAGGATTGTTGTGAGCTGCACCAGCTAGGTATTTCAAGTTGTATGTACTACCTAAGGTAAGTAAATCATGTTCTTGATTGTTCTTAAGGTCAATCATCTATTGGTTGAGCTGTTTGAGTGAAAATCTACAAGATAGTAATTAAAATAGCATAAGGAATCATTATCTTTTTTGTGGGCTGTATTGAGGCTCTATATATATATATATATATATATATATATATATATATGTGTGTGTGTGTGTGGTTTTTTGTGGCTGTAAATTGTTATAAATAGTTTTATTATGTGGTGGTTGATGTTGTTAAGCTTATCTATATGCTAATTCAGTGGATTGAAGAAGATAACATGAAAAATAAGATGTTGACGATAAATGTTAAGGTGCTAGGTGCGTAGACTATATTTGAAGATTATGCTTATGATGTTATGGTTTGAAAATAATATGGTAAGCATAAGTATGATGTTATATATGTTGTAGGAAGAATCATGGAAAAGGAATTGGATTCAAACCATATTTTGTTAATCGTAAATTGAGCTTGCCGCTCAAAATGGTTGTTGAACAAATCGGAGAGCTTATTGTGAATTATATTGTTGTTGTTTCGGTTGTTTGGTGACTTTTGGTAACATATGGGATGTAGTAAAAATAGGGGAGGTGCTGTCCGTTTTCTTGTAGAATATTGATTTCCAAATATGAGAGTTACAATGCTTATATAATGACGACGAAGTCGGTTTACTCATTGTAGATGTAAGAAGATCATATTGAGCTTGTTTGAAGATTGGATAGAATATTTCAAAGGTATGATAAGGCACTTCCTTATTTCTTTTGGAATGATCCTAAGTGAAATGCACAGAAACGATTCGCTATTTCATAACGGATCTACTCCTAGCAACTAAGGTTGCCCATATTGTTATTTCCTTATAAAATTATTCTAAGCAAGTATGTATGATCCTTAAATCCTACGTAGGTTCATATTGATAGTATGGATGTGCATAATGTTAATTGAAGGTGCAACGACCCTACGTCACTCCGAAAGGTTTAGAACGTGATTCCATGAGTCCAGCATGCATTATATATATTATCTATTTTACTCTACTGAGCTGTGCTATAGTCAGTCGGGTACGACACCTATTGTGCAACCACTGATCAGTTGGGTTTATCGAGATCCATGTGGCCGGGTACGATTCTACCGAGCCTTATGATGATTGGGTATGTTTTTATCGAGTCCTCTTTGAGGTCGGGTATGATATGATGATGATGATGATGATGATGCCCACATAGGCGTATGTTTTTAAAAGTTTGTGTATATATATGTATTATGCATTTTATGTCAGTAGCCCCCAGAGGCACTCAAATGTTACATGGTGTATCTCATATATCTCTCTTAACATTACTATTCTTGTTTATGTTTTCCTGCCTTACATACTCGGTACTTTATTCGTACCGATGTCCCTTTTGCTTGGGGATGCTGTGTTTCATGCCCACAGGTCTCGATTGATAGCTTGACAGTCCTCCAAGTAGGCTATCAGCTCGGCGGAAGGTATTGGTGCACTCCACTTGCTCTGGAGTTGCCTATTTGGTCAGTATGCTTTGATATGTATTGATTGGTATGGCAGGGCCTTGTCTAGACCTTTATGATTTTATGTACTCTTAGAGGCTTGTAGACAGATGGCAGGTGTATGGATACTTGTATGGCCTTGTCGGCCTATGTTTTGAGTTTACAAATGGTCATGTCGGCCTTATAGGCCCGTATGTCACATGTATAAGTTTGTATATCATGTTGGGTCATCATATGTTGAGTATTCCCTTTTGTTTTATTCTTGTTATCTCATGATAGGTTTTTTGGCTCATTTACCCATGATAGTATGATAAGAACGATATGTTACATTGGTACTCGGTTGAGTAAGGCACCGGGTGCCCGTCGCGGCCCTTTCTATTTGGGTTGTGACATCCTCCACCATATCCGTGAAATTAGCCATCATACACCTTTGAAAAGTCATCGGTGCGTTGCACAAACCAAATGGCATCCGCTTGAATGAGAAAGTACCATAGGGACATGTAAAGGTTGTATTATCTTGATCTTCCATAGCAATAAGAATTTGGTTGTACCCCGAATATACATCAAAAGCAATAGAAAGCACGGCCGGTCAGTCTATCGATCATTGGATCTAAGAAGGGAAGTGGAAAGAGGTCCTTCCTTGTGACTTTCTTGAAATTGAGATAGTCCAACACACTCTCCAACCAGTCACCGTTCTTGTAGGAATTAACTCATTCTTGTCATTGGAGGCCACCGTCATGCCCCCTTCTTCGGGACGCATTGAACTGGAGAGGTCCACGAACTATCGGAGATGGGTAGACAACACCGACATCCAAGCACTTGATAATCTCCTTTTTGATAGCTTGTTGCATAGCCTCATTGAGTCTCCTTTTATGTTCAATACATGTTTTGGAACCATCCTCCATTTTGATCTAATGCATGCAAAATGCGGGGCTTATCCCCCAAACATCCGCCAAGTTCCACCCAATAGCCTTCTTCCTCTTTTGTAGCACTGCCATAGTGGAATCTACTTGCACGTGAGTCAAACAAGAGGAAAGAATAACCGGTAAAGTAGAACAAGGACCAAGAACTTCATACCGAATATGTTGAGGCAATGGCATCAATTCCAAGGTAGGAGGCTCTTCAATAGAAGGCTTTGTAGGAGGAGTTGTCTTATTTTCAAGATCCAAGGACAATTTTCGGGGTGCATAGTTGTACGACCCCATTCCTTACAAAGAATTCACACATTCCATGAAGCCATCCATCTCGTCATCATCAAATTTGAGCAATACAACATCCAAAATATCACCAACATTGATTGTAGCATTTGTTTCATCAACAATAACATCGGTCACCAAATCCACAAAAGAGCACACCTCATTGCTATTTGGTTGCCGCATGGACTTACACACATGGAATACCATTTTTTCATCACCAACCCGGAAGGTAAGTTCTCCAGCTTCAACATCACAAAGAGTCTTCCCCGTAGCAAGGAAAGGTCTCCCAAGAATAATCAGCACCTCATAATCAGCTTCACAATCTAGAATGACAAAATCAGTTAGAAGAATGAGTGTATCAACACGAATCAAAACATCTTCAATCACTCCTAAGGGTCTCTTCATAGTAAGATCAACCATTTTCAATCTCTTAGAGGTGGGTCTTGGTTGCCCCATTCCCAAAGTCTTGAAAACCAAATAGGGCATCAAATTAATACTTGCCCCAATATGACAAAGAGCTTTAGCAAACTCGGAACTTCCAATTGTACAAAGAGTCGTGAAAGCACCGGGATCCTCCAACTTAGGATCCATTTAATACAGAATTGTACTCACTTTATTAGTGACTTTGATGGTTTCAAAATTCATTGACTGCTTCTTTGTCACGAGATCCTTCATTAACTTTGCATAATCGGGCATTTGCTCCAAAGCTTAAACTAATGGCACATTTATTGAGAGACTTTTCATCATTTGAATGAACTTCTTTAATTGGTTTTCTCCATTTTGCTTGGAAAGTATTTGAGGGTATAGAAGTGGAGGCTTATGCAATTGTGCCTTAGCCTTCTGCACTATCGGCTCTGGTATGTCTATAATGTGATCCCTAGACGGGTTCACCTCCTCTTGAGTCTCTTCCAAACTATCATCAATATCAATTCAAACTTTATCATTAGGTTGCACCATATTGTTGGGGATCTCTTATTCTTTAACCACTTGCTCATCATTGACAAGTTGCCTTTGAATTGAGGTGGATGAATTCCTAGCTCTTCCACTTCTTGTAGTAATGTCCATTCATTCCCCGTGTTGTTTCCATCCTTTGGATTTACTACCGTGTCACTTGGTAGTGCACCCTTAGGACGAGAATTTAGAGCTTGAGAGATTTTCCCCGTTAGAACTTCTAAGTTGTGGATTGATGTGTTGTGTAAGGCAAGTTGGGTATCCGAATCAACATTCTTTTCCATCATTTGCTTGAACATATTTTCAATACGCCACATCTCATTGTTTGAAAAACTTGAACCATGGGAAGGATAAGGAGGCAGGTTGTTCAATTGTTGATACATAAGGGGCCTTTGAAAACCTGACCCCTGGTTGCCTTGATTGTTGTTCCATATGCCTTGATTGTTACGCCCCAATTTTCTTGATTATTTCCACTCCAATTTTCTTGATTGTTGCTGTTATGCCAATTCCCTTGATTGTTGCCACCACTCTAATTTCCTTGATTGTTAGAATTCCAATTGCCTTGATTGTTTTGAAGTTGCCATTGTTCTTGGTTTGGGCCTTGGAAGTTGTTCCTTTGCCCTTGAAAATTGTTCACAAATTTCAGTTCCTTTTCTTGTTCATTATAAGAATCATCTTGCACAAAACCACTATCTTCTTGCACATAATTCTCCACTTGATTTTGCACTTGTAGACCCTTGGTCCTTCTCCTGTTCACCATTATGTTCACCCCTTCCATGTCATTGACTTGGTTAGGATTTTGCACTTGATGAAGTTGAGCCTTTGCTAGTTGATTAATGGTAGTAGTCAATTCGGCAATGGCTTGCCCATGGTCATGCAATTCTTTGTGAATATGGATCATGTTCGGATCACCTTGTGGAACATTGGCCTGGGATTGCCATGCCGATGATGTCTCTGCCATTTCATCTAAAATCTTACACGCCTACACATAAGGCGTAGTCATAAAGTTCCCATCGGCAAAATAATTCACTATACATTGGTTGGTTATGTTAATACCAAGATAGAAGGTTTGTTGAATCATGTTTTGTGTCATACCATTGTTTGTAGATTCCTTAACCATGGTCAGATATTGCTCCCATATCTCGTGTAGTGGTTTACTTGGCTTCTTCTTGAATGCCAAAATCTCATCTCGAAGTGTAGCCATATGCGCTAAAGAGAAGAACTTAGCAATAAATTTCTCTGCCAACTCATCTCAAGTGTGAATGGAATGGTTCGGTAATCGTTCCAACCAATCTAAAGCTTTACCCCATAGAGAGAAGGGAAAAAGCTTTAGCCTCAAAACATCCTCGAAGACATTTGTTTGTTTGCTCCCCAACAAGTATCCACAAACCCCTTCAAATGTTTATATGCATTTTGAGTTCGAGCACCGGTGAAGAAATCCCGTTGTTCAAGCAAAGTGAGCATCACATTAGTCATTTGAAAGTTGTCTGCCCTAATACAGGGCAAATTTTCAAAGTCAAACCCAAATTTATAGCTAACATCATTTAACTCCCTGACAAAGGTGCTAAAAATTGATGACCTCCACAACACACCTCGATAAAAAGATATGATATGATCGTATGCAATATAAATTATCCAACTATGAGTTGGGGTCGAATCCACAAAGAGTTATGAGGGGTGTTGGGAGTATATGTTTGATGTAAGCGATTGGACTACCTAAAATTGCACTTCAACAACAGATTTTTGATTTCTACTTCTACTGTTACATTAATAATTGCAAGCTAAGGAAAATAGAGTAGAGACGAATGTTTTTGGTGTTTTTTTGAACAATTTCAAAGCCTAAGGATGTGACCATATCCTAGGTGTTTGCCTAATGGAACAAAAACATTAATTCTTATTTTGTTGATTGGGGTGTATTATAGCTTACAACTCTACACTACCCACTCAATACCTCTCGATTAGAGAGTGAATTTGCCAAATTTTGTTTTCTCAAGTCCAAATGGGTATCAAACAAAATATTTGATATAAGCTCAAGTCAGGTTCTTACTATGTCTAGGTTGAACCCTTTAATTTGGCTAATCAGTCTATCATTTAACCCAATTCCTTGCTAGCCAAGTTATCCTAGACTATGTTCCTTTTTCTCAAGTAGAGACTAAATCAAAAAAGGAATGAATCAACATTTGCAGCCACTAATTCTAAAATTAAAGCATGAACTAAGCTAAACAATCAACACCCAATCTTAAAAAAAATATTAAATTAAATACCGATAATGTTTACACACCAGGGTTGGGTCACAACTCATGTAACAATCTAGCTACTCATAATGAAAATTGAAGAAAATAAAGAAGAAAAGATGATTAAACTCATAATTAAAAATTAAAATGGTAAAATCAAATGTCTAAACACTCAAATAATCTAGAACTTCCTAAAATGGTAAAAAGCAAAGACTATAGCAGCTTTGTCTGTTCAGAATTGACCTAAATTTTTGAAACTCGTCTATTTATATTGGGCCAAAACTTGCTAACAAAAAAGCCCCTCGGCCGACCGTACAATTCCATGTGTGGTCTGCTAATTTCTTCAGTTGGCAAGAAGGAGGATTCTGCATCCGCACATTTCTAGCCTGCGGCTGCAAGGCAACTTCTGCAACCGTACAATTGTTGTGTTGTCCGCGCTTCTGAAAGGTGCTAGGACTTGGTCTTCTACACATTCTTTGAACTTGAAAATACTTGTCATTGCATACCTTGTTTTGCGGCCGCACAACTCATGTGTGGTCCACACATTTGTCAAACTCATGTGGGTCTCTTTTAGCTTGGGTTGCGGACGCAGATGGAATTCTGCGGTTCATAATTTCTTCTGCGTTGAATTCCTTTTGCAGACCGCACATCTTTGCTTTTGAATCCTTTATTGCCTTGTGTTTTGGAACACTCCTTTTTCAGTTGGATTTCATCATGGGAGGCCAAACTTCCAACATTCCTGCAATTTGAAGAATTTCATTAATTTCAAGAACACTATTCAATGCTTTCGAACTAAAAACAAAAGCAAAAAGGTATTAATAAGCAGTCAAAATTCTCACTTATCAATGTTTAGAAACTCATAACCACCCACAATATCAATAATTCATGGAATTCCTCCGCTCAACAAGAACCCTTACCTCATTTTGAACTGAATAGTGACATTTACCCTCAAATGTACCTTATATAAATCTAATTGTATTGATTTCAGGCTTGACAACCTCGTCTCACTAGTATAAGCTGCTCCGCTGATAAGCCACATAAGAAACCACAAAAAATCTCATACGACGACATCAATACGTTAACAAGCCAAAACTGAATATGACTAATTAAGCAAAAAAAACTCGGGTAAAGAATTATCCAGCCTACAAAACTAATAAAATGGCCAAACAGATGTTATGAACCTATCTCAGGGAGGAGAATCATGGCTCACGCAATAATTATAAGGAATCGTACTCAACATCCCACTATTGTGACATGCAACCTGATCCACACATGATACCTTTGCGGTGTGAAACTCGATCCAAATATCGCACCGTTGCAGCGTGCAACCCGATCGAAACATCATACCCATTGCGGCATCCCACCCAGTCCACACATAACAATCAATAATGAAATACCCATAAATCCCTACTCATACCCATGAAATTCCTAAATATCGAACACAAGCACAACAAGTGCATAAATATAACCCTAGGGAGACGGATAGCGTCATGCGCTATAAAAACTCAAGCACGACTAAGGTGCAATAAATGGCCTACATCTTGAGAGCCATCTTGCTCATATAACACTACAAGCTACATGAGATCACACCAAATGTGCAAATAATCAAGTCATCTCACACCAACATGGCATAACAGAGTATTACATAGAATAGCTGACGACAAGAATAACATCCAACACCCGAAGACTCGTCTATAAATAATGCTATGTTGAATGAACACATCCAACCTGATGTAGAGCATATATTCACCATAGATCTATTAACGGACCTCAAGCCGATTCCGATCATCCCATACTAGGCCGATAACCTTTCAAGGATCCATAATGACCCTATTCCTAATACACATGATCAGTCGTCATCTAGAACAAACTCCTATAGTCTACAACCAAAGGAATAGAGCGCCTCTCAGTCATAACCTCTCCTATTGGCGACAGGACCAAAATCTCCATGTCTGATTTCAATATCTAACAATCAAATGACTAATAGATCACACTTATATGACCTTCCCGTGGGATGTAGTCCCACAATCTTTCCCACGAGGTAGTAAAATCTAAATATCAATGGTCATCGACCATGCTATTTCCATAGTGCTAGTCAAGCATTCGCATTCAATAGCCAACACTTCTTCCACAAAACAGACCATCCTTCAGCTTCCCGAAAATAGTGCCAACATAACCTGAACATCTGAAATCCTCCCTTGCTCCTCCGAGATCATGACATTCATATCAAAACTAAACTGCAACCTTGATCCTCAACTTAAATTTCCATACCGCTCACTACACTTATTATGCCGCTACGCGAGAGTACAAGAATTTCATCATAACCCCTAAACCACCAGTAGCATAAACACTACATCGAGTAGAACCCTTTTAATCCACTTAATTCAAAAGAGCAATTTCAATAAACAACCGAATTCCCATGACCACAAAAAAAATACAAACCTCAAGTCATGGTCTAAACCGCCATAATTCTTCCGGCATTCATTTACACATAACAAGGCCATCAAAACCAAATACCTCCAAATCAATCAAATTAAGGTGGTTGTTAGTCCCGCACGTACGGCCACAAATCACCTATATAGATTAACACACAGAAGTAACTGATCATTTCCACAACAATTCTGATTTAAATCATTCTAACTAACCAAACTTCTTCCAATTTACTCTTAACTTGCCTTCAAAATAATAATAGCTCCATTCAAACACATATCAGACCTCAAACAATGCTCATCCCGAGCGTCACAAATCACGAGACCACATCATCTTAATACCTATGAGCCATCTCATACCCTCCTAATGCACTTAATAGTATTTCCAACCGATACACTCGCTCTGAAAGACCTTCCGCTAATCCACAGTTGTTCCTCAAACTTCACCAATATTGCATCGCAGACCCAATGATAACATAGAAATTCCTCAAGATTCTTCACACTTATGCAAAATCCCAATCATCAGCCATAAACAAACCCAAAATCCTTAAACATCGAGCTTAAATTGTTGAACCCACTTGAACTACTGTTGAGAGTAAACCACTCTGACCTGGTCCCGAATATATACCCAAACTCTAGCGCGCTAGTAAAATATGAACACTCCCAAAGGAGAAACCAGATAAATCCTTCTCTTTCTACATCACATCCATAAGAAGCATAAACTCCAAGTCATCCCAAAATCTTCCCATGAATCGATAAGGTGAAATGTAGCACACATTCATGTCACGACCCCAAAACCAACCCGGTCGTGATAGTGCCTATCATGGAACTAGGCCTGCTGACACATTCCTAAAATAGTTCAACATTTCATTAAGATTTAAATAACAAACGTTTTCATACTGAAATCCTCACAAAAAGTGTAAAGTCATAAACCAAAACCCGGAAAATAAAGCCCGACCTCGGGTGTTACTAAGTCATAAGCAATAATACAATTGTTCCGAAACATAACAAGACAAAAATAGTCTAGAAATCAACTACTAATATCTATAGGAAGATAGGAGGGGGAAGGGCAAGGCTGCGATCGCCATGCAGCTACCTTGCCAACTCCAAGTATCCGCGGTGGATGAAGATCAACGCTCGCTAGCATGTCCAACAACTCCTGGATCTACACACAAGGTGCGGGAGTAATGTGAGTATGCCAACTTAGTAAGTAATAAAGGTAAATAAAGACTGAGTGGTAAGAAACACATAAAACCACATCATGAAATCTCAGTAAGTACAACATGCTTCCAATTCCGTATGTGAGTCAAATTATCTCGGTTTAAATCCAATTTTGGAAAAATCATTAAAGATATCTTTCAACAGTTCTTAATAGAGACTCAATACAATTGATAATAAACGTGAATGAAAATCATAAACAGCCCCTCGGGCACAACGTCACTCATAAACAGCCCCCCGGGCATATCTCGAATCACTCACTTAGGGTACCCTCTCTCATTGGGGTGTGCAGACTTCGGAGGGGCTCCTACAGCCAAAGCGCTATAACATGCATGGACAACTCAAATGCTGCACGAACAACTCATGTGCTATAGTATCAATACTAGAATTTGCACGGACAACTCACGTGTTATACTCTCAATATCCTCACAATTACAGGATCCCGGCCTTACTCAGTCATAAATCTCTCAAGCCACTCGGGCTATCAGTAAAGATAGGGTGCTCAGCCCAAAATATCATTTTATGCATCAAAATGGAGTAATAAAGACTGAGTTATGAAATCAGTAAAACATAGCATGACTAGGTACAGATCTTAAGTCAAAATAGTGACGAAATAATAAGAAAAGGCCCATAAGGGTCCAAACAGCTTGGCACGAGGCCCAAATATGGCAGTCAACCCAAATCATAGAAATTCTTCCTAAAACACATAAGTATCATATAGTTTCCAGTCAAGTACGCAACTTAATAGTTGCTACAGGACAGACCAAGTCACATTCCCCAACGGTGCACTCCTACACGCTCGTCATCTGGAATGTGCGTTACCTCAAAATAGTGAAACAATGTGAACTCCGGGGTTTCTTATCCTTAGGACAAGATTTACAATCATTACTTACCACGAACTGGTCAAATCCCTACTCCGTAATGGCCTTGCCTCTGGAATCGGCCTCCAAACGTCCCGAGTCTGGCCAAAAGCATTACAATGCAATTAATATAGGCCAACAAAACAATTCCGTACAAAAAATTATCAAATTAAATCAAAATCCCAAAATTCAGCCCCCCTCCCCCCCGAGCCCATGTCTCAGAATCCAACAAAAATCAAAAAATTAGAAACTCCTTTCACTCAAGAGTCCATACAAACCAAAATCATCAAAATCCGATGCCAAATTTTTCCTCAAATCCTCAATTTAAACTCTCCAATTACCAAGCCCTAACCCTCAATTTCATCCCTAATTTCTACCAATTTCATGCTTAAACAACTGAAAATTACCATAATCACGAGTGTTAGGCTCAAGAAACTTACCACAATGAAGAACCCCTTGGTTCCCTCTTCAAAACTCCCCAAAAGCTCCAATCCTATCTTCAAAAATGGAGGAAATACGTAAAAATTCGCAAAGCAAACCTTTTATATATTTTGCCCAGCACTTTCCGCATCTACGGTCCCCATGTCACTTTTGCTATGCCGCAGCTGCGGAAACTCCATCGCATGTGCGGTTTTCACTTAAACCTCAAACTCCATTTCTGCGGTCAATCACCCGCATCTGCGGTCTCGCAGGTGCGGTCCAATGTGCGTTTGCGATTCCTGCCCTTCTCGTCAATGGCCGCTTCTGCGTGTGCTTTTGCGCTTCTGCAGGCCTGCACCTGCGGTCCCCTTTCTGCAGGTGTGGTAATGACAGCTGAGAACAAATCTTCAACATTCCTCAAACTTCCATCCTTGATCCGTCAACAACCCGAAATCAACCAGAGGCCATCGGAACCTCAACCAAATATGCCAATAAGTCACATATCACTATTCAAACTTATTTCAATCTTCTAAACACTCAAAACAACATCAAAACACCAAATCACCCTCGAATTCAAGCCTAAGAACTTCCAAACGTTTGAATTCTGCAAACGATACCGAAGCTTATCAAACCTTGTCCGAATGACCTTAAAGTTTGCACACACATCACAAATGACACTACGTACCTACTCCAAATTTCAGAATTTCATTTCGCTCCCAATATTGAAATTTCCACTGCCGAACCAATGGGGGAAACAGGGCTATAACTCATAAAACGACCGGTTGGGTCGTTATATCCTCCCCTTCTTAAATAAATGTTCATCCTTGAATGAGTCAAGAAACATACCTGAAGCCTCAAATAGGTGAGGATATCTTCTCTACTTCTCCCGCTCGGTCTCCCAAGTAGCCTCCTCCACGGGCCGACCTCTCAACTGCACTTTCACTAAAGCTATATCCTTTGATCTCAATTTTCGGGCCTGCCGTTCCAAAATAGCCACTAGCTCCACATCATAAGTCAAATCACCATCTAACTGAATCGTGCTAAAATCCAAAACATCAGACGGATTGCCAATATACTTCCGGAGCATAAAAACATGAAATACTGGGTGCACACTCGACAAGCTAGGTGGTAAAGCAAGCTCATAAGCCACTTCCCCGATCCTCCGAAGCACCTCAAAAGGCCCAATGAACCGAGGGCTCAATTTGACTTTCTTCCCAAATCTCATAACACCCTTCATGGGTGAAACCTTCAGTAGAACCTTCTCCCCAACCATATAAGACACATCCCGAACCTTTTTGTTAGTATAACTCTTTTGTCTCGACTGCGTCGTGCCAAGTTGCTCCTAAATCTCTTTCACCTTGTCCAAAGCATCATGTACCAAGTCTATACCCAAAAGCCTAGCCTCACCCGGCTCAAACCAACCTATTGGAGATCTACACCGTCTCCCATATAAAGCCTTATATGGAGCCATCTGTATACTCGGTTGATAACTGTTGTTATATGCAAACTCTGTGAGCGGTAGAAGCTGATCCTATGAACCCCAAAAATTAATGACACAAGCGCGCAACATGTCCTCTAATATCTGAATAGTGTGCTTGGATTGCCCGTCCGTCTGAGGGTGAAAAGCTGTCTCAACTCAACCTGAGTACCTAACTCTCGCTGCACGGCCCTCCAAAACTGTAATGTAAACTGGGTACCTCTATCTAAAATGATGAAAATCGGGACACCATACAGGCGAACAATCTCTTAGATATAAATCTCAGCTAACCGCGACTTGGTTAGCCGATCCACAATTACCCAAATAGCATCGAACTTCCTTACAGTCTATGGGAGTCTAACTACAAAGTCCATGGTGATTCGCTCCCACTTCCTCTCTGGAATATCCATCTGCTGAAGCAAGTCATCCGGTCTCTGATGCTCATATTTCACCTGCTGACAATTGAGAAACCGAGCTACAAACCCCACTATATCTTTCTTCATTCTCCTCCACCAATAGTGTTGTCTCAAATCTTGGTACATCTTCGTAGCACCCGGATGGATAAAATACCGCGAGCTATGGGCCTCCTCTAGAATCAACTCCCGAAGCCCATATATATTGGGCACACATATCCGGCCTTGTATCCTCAATACCCCATCATCACCAATAGTCACATCTCTAGCATCGCCGTGATGAACTTTGTCCTTGAGGACAAGCAAATGAGGATCATCATACTGGCGCTCTCTGATACGATCAAACAAGGAAGATCGAGAAACCACACAAGCTAAGAACCAGCTGGGCTCCGAAATATCCAACCTCACAAACCGATTGGACAAGGCCTGGGCATCAACTGCAAGAGGTCTCTCCATAACAGGAATAAATACAAGACTACACATACTCACCGCCTTCCTACTTAAGGCATCGGCCACTACATTGCCTTCCTCGTATGGTATAAAATAGTAATACCATAGTCCTTTAGCAGCTCCAACCATCTCTGCTTCCTTATATTGAGATCCTTCTACTTGAACAAGTGCTGGAGGCTACGATGATCAGTAAACATCTTACAAGACACACCACAAAGATAATGCCTCCCAATCTTCAACGCATAAATAATGGCAGCCAACTCTAAATCATGAACAGGGTAGTTCTTCTCATGGGGCTTCAATTGACGAGAAGCATAAGCAATCACTCTACACTCCTGCATCAGCATACACCCAATACCAACTCTAGAAGCATCACAATATACTGTATATGACCCTGAAGCTGATGGTAAAACTAATACTGGAGCTGTAGTCAAGGCAGTCTTGAGCTTTTGAAAGCTCGCCTCACACTCATCCGACCACCTGAAAGGAATGCCTTTTTGAGTTAATTTGGTCAAGGGTGATTCAATAGATGAAAATCCTTGAACGAAGTGATGGTAATAACCCTCCAAACCCAGAAAACTGCAAATCTCTATGGCTGAGGACAGTTTGGGATAACTTTAAACCACATCTATCTTCTTCAGATAAACCTGAATACCCTCACTAGACACCACGTGTCCCAAGAAATCCACTGAACTTAGCCAAAACTCACACTTGGAGAACATTGCATAAAGCTTCTCCTCCATCAATCGTTGTAATACAACTCTCACATGCTCATCGTGCTCCTTCTGACTACGTGAGTACACCAGAATATCATCAATGAATACAATAACAAACGAGTCGAGATAAGGCCGAAACATGTTGTTTATCAAATGCATGAATGCTGCTGGGGCATTTGTCAGCCCAAAAGACATCATAAGGAACTCATAATGACCATATCGGGTCCTGAAAGTTGTCTTAAGAATGTTTGAGTCCCTGATCTTCAACTGGTGATACCCTGACCTGAGGTCAATCTTGGAGAACACTCTTGCTCCCAGAAACTGGTCAAATAAATCACCAATACAAGGCAAAGGATATTTCTTCTTGATTGTGACTTTGTTCAACTGCCTGTAGTCAATACATATTCTCATCGTGCCATTCTTCTTCTTCACAAATAGAATAGGCGCACCCCAAGGCGATACACTAGGCCGAATAAACCCTTTATCAAGGAGTTCCTAAAACTGCTCCTTCAATTCCTTTAACTCCGCCGGTGCCATACGGTACAGTGGGATAGAAATAGGCTGAGTGTCTGGTACCAAATCAATACCAAAGTCAATATCCCTGTCTAGAGGCATGCCCGGTAGGTCTGCAGGAAATACATCCAGAAAATCCCTCACTAACGAAACTGAATCAATGGAAGGAGTCTCTACTCTAACATTTCTCACAAAGGCCAAATAAGAAAGACAACCCTTTCCAACCATCCGCACTCTCAAGAATGAAATCAACCTACTGGGAGCATAATCCATCAAATCTCACCACTTAATCCGTGACCACCCCGGCATAGCCAACGTCACTGTCTTAGCATGACAGCCCAAAATAGCACGACACAGAGATAACCAATCCATGCCTAATATCACATCAAGTCGACCATACTAAGCAACAAAAGGACCACTCGGATCTCTAAACCCCTAATAGTTACTACACATGACCGATATATGTGGTCTACAACAACAATATCACCCACTAGAGTAGATACTCGAACAGATGAAACAAGAGACTTGTAGGGCATATCCAAATAATGAGCAAAATATGATGACACATATGAAAAAGTGGAACCAGGATCAAATAATACAGAGGCATCCCTGTGGCAAACTAAAACAATACCTATGATCACAGCATCTGAAGCAATAGCATCTGGTATGGCTGGGAGTGCATAGGAACGGGCTTGACCACCACCTGATCGTCCTGCCCCTTTAGGGCGACTCTTAACTGACTGTCCCTCGCCCCTAGTTGACTGGGCGGGTGGTGAAGTAACTGGTGCTGGAGTCGATAGACTAGAACTCTACTACGGAGTCCCACTCAACATCCTGGGGCAGTCTCTCTTGATATGACCAAGATCACCGCACTCGAAACAACCCTTCCTCTGACGAAACTGTTGTTTCTGATACCCTATGGAACTACCCGTAGAAACCTGAGCAGACGAGGCATGATGAGAGCTCTATGTTGGAAGGGCGCTAAGAGAAGAGTGTCCCTGATGTGAACTGTGCGAACCATGTCCCGATGATGCCCCACGGTGAACCGGGCAAGCTGACTGAGCATGTTTGAATGTACGGACTCTGCTATGCTAAAACTGACCACCAGGAGGAACACAACAAAAAATACAGGATCCCCGAGGCCTCTTGGCCTCCCTCTCTACTCGCTCCTGGCAGAAAGCAAACTCTATCTGTCGAGCAATGTCAACCACCTCCTCAAAAGAAGCACCGCACACCCTTTCTCTAGTCATAATAATCTGTAACTAATATGAGAGACCATCAATGAACCTTCTGATCCTCTCCCTGTCTGTGGGAACCAACCAGATAGCATGACTAGCCAACTCAGAGAACCTCATCTCATACTATATCACAGTCATATCATCCTGACGCAACTGCTCGAACTGCCTACATAGCTCCTCTTTGCGAGACTGCGGCACATACTTCTCTAGGAAAAGAACGGAGAACTGCTGCCAGGTAAGGGGCGCTGCACCAATAGGCCTACACCTCTCATAAGCCTCACACCAAGTAAAGACGGCTCTATGGAACTAAAAAGTAGTAAATAAGACCCCACTAGTCTCCAAAATACTCGTTGTATGAAGCATTCTCTGGGCATCCTTGCCCTCTGTACCACTGAAAGTCGGAGGCTGAAGTCTACCAAACCTCTCCAATCTATGCTACTCGTCATCAGACATGACTGGTACTACATAATCCTGAGCAGGTGCAACCGGCTGGGTTGGTGATGCCTCTGTTGTCTGCAGTCCCCAAACAACCTACTCGGGTGTACGAGCGGCGGGAGTTTGAGTGCCTCCCTTGGCCTAAGAAGTAGTTGTTGTAGTAGAAACAGTGATAGCCTGGGCAAGACTGGTGCACACGGTCAAGATCTGAGCCAAGGTCTCCTAAAGACTTGGAATAACAATAGGCATAGTCGGTGCATAAGTTGGTCTTGCTGGAGCGTCCCCAATTGGGACCTACTCATGAACTAGGGCGGCTAGTGGATCTACAAATGGCGCCCTAACTGCTATGTAGATTGTACCCCTGCCCCTACCACGGCCTTGACCGCGACCTCGGCCTCTCGCGAGCCCAACTGGTGGTACTAGTGGTCGTCCGTTCTGACCGGTAGCGCGTGTCCTCACCATCCGTGAGAGAATAGAATAATAGAAGTTTATTTACTAAAATCAAAAGATTCGCATGACAAAAATTCAAGAATTTGAAGTTTTCCTAAAGGTTCTGCAGCCTCTAGAAGATAAGTACAGACGTCTCCATATCGATCCGCAAGACTCTACTAAACCCACTTATGACCCGTGAGACTTATGTAACCTAGGCTCTGATACCAACATGTCACAACCCCAAAACCAACCCGGTTGTGATAGTGCCATCTCTTTGTACATCACATCTATAAGAAGCATAAACTCCAAGTCTTCCCAAAATCTACCCATGAATCGATAAGGCGAAATGTCGCACAGATTCTTGTCACGACCCTAAAACCAACCCGGTCGTGATGGCGCGTATCATGGAACTAGTTCAGCCGACACATTCCCAAAATAGTCCAACATTTCATTAAGATTTAAATAACAACCTTTTTCATATTGAAATCCTCATAAAAAGTGTAAAGTCAAAAACCAAAACGTGGAAAATAAAGTTCAACCTCGGGTGTCACTAAGTCATGAGTAATACTACAATTGTTCTGAAACATATCAAGACAAAAATAGTCTGGAAATCAACTACTAATATCTATAGGAAGATAAGAGGGAGAAGGGCAAGGCTGCGATTGCCATGCAGCTACCTTGCTAACTCCAAGTATTCACGGAGGATGAAGATCAACGCTCGCTAGCACGTTCAGCAACTCCTGCATCTACACACAAGGTTCAGGGAGTAATGTGAGTATGCCAACTTAGTAAGTAATAAAGGTAAATAAAGACTGAGCGGTAAGAAACACATAAAACCACATCATGAAATCTCAGTAAGTACAACATACTTCCAATTCAGTGTGTGAGCCAAATCATCTCGTTTTAAATTCAGTTTTCGAAAGAATCATTGAAGATATTTTTCAACAGTTTTTAACAAAGACTCAATACAATTGATAGTAAAAGTGAATAAAAATCATAAACAGCCCCTCGGGCACAATGTCACTCATAACAGCCCCTTGGGCATATCTCGAATCACTTACTCAGGGTACTCGCGCTCACATGGGGTGTGCAGACTCCAGAGGGGCTCCTACAGCCCAAGCACTAGAGCACGCACGAACAACTCACATGCTGCACAGACAACTCATGTGTTATAGTATCAATATTAGAATCCTCACAGATAACTCACATGATGCACGGACAACTCACGTGCTATGCTCTCAATATCCTCACAATTACAGGCTCTCAGCCTTACTCAGTCATAAATCTCTCAAGCCACTCGGTCTATTAGTAAAGACAGGGTGCTCAGCCTAAAATATTATTTTATGCATCAAAACGGAGTAATAATGACTGAGTTATGAAATCAGTAAAACATAGCGTGACTTAGTATAGATCTTAAGTCAAAACAGTGAGGAAATAAAAAAAAGGCCCCTAAGGGTCCAAACAGCTTGGCACAAGGCCCAAATATGGCATTCAGCCCAAATAATAGAAATTCTTCCTAAAATACATTAGTATCATATAGTTTCCAGTCAAATACGCAACTTAATAGTTGCTACGGGATAGACCAAGTCACAATCCCCAATGGTTCATGCCCACACGCTCGTCATCTAGCATGTGCGTCACCTCAAAATAGTGAAACGATGTGAACTCCGAGGTTTCATACCCTCAAGACAAGATTTACAATCACTAATTACCTCGAACCGGTCAAATCCCTACTTTACAACGGCCTTGCCTTTAGAATCAGCCTCTAAACATCCCGAGTCTGGCCAAAAGCATTACAATGCAATTAATATAGGCCAATGAACCAATTCCATACGAAATATTATCAAATTAAATCAAAATCCCGAAATTCACCCAAACTGCCCCCCCATCCTCCCGGGCCCATGCCTTGGAATCCGATAAAAATCACAAAACTAGAAACTCCTTTCACTCACGAGTCCATACATACCAAAATCATCAAAATTCGGCGCCAAATGGTCCCTCAAATCCCAATTTAAACTCTCCAATTACCAAGCCCTAACCCCTCAATTTCATCCCTAATTTCTACAAATTTCATACTTAAACAACTGAAAATCACCATAACCATGAGTGTTAGGCTCAAGAAACTTACCACAATGAAGAACCCCTTGATTCCATCTTCAGAACTCCCCAAAAGCTCCAATCCCGTCTTCAAAAATGGAGGAAATAAGCAAAAATTCATGAAGGAAACCTTTTATACATTCTGCTCAGCACTTTCCGCATCTGCGATCTGCATGTCGCTTCTGCGATGCTGCACCTGCTGAAACTCCATTGCAGGTGCGGTTTTCACTTAAACCTCAAACCCGCTTATGCGGTCAATCACCCGCATCTACAGTCTCGTAGGTACGGTCCAATGTGCGCATCTACGGCTCCTGCCCTTCTCATCAATGGCCACTTCTGCGGCTGCTTTTTCGCTTCTATGGGCCCGCGTTTGCGATCCCCTTTCCGTAGGTGCATTTATGATAGCTGAAAACAAATCTTCAACATTCCTCCAACTTCCATCCTTGATCTGTCAACTACCCGAAATCAACCCGAGGCCCTCAGGACCTCAACCAAATATGCCAACAAGTCACATATCACCATTCAAATTATTCCAACCTTCGAAACACTCAAAATAACATCAAAACACCAAATGTAAGGACCCGACTGGTCGTTTCATGAGTTACCACTCCATTTCCCCTATTTCTACTTCTTTACATGTTGTTCAGTTGTATTTCATTGCATCGTGTTGGTTAGTTTGGGTTCGGAGTGGTTTTGTAGAGAAATAAGACACTTAGTCTCTTATGTTGGCCTTTTAGTTGGAAAAGTCAATTGGAAGTTGACTTCTGAGTAAATGACCTCGGAATTTGGTTTTTATGATTTGGATAGCTTTGACAGGTGATATGGGACTTAGGAGAGTGATCGGAATGTGTTTTGGAGGTCCAGGGTTGATTTAGGCTTGAATTGACGAAATTGGAATTTTGGCGTTTTTCGATTGATAGTGGAGATTTTGATATTGAGGCCAAAATGGAATTTTGGAATTTGGATTTAGGTCTGTTGAGTCATTTCTGACGTGTGTGCAAAATTTCAGGTCATTCGGACGAGGTTTGATAGACTTTTTGATCGAATTCGGAATCAAAGGTTTTTGGAATTATTAGGCTTGAATCCTATAATGATTTTATGTTTTGATGATGTTTTGAGCATTTCGAAGGTTGGAACAAGTTTGAATGATGTTATGAGATGTGTTGGCATATTTGGTTGAGGTTCCGATGGCCTCGGGTGAGTTTCAGGTGGTTAAACGGATCAAATTCTTGTTTTGAGAGTTGCAGATTTTCCTTCAGTTCTGTTGCAGATGTTTCTTCTTCGTGATCGTGTGAGGAGGCTCGTGATCGCGTAGAGCAGTTGTAGAGGTAGGCCAGGTTTATCTTCACATTTTTGTATCTGAGGTTGCAATCGTGAGTGTTATTCAGGTAAAGCATCGTGAACACGTGGGTTAAGTCGCGTTCGCGTAAGGTAAAGTGGATCAAGGTAGGACCACGTGTTTGTTCATTGCGAACGCGGTCCCTGGTCCGCGATCGCGTAGGTGTGAGGGAGCTGTGTATCGCGTTTGCATGGGGAGAGACGCGTTCGCGTAGGATTATTTCTGGGTTAGCAAGGTTTGTTCTTCGCGATCGCGATGGTCTTCCCGCGATCGCGATTAAGGAAAATTACCTGGGCAGAATGTTTAAATAGTCATTTTCGCGATTTTTGGTCTATCTTCCACCATTGTTGGGTGATTTTGAAGCTTTTTGAGAGCGATTGAAGAGGGAATCGAAGGGTAACACTTGGAGGTAAGATTTTTGAACTCAATACTCGATTCTATGGTTATTTCTACCTAATTAGACATGAATTATGGGATTTAAAGCCTACAATTGGGGAGTTACGGTTTGAAATTGGAGACTTTGATTTGAGAATTTAATGGGCCGTTTGTGGTTGGATTTTGATGTATTTGGTATGTATGAACTCGTGAGAGAGTAAGGATTCTTGTTTTGTAATTTTTATCAGAATCTGAGATGTGGGCCCAGGGGTCGGGTTTGGCCAATTTCAGGATTCTTGATTTATTTTCGCATGGGCTTCGTTCCCTTAGCATATATTGATGTTGTAATTCTGATTTTGGATAAATTCGACGCAAGTTGAGTCTAAGTCGAGAGGCAAGGGCATCGCGGAGTAGTATTTCATTTGGTTTGAGGTAAGTAACCATTGTAAATCTAGACCTGAGGGTATGAAACCCCGGATTTCGTACTGTTTTGATAAATGAGGTGACGCCCATGCTAGGTGACAGGAGTGTGGGCGTGCACCCGTAGGGATTGTGACTTGTTCCATCCCGAGGCGACTGTATAGTTGCATATTTTGATATACCCTATATGATATCCACGTGTTTTAGAAATTGGTTTATTAATTTGGGCTGAATGCCATGTTTGGGGCCTTTGTGCCGACCTGTTTAGACCCTTCAGGGTATTTTTACTACTTTCCTCACTCTAATTGATTTGAAAGTATGCCCTCAGTCATGTTTTACCTATTTATTGTTTAAATCCGATTTCATCTCTCTAGTTCTTAATATATGAAAACTATTTGGGCTGAGTTTCCCTAATTTGCACTGATATGCCCGAGTGGCCGTGAGGTTAATGGTTGAGAGAGGTTGAGGACCTAATAGTGAGGATTATATATAATAAATGTTATGGATCGGGCTGCGCGCCGCAGCGATATTATATATATGGATCGGGCTACACGCCGCAGCGATATACATATGAATCGAGCTGCATGCCATAGCGATATATATTGGATTGGGATGCGTGCCGCAGTGATATGACGCTTGGGTTGTAAGAGCCCATCTGAAGTCTGTACACCCCCAATGAGTGTAGTCGACTATAAACTATGGATCGGGCTGCACGCCGCAACGGTTATTACTATTATTATTATTTTTATGAGATATCTATTGACCCGGAATGCTGAGTGTGAGTACTAATTGATGAGAGCTGAGTCACGAGTGACTGAGAGACTTGCCCGAGAGGCTATACTTATGAGTGATATGTTGCCCGAGGGACCCGCTTATGACATTTTGCTGCTTTCACTCTTCTTTTATACTAAGCCTCTATTAAAAAATATTGAATAAATATTTTCAAAGTATTTTAATTGAAACTGAAGTTTTACGAGATAACTGGCTATTGAGTCGTAGATTTTGACTTGATATTTCTGCTGAGATTCCATATATGATTTTAAATGTTCGTCACTACGCTCAGACTTTATTTACTTTAGTTACTTACTGAGTTGGCGTACTTATGTTACTCCATGCACCTTGTGTGCAGATCCAGGTGCTCGAGCATCAGAGTGAGAGTTTCCAGCACTCTCAGAGTCGTATCTGAAGATCGCAAGGTAGCTGCACGGTGTTCGCGGTCCTGCCTTCCCCCTTCCTATCTTAATATTTGGTTATTTCAGACTATTTTGTATTATTCAGATAGTGTGTTGGTTGTACTTAGAGGCTCAGGACTAGTGACATCGGATTCGGGCTGTGTAGTATATCTTGTACTAGTTTCCGTATATTTTTGTTGATTTATATATTACATATGAGGAACTTGAGACTTAATCGGTTTTTGAAAATGAATTTTATAAAAAGAATTCGATGTAGTGGATGTTGGATTGGCTTGCCTAGTATTGTGAGAGGCGCCATGACGATCGGGGTATTTGGGGTCGTGACACCAAATCACCCTCGGATTCAAGCCTAAGAACTTCCAAACTTCCAAATTTCACTATAGATGCCGAAACCTATCAAACCTCGTCCAAATGACCTGAAATTTTGCACACACATCAAAAATGACACTATGGACCTACTCCAATTTCCGGAATTTCATTTCGATGACGATATCAAAATTTTCACTGTCGACCGAGAAACGTCAAATTTTTAATTTTGCCAATTCAAGCCTAAATCTACCACAGACCCCAAAATGATATTCTGAATGCGCTCCCAAGTCCAAAATCACCTAAGAGAGCTAGATGAACCATCATAATTCACATCCGAGATTATTTACACATAAGTCGACATTCAGTTGACTTTTTCAGCTTAAACTTCTAAATAGGAGACTAAGTGTCTCATTCCACACTAAAATCTCTTCAAACCCGATCTAACCAACACAATACGATGAGATACCGTTGAAGAACACATAAAAAGCAGAAATGGGAAAAATGGGGCTATAACTCATAAAACGACCGGCCGGGTCATTACAATTCATCAAGTTCTTTGCCCGAATATTCCTTGATGCTTTATTTCCTTAGACATTACTAATCCACCAATGTACTGATAACCCGATACTACCAAGGCACATAACCACGTGACTCAATCATAGACGGTGGGCTCTCCCACATAGATTTAAGCTACCATCAGATAAATCCAGAACCCACAATAACTCCTTCTCAATTACAATGATCTCGCACCGTTACCCACCAAATTTCTCGCAATCTCTTGTTAAACTTTTCATAAAACATTCCAGTTTATAAGCCACAATCTCACATTCGACCTCTAGAGAGTCGTACCATCCTTTTTAAGTGATCCAAGCTCACATCGTAATACATGCCTCTCGCTAGGTACAAAGTAGAACTCTTTGTAGGAACTTCATCAATTCACGCAACCGCTAACATGTTCACAGGAGATAGCCCACCCGTGGAATTCCATATCAACATCTTCTAATGACGTTGCCCTGGGTACAACTACCATGAGATCAATAAACCCTTCTGAGCCCATGCTCACCCACCAGCTGTAAGAGACTGTTCATTCCCTATTAGCATCAACTGAAGGCCCAATTGAAATCATGTTGCTTTCCAAAACGATAATCAAACTTTCACACCCCCCCCCCTTCATTCAAAGCAAACTCTTTTCCGTCATATTCAACCTTCCTTAGTACAGTAGCTACCGTCCCAAATAAAATTTATATACTTTGTCATTGTCCACCAAGATCCCCAAATCACTCTAAACTTTTATAAGGCATGTGGCTATCCTACCACAGAATCCATACGCTACAATTTCACTCCTACTTCGGTTTAACCATCTCCTTCAGCACCTACTCAACCTCTATTATTCATACTTGAAATGCCTACTGCGAGACACCTCCTACCATGTCCTTCCTCCTCCTTCGCTGCTAAATCAGTACATGATTGCTTCTTCTTTTTTATTGAAACAATTTTGTATTGTGCGTGATCTATTTGAAAATTTTCCAAGGGAATTTTTTTTCATTTTTCCGAATCTTCCAAAACTTAAAATCATTGAAGTTCGTTAGTGGTAAATATACATAAAGTTGTTTGCTTATTGAGTGGTTAGTACCAAGGTATTAATGTTCAAAATATTAAAGTGATTGAAGTAGATAAACCATATAATCTAATTTTCCTTTTTTACTTATAAGTCTTGATTTGCCTATGTTTCCTATAAAATTTCAAAAGACAATCCACAACAATGTTAGTTTCAAATATATATATATATATATATATATATATATATATATATATATATATATATATATATATTATACACACACACATGAGCAATAGATGCTAAGGATTATTTGAAATAAAAGAGAAAGAAAGCTGGACTCTTAGATACTTGACATATAATTCGACCCAGCAGCGTTCACACAAGTGGCAAACTCAACAAGCTGAAAAATATGGCATACAGCCCAAGTACGGAACTCAGCAGGCCCATATTATACATGAATAAAAGAATAAAGGAAATAATTAGTGGGAAATTAACAAGATATACAATTATAGCAAGTAATAATAATAGAATGGTAGGAATACAGTGAAACTATTAATCCAATTAATGATCAAAGGCTTAGAATGAGACATTATTCATGGATAAAATTTCCCCATGGGACACTAACACTTCATATTTCACAAGGGTATCAAGGAATCCGAGCAATGCTTATGCCAGGAATGTATAATTTAGCCACAATCCAGGTTCATACCTAAATACCCTTTAGCCATTTATTCTTACTCTTCCTCAAAGGTTTAAGCAAAAGTAAAGTTTGGCAATATAATGCATTGTCAGAAATAACAAAAGGTTCATTATAAGCCTCCCGTAAACTCAGATGCACAGAAGCCCAATACACTGATACAAACATCTACTGAAGATAATGCATTATTATCAAATACCAAGACATGAACAACTCAGAGTCAACATCAATACTAGCCCTAGATCACTTACTAGGATACTAACATAAGGGTATATCATGGCAAAGGGACTGATGGAGTCTAGTAAAACTAACGACCTTAAGGTTGATCTTTAACATATGTCGGAACACTTAAATGGATCATTATTAAGACCTAGTAAGTCAATTGAACATTGTCAACAGATAAGTACTACTTCTAGTTAGCACAGGTTTTAGAGAGATTTAATCAAGTGATCCAAGAAGTGATAGAGGATACAAGAAGACATATGCACTAGTTCCACTATCTCTACTGAAGATTTATCATTTTTAGGTCCTTTGAATGGGTCCTTGACACTTAGAAGGGACCAATAGATAATTTGGATTGGTCTATGACTAGCATACACATGGTTGAAACTTTCCTTGACTTGTCCAAAATTTCTTAGAGGTGATGATAGATAACAAAGGCACTAATATATCCTAAAGGGGTAAATTTTTCTAGTGACATGATATCTAATGGTACAATGGGTAGTTAACAGGTTTTCATGTTGTTACAACTATTAACACTCCATTTCATGATCGAATCCCTCTATACATAGTGATATCAGGTAGACATGGAGCAACAAGTAGAGAGTTTTATCCTCAGTTGATTAAAGCATGAGAGGCAGGTTGTAGTTAGTCCATTTAAATAGGTAATTGAGTTTAGTGACAAGTCATACTAAAAGAGTCTTACTCATGACCTTCACATACCAGTCATTAATCTTATTCTACCAAGACAACATGATCAAATCTTAGTATGAGAAACACAAGATAGTCCCTTGATGAGGGTTATTCATTTAAATGCAATATAAAAGTGTAGGTGGATCAGGATTACACATGTCCACATCTATAGGTCTAGGCATGCAACATAGTAAATGAGGCATACAATTTTCTCAAATTAAGGATATAGGAAAGGTTCAAAAATAACATTGGACTAACAGAAGTGGCATGATGAGTGTGATCATAAGAACAGCAATCAATAAGAGTCAATCAAGAGTAAAGATTTTAAATAGTCATTCCTACAGAGTTTAGAATCATCAGGCACCAAAGGGATATGGCAAATCAAAACATAATAGGTTAGCAGATTCAGGTTCATCACATGATCTAAAGCCACGAAGGAAAACTTATAGAAGTCACTAAGAACACATAATAAGACTATCAACTAGATTGAATAGAACCAACATGTAAGATATAAAGTTGTAATAAGATTCACTCATTCAACTAAGACATATCAAAGAATTTCTATAAACATGTTGATCATGCTACTAGACATAATAAGACTTTAGACATGATTAATAAACATTATTTGATTGGCTTATCTAAGATGATAATGTTCATATAACTATTTATGAACTCACAAGGGAAAGTCGCACATAAAACCAGCACAAGGTTTCAATTTTGACTAAATGCAGAGACTTAGCAGGATCTGTTAATGGCAAGAACATATATAATTATTTTTTACTAGCTAAGCTATGAGAGATAAGATTCGAATGATCATTACATGTAAATAACAACACAAAGAAATATAACTATCAGGGAGCATGATCAACCCCAAAATAAATAGAATAGCATAAAAAATTAATACTTAGTAAAAAAATCCACTCTAGAATACTTAACAGACGATCTGCAGTATAAATGACATAAACATAGAGTCACATAACTAATTTATGAAGAACTAATGAGAAGAGGTCAGCGTACACTGACCTTTAGCGGAGCAGCAAACCAAGCGGTGCTAACAACCGTATAGGGTGTCCAAACTTGTTATGATCGACTCACAGTAGATCGAACTCGAACATAGAGTGAAAAGAATAAAGAAAAGTTATAAAGGAAATACCGGAACACAAATTTTGACGGAAAATACTTGAACTTTAAATTTTTCAGTAGTAGTATTAGGTATATTGATGTGTATTGATCTCTGTTAGATGAAGTCATTGAGTGCCCTATCTATATTGGAATTCAAGCCACTTAGGGTTTCAATCGATTCAAATAGATAGTGGAGAATGAAGAGTAGATCACGATAGTAAGTATGTGAAATTAGAAAGGAAAGAGGGGATAACAATGAAGACCTTTACTTGGGAACAAGGAGATGGCCGTTAAATGCGAAGACCTATCAGATAAACATTAATGTCCAGAGGTCATTACGTTTGACCTTTGGACAAAAAATAATGATGATAATCTTGTAGATAACAGTCACGCATACCCTTGATTTGAAGGAACAAAAGAAATACTGATGGATTTCAAGTTGCATAATTTAGGTCTAGGGTTTCAGATTCGAGATTCAAATTGTAGCAATGGAATTGGAATACTTAGGCAGGATTCGCGTTGTTACAGGGGCAAATGGGATGATTTAAGGGTTGGATTTGTGACCTTGCACAAATTTGTGCAAGGTTCTTCACTAATAGGGGCGGATGGGTTGAGAGAAAAGAAAAAGGAAAGGAAAATGTGTCACGACCCAGCCTAGAGTCGCGACGGATAACTGATGCTAAGTGCTGATCATCACTAAACTTGTTGGCAATCTATCAATCATGAATATAAACGGATAAACCGAACAAGCATAAGCATAACTAATAAGAAGTGTACAATTTGGAATGATGGCAAGGCTAACACAAGACAATATATAAAAACATACTAATTGCACAGGTGCATATATACATGCCTTTGGGAGTGCTGAACTGAAAAAGTATTGGACGGAACAGGGCCCCGTCATACCTAAACTAGCTAATTGTACACACACCAAAAGATAAGTAACTCTAGGAGTAAGCGGAGCGACTCCAAAAACTTGTGGATTGCCTACTGATGTAGCTCAAACACTGATCTATTTGTACCTGCGCGGCATGAAACGCATTACCCTGGAAGGGACGTGAGTAAGATATGTACAAAGTATGTAGGGTAGCAATCATATGTAAAGCATAATAAAGTATGAATTAATATGGAAATCTGAATAAAAGGTGAATGCTAAACAAGATTCTGAACTAGCAACTGGTCTGGAACTGAACTGAATTTTAAGTTGAAACTGTGCTGAAACTGAACAACTATCTGAATTGATACATGTATGGTGTTATGGGTTATATCCACCAAATAAGGTAATTATAGAACTAAACTAGCCTCGTGTATAGTTATGCAATGAATATTGTAGCTATATACTCGTATAACATGCTTGACTGTTGCTATGGTCTATATCCCCCTAGTAGGTAAATATATAACCAATAGGTCTGGCTGGTGTTATGGGCTATCTCCCCTAGCATATAATTAATAGGCCTAGATAGTGTTATGGTCTATACCCCTCCCCCCCCCCCCACCAATCATAATTAATGTACGCATATATGAGGCATAACATGTGGCAACATCATACGGACTCAAGAGATCATAAAGGAAACCATAAACAGAATTGCAAATGTAATATGTCGCTCATCGTCCATAAGTTGGACGGAGTATCCTATCCCCATTTTAGGGAGAAACTAAATATTTACATGAGATAATAAGTTTAATTAACTCATTAGGATCGCTCTATAATCAATTTAGAACCAAGGAACTCAAGATTTTTCTACTCTTCAAATTTACAAAATTCCACAGAGTTTTCCCTAAAACTAGATGATTCCCAAAAACAACAATAAGCACCACAATATATACGGAAATGGATAACCGGCCAAGATGATAACATCAAACCAAAGGAGATCCAGTTATGCACAATAGTGTCAAAAGATCGACAAAATAAAATTATGAACGTATTGTTGGCTCATAGTGGCTAACTTGTGACATGAAGGTCTAAATGAGCCTTAGAGAGGAATGCTACGACTTTATATATCAAGATAATCCTCAACCAATCTAGTGGGTACCAAAGGGAGTTGCTTGCGCAGCCGCGCAAAACCACGAATATGTCTCCACTCAATGTCGTATTGTTGGAAGATTTAATGAGTTGGAAACTAAACCTATAGATATTCAGTTTGTTGGTTGGTCACACCATAATCCCAATTACATTTAGAGAAAATATAAATAACATTAGACCTAAATTTTAAATTAAATTTATAAACGTAACTTGCGATAACTTTTGTCAACATTTGTTTCCTAACTCGTTTGACTTAAAAAATTTACACATGACTATAATACGACTAAAATATCTCATAATATTGCCTCTTTATCATTTTAATCACCCCAATATTACGGGTTATAACATTCCCAACTTGTCATTTCGATGAACCTTATTTTTTCGATTCGTTTAGCTTCTAAAACTTCCAATCCTATGGTGCTTTAGTTCATGATATAAAATATTCGTAACCTCCTAGGTAACATGATGAACTTACTTTATGTGCTTTCAAAGATGATCTAATTTTCAACCATGCATCAACTAACTTACGACGTACTTTTACTTATGAAAACTGTCACGAGCCAAAACCCAACCCGTCGTGATGGCGCCTATCATGGAACTAGGCCAGCCTCAAACCAACGCAATCGAATACCACAGTGTAAATATTAAAAATCATTTGCGGAAAACTTTCATCATTTTTAAAACAGATCGTTAAATACATAAGAGAAAGATTTATATTACAATACATTCGTCCCAAAACCACAGTGTCACTGAGATCATGAGAGTCTAAAGTAAATACATAATCTATCAAAGTGTCTAAGAACCAACAGAAAAGTACAACTGGAAATGAGAAGGAGAGCCAAGCCCTGCGAACACCGTGCAGGTACCTCAATAATCTTCTAAGTCAAAAGCCTCAACCAAATATCTTCCACTGCATCCAAAGTATCTAAATCTGTACACGAGTTATAGGGGGTAACGTGAGTATACCAACTCAGTAAGTAACAAGCCCAAACTATAGACTGATAGGTAGTGATGAACTCAACCTCTTCATAGGATAAACAGGAATATCGTACAGAAATGTAGACATGCTTTCAGTTAATTAAACAGCTCATAACAGGGAAATAGAGCAAGTATGAACATGATAAAGGAGTATAAAATCCGTTACATCTACATGCCAATGCACATACTATATTAAATGCACTATGCCAAGTACCCCATGTGCCAAATAACTCGATGCTCGTCCACTCAGTACTGTATATGGCTCGTACAGCCTAGGGAAGATCCATCTTATATATATATATATATATACGTCTCAGACAGCAGTTACTCAGTACTGAGGAAGGCCAATCCAGCCTATGGAGAAGATCCATTTCCAGGTAAGAATAATGATAACTCACAACCACTCAGTACCGTATATAGCTCAAAAGGCCCAGGGAAGATCCATCCCCAAATATATATACACATCACAGACTATTAGTCTCCGGTACCGAGGAACAAACTAATCCAGCCTCATGGAGAAGATCCATCTCCATACCAATACTTCGGACAAGATCCATGTCCAGGGAAGATCTATCCCTCAATATCATCTATATATATATATATATATATATATATATATACGTCTCAGACAGCAGTTACTCAGTACTGAGGAAGGCCAATCCAGCCTATGGAGAAGATCTATCTCCAGGTAAGAATAATGATAACTCACAACCACTTAGTACCGTATATAGCTCACAAGGCCCATGGAATATCCATCCCCAAATATATATACACATCACAGACTATTAGTCTCCGGTACCGAGGAACAGACTAATCCAGCCTCATGGAGAAGATCCATCTCCATACCAATACTTCGGACAAGATCCATGTCCAGGGAAGATTTATCCCTCAATATCATCTACTGCGCTCACTAGGGGTGTAAAGACTCCGGATGGGCTTCTCTCATTAGCCCAAGCGCTATATCAATGCCAGCGAAGCTATGATCATTATCTCGCTGCGGCGTACAGCCCGATCCCATACTGTCAATCAATATTAGGCTCTCGGCCTCACTCAGTCAATAAAATATGGTGAAAAACCACTCAAAATCGCGAAGGGCCAAATATATATGTTCTGCCCCAGCTAAACCGCTTCTGCGATACAAATCTCACACCTGCAGACCCGCACCTGCGGTCTGAGGGGTGCACTTGTGCAAATCATTTAAGCGCTCAAAATCTCCAATCTCACACACATGGGCTAAGATGTCATGATACAAACCCGAGGAATGATATGATATGTCAAATAGCAATAATCGAGACTGAGGCATGATATAATATGAATGAACAGGACTGAGTATAGATTATAAATGAAGTTAATGACATGACAACAAGAAACTACCTCTCGGGTCTCAACAGTGTTGGCGTGAAGCCTTAACATGATAATTAGCATGATTTGCAGTTCATCATCTTAATCACATAATTACAACACAAAAATCAGCATAAAAGAGTCATTAAGCGGTGTCATGGAATGATCCAGGCTGCATTTCTTACGGTGCATGCCCACACGCCCGTCACATGGAATTGCACCATCTCAATAATAATCATAGAACACATAGTTCGAGGTTTCAAACCCTCATAACCAAGTTAGGAAGCATTACTTACCTTAAGCTAAGCCAAACTCTAGCCCGTGATGCCTTTTCCTCTCTATTCGGCTTCCAAATGCCCCAAATCTAACCAAAATCAGAATATAACCATCAAAAAAATGCTAAGGGAACAAAGCCCACTCAAAAATAATCAAATTACATCAAAATCCCAAAATTGGTAAAAACCTGACCCCCGGACCTACGTCTCGGATTCTGATAAAATTCACAAAACTAGAGCCTTTACACTCTCACGAGTTCATACATATCAAGAATACCAAAATCTGACCACGAATGACCCCTCAAATCCCTAGATTAAGGTCTGCAAATTTCCAAGGCCTAAACCCCCAATTTTGCTACTAATTTCTATAGATTTCAAGCTTAATCCGTCAAAAACCATCATAGAAACAAGTTTAAGGTTCAAAAATCTTACCTC
Organism: Nicotiana sylvestris; assembly: GCF_000393655.2. Taxonomy (NCBI): domain Eukaryota; kingdom Viridiplantae; phylum Streptophyta; class Magnoliopsida; order Solanales; family Solanaceae; genus Nicotiana; species Nicotiana sylvestris. The sequence goes on from NC_091063.1 coordinate 129,778,354, forward strand.
TATGATTCCCTCTTCAATTTCCTCTCTAAAGCTTTCTCCCGAATAAAATATGGTGAAAAACCACTCAAAATCGCGAAGGGCCAAATATATATGTTCTGCCCCAGCTAAACCGCTTCTGCGATACAAATCTCACACCTGCGGACCCGTACCTGCGGTCTGAGGTGCGCACTTGTGCAAATCATTTAAGCGCTCAAAATCTCCAATCTCACACACATGGGCTAAGATGTCATGATACAAACCCGAGGAATGATATGATATGTCAAATAGCAATAATCGAGACTGAGGCATGATATAATATGAATGAACAGGACTGAGTATAGATTATAAATGAAGCTAATGACATGACAACAAGAAACGACCTCTCGGGTCTCAACAGTGTTGGTGTGAAGCCTTAACATGATAATTAGCATGATTTGCAGTTCATCATCTTAATCACATAATTACAACACAAAAATCAGCATAAAAGAGTCATTAAGCGGTGCCATGGAATGATCCAAGCTGCATTTCTTACGGTGCACGCCCACACACCCGTCACATGGCATTGTGTCACCTCAATAATAATCATAAAACACATAGTTCGAGGTTTCGAACCCTCATAACCAAGTTAGGAAGCGTTACTTACCTTAAGCCAAGCCAAACTCTAGCCTGCGATGCCTTTTCCTCTCTATTCGGCCTCCAAATTCCCCAAATCTAACCAAAATCAGAATATAACCATCAAAAAATGCTAAGGGAACAAAGCCCACTCAAAAATAATCAAAATCCCAAAATTGGTCAAAACCCGACCCCCGGGCCCACGTCTTGGATTATGTTAAAATTCACAAAACTAGAGCACTTACACTCTCACGGGTTCATACATATCAAGAATACCAAAATCTGACCACGAATGACCCCTCAAATCCATAGATTAAGGTCTGCAAATTTCCAAGGCCTAAACCCCTAATTTTGCTACTAATTTCCATAGATTTCAAGCTTAATCCGTCAAAAACCATCATAGAAACAAGTTTAGGGTCCAAAAATCTTACCTCCACGAAACCCTTTTGAATCCCCTCTTCAATTTCCTATCTAAAGCTTTCTCCCGAATAAAATATGGTGAAAAACCACTCAAAATCGCGGAGGGGCAAATATATATGTTCTGCCCCAGCTAAACCGCTTCTGCGATACAAATCTCATACCTGCGGACCCGCACCTGCGGTCTGAGGGGTGCACTTGTGCAAATCATTTAAGCGCTCAAAATCTCCAATCTCACACACATGGGCTAAGATGTCATGATACAAACCCGAGGAATGATATGATATGTCAAATAGCAATAATCGAGACTGAGGCATGATATAATATGAATGAACAGGACTAAGTATAGATTATAAATGAAGCTAATGACATGACAACAAGAAACGACCTCTCGGGTCTCAACAGTGTTGGCGTGAAGCCTTAACATGATAATTAGCATGATTTGCAGTTCATCATCTTAATCACATAATTACAACACAAAAATCAGCATAAAAGAATCATTAAGCGGTGCCATGGAATGATCCAGGCTGCATTTCTTACGGTGCACGCCCACACGCCCGTCACTTGGCATTGCGTCACCTCAATAATAATCATAGAATACATAGTTCGAGGTTTAGAACCCTCATAACCAAGTTTGGAAGCGTTACTTACCTCAAGCCAAACCAAACTCTAGCCCGCGATGCTTTTTCCTCTCTATTCGGCCTCCAAATGCCCCAAATCTAACCAAAATCAGAATATAACCATCAAAAAATGCTAAGGGAACAAAGCACACTCAAAAATAATCAAATTACATCAAAATCCCAAAATTGGTAAAAACCCGACCCCCGGGCCCGCGTCTCGGATTCTGATAAAATTAACAAAACTAGAGCCTTTACACTCTCACGAGTTCATACATATCAAGAATACCATAATCTGACCACGAATGACCCCTCAAATTCCTAGATTAAGGTATGCAAATTTCCAAGGCCTCAACCCCCAATTTTGCTACTAATTTCCATAGATTTCAAGCTTAATCCGTCAAAAACCATCATAGAAACAAGTTTAGGGTCCAAAAATCTTACCTCCACGAAACCCTCTTAAATCCCCTCTTCAATTTGCTCTCCAAAGCTTTCTCCCGGATAAAATATGGTGAAAAACCACTCAAAATCGCGAAGGGCCAAATATATATGTTCTGCCCCAGCTAAACCACTTCTGCGATACAAATCTCACACCTGCGGACCCGCACCTACGGTCTGAGGTGCGCACTTGTGCAAATCATTTAAGCGCTCAAAATCTCCAATCTCACACATATGGGCTAAGATGTCATGATACAAACCCGAGGAATGATATGATATGTCAAATAGTAATAATCGAGACTGAGGCATGATATAATATGAATGAATAGGACTGAGTATAGATTATAAATGAAGCTAATGACATGACAACAAGAAATGACCTCTCGGGTCTCAACAGTTTTGGCGTGAAGCCTTAACATGATAATTAGCATGATTTGCAGTTCATCATCTTAATCACATAATTACAACACAAAAATCAGCATAAAAGAGTCATTAAGCGGTGCCATGGAATGATCCAGGCTGCATTTCTTACGGTGCACGCCCACACGCCCGTCACTTGGCATTGCGTCACCTCAATAATAATCATAGAACACATAGTTCGAGGTTTCGAACCCTCATAACCAAGTTAGGAAGCGTTACTTACCTTAAGCCAAGCCAAACTCTAACCCGCGACGCCTTTTCCTCTCTATTCGGCCTCCAAATTCCCCAAATCTAACCAAAATCAGAATATAACCATCAAAAAATGCTAAGGGAACAAAGCCCACTCAAAAATAATCAAATTACATCAAAATCCCAAAATTGGTAAAAACCCGACCCCCGGGCCCACGTCTCGGATTCTGATAAAATTCACAAAACTAGAGCCTTTACACTCTCACAAGTTCATACATATCAAGAATACCAAAATTTGACCACGAATGACCCCTCAAATCCATAGATTAAGGTCTGCAAATTTCCAAGGCCTAAACCCCCAATTTTGCTACTAATTTCCATAGATTTCAAGCTTAATCCGTCAAAAACCATCATAGAAACAAGTTTAGGATCCAAAAATCTTACCTCCATGAAACCCTCTTGAATTCCCTCTTCAATTTCCTATCTAAAGCTTTCTCCCGAATAAAATATGGTGAAAAACCACTCAAAATCGCGAAGGGCCAAATATATATGTTCTGCCCCAGCTAAACCGCTTCTGCGATACAAATCTCACACCTGCGGACCCGCACCTGCGGTCTGAGGTGCGCACTTGTGCAAATCATTTAAGCGCTCAAAATCTCCAATTTCACACACATGGGCTAAGATGTTATGATACAAACCCGAGGAATGATATGATATGTCAAATAGCAATAATCGAGACTGAGGCATGATATAATATGAATGAACAGGACTGAGTATAGATTATAAAAGAAGCTAATGACATGACAACAAGAAACTACCTCTCGGGTCTCAACAGTGTTGGCGTGAAGCCTTAACATGATAATTAGCATGATTTGTAGTTCATCATCTTAATCACATAATTACAACACAAAAATCAGCATAAAAGAGTCATTAAGCGGTGCCATGGAATGATCCAGGCTGCATTTCTTACGGTGCACGCCCACACGCCCGTCACTTGGCATTGCGTCACCTCAATAATAATCATAGAACACATAGTTCGAGGTTTCGAACCCTCATAACCAAGTTTGGAAGCGTTACTTACCTCAAGCCAAACCAAACTCTAGCCCGCGATGCCTTTTCCTCTCTATTCGGCTTCCAAATGCCCCAAATCTAACCAAAATCAGAATATAACCTTTAAAAATTCTAAGGTAACAAAGCCCACTCAAAAATAATCAAATTACATCAATATCCCAAAATTGGTAAAAACCCGACCCCCGGGCCCACGTCTCGGATTCTGATAAAATTCACAAAACTAGAGCCTTTACACTCTCACGAGTTCATACATATCTAGAATACCATAATCTGACCACGAATGACCCCTCAAATCCCTAGATTAAGGTCTGCAAATTTCCAAGGCCTAAACCCCCAATTTTGTTACTAATTTCCATAGATTTCAAGCTTAATCTTCAAAAACCATCATAGAAACAAGTTTAGGGTCCAAAAATCTTACCTCCACGAAACCCTCTTGAATTCCCTCTTCAATTTCCTATCCAAAGCTTTCTCCCGAATAAAATATGGTGAAAAACCACTCAAAATCGCGAAGGGCCAAATATATATGTTCTTCCTCAGTTAAACCGCTTTCGCGATACAAATCTCACCCCTGCGGACCCGCACCTGTGGTCCGAGGTGCACACCTGTGCAAATCATTTAAGCGCTCAAAATCTCCAGTCTCACACACATGGGCTAAGATGTCATGATACAAACCCGAGGAATTATATGATATGTCAAATAGCAATAATCGAGACTGAGGCATGATATAATATGTATGAACAGGACTGAGTATAGATTATAAATGAAGATAATGACATGACAACAAGAAAAGACCTCTCGGGTCTCAACAGTGTTGGCGTGAAGCCTTAACATGATAATTAGCATGATTTTGCAGTTCATCATCTTAATCACATAATTACAACACAAAAATCAGCATAAAATAGTCATTAAGCGTTGCTATGGAATGATCCAGGCTGCATTTTTCACGGTGCACGCCCACACGCCCGTCACTTGGCATTGCTTCACCTCAATAGTATTCATAGAACACATAGTTTGGGGTTTCGAACCCACATAACCAAGTTTGGAAGCGTTACTTACCTAAAGCCAAGCCAAACTCTAGCCCGCGACGCCTTTTCCTCTCTATTCTGCCTCCAAATACCCCGAATCTTACCAAAATCAGAATATAACCATCAAAAAAACTAAGGGAACAAAGCCCACTCAAAAATAACTCAAATTACATCAAAATCCCAAAATTGGTCAAAACCCGACCCCCGGGCCCACGTCTTGGATTCTGATAAAATTCACAAAACTAGAGCCCTTACACTCTCACGAGTTCATACATATCAAGATTACCAAAATCTGACCACGAATGACCCCTCAAATCCCTACATCAAGGTCTCCAAATTTCCAAGGCCTAAACCCCCAATTTTGCTACTAATTTCCATCGATTTCAAGCTTAATCCGTCAAAAACCATCATAGAAACAAGTTTAGGGTCCAAAATTCTTACCTCCACGAAACCCTCTTAAATTCCCTCTTCAATTTGCTCTCCAAAGCTTTCTCCCGGATAAAATATGGTGAAAAACCACTCAAAATCGCGAAGGGCCAAATATATTTGTTTTGCCCTAGCTAAACCGCTTCTGCGATACAAATCTCGCACCTGCGGTCCGAGGTGCGCACCTTTCGGGTCTGAGGTGCGCACCTGCGCAAATCATTTAAGCGCTCAAAATCTCCAATCTCACACACATAGGCTAAGATGTCATGATACAAACCCGAGCAATGATATGATATGTCAAATAGCAATAATCGAGACTGGGGAATGATATAATATGCATGAATAGGACTGAGTATAGATTATAAATGAAGCTAATTACATGACAACAAGAAACGACCTCTCGTGTCTCAACAGTGTTGGCGTGAAGCCTTAACATGATAATTAGCATGATTTTGCAGTTCGTCATCTTAATCACATAATTACAACACAAAAATCAACATAAAAGAGTCATTAAGCGGTGTCATGGAATGATCCGGGTTGCATTTCTCACGGCGCACGCCCGTCACTTGGCATTGTGTCACCTCAATAATAATCATAGAACACATAGTTCGGGGTTTTGAACCCTCATAACCAAGTTTGGAAGCGTTACTTACCTAAAGCCAAGCCAAACTCTAGCCCGCGATGCCTTTTCCTCTCTATTCGGCCTCCAAATACCCCGAATCTAACCAAAATCAGAATATAACCATCAAAAATACTAAGGGAACAAAGCCCACTCAAAAATAACTCAAATTACATCAAAATCCCAAAATTGGTCAAAACCCGACCCCCGGGCCCACGTCTTGGATTATGATAAAATTAACAAAACTAGAGCCCTTACACTCTCACGAGTTCATACATATCAAGAATACCAACATCTGACCACGAATGACCCCTCAAATCCCTAGATTAAGGTCTCCAAATTTCCAAGGCCTAAACCCCCAATTTTGCTACTAATTTCCATAGATTTCAAGCTTAATCCATCAAAAACCATCATAGAAACAAGTTTAGGGTCCAAAAATCTTACCTCCATGAAACCCTCTTGAATTCCCTCTTCAATTTGCTCTCAAAAGTTTTCTCCCGAATAAAATATGGTAAAAAATCACTCAAATCGCGAAGGGCCAAATATATATGTTCTGCCCCAGCTAAACCGCTTTTGCGATACAAATCTCACACCTGCGGACCCGCACCTGCTGTCCGAGGTGCGCACCTGCGCAAATTATTTAAGCGCTCAAAATCTGCACCTGCGATTAAAATCCCACACCTGCGCTATCACAGGTGCGCTCGAACACCCGCATCTGTGATTTCAGATCCCCATGCCTAATTCCGCTTCTGCGACCCTCTGGGCGCTTCAGCGAGCCCGCACTTGTGGTCCCCAAGCCGCAGGTGCGGTTTTGACAGAAAACTCAGTTGCTTTAGCTGCAAATTCCCAACTCCAAACTTCCTGTCAACCATCCGAAATCACCCTGAGGCCCCCCGTAGCCTCAACAAAAAGCACGAACAAGTCATATACCACTATCCAAACTTATACCAATCTTCGAAACACCTCAAACAACATCGAGTCAACCAAATAACATTGGATTCCATCCTAAGGTTCCAAACTTCCAAATTTTTCTTTTGATCAAAAAGTCTATCAAACTTCGTCTGATGACCTGAAACTTTTCACACACGTCACTGTTGACATCGTGGACCTACTCCAACTTCTGGAATTCCATTCCAACCCCTATATCAAAATCTCACCTATCAACCGAAAAATGTCAAAATTCCAATTTCGCCAATTCAAGCCTATATCTCCTCCGAACATCCAAAACACATTCCGATCACGCTCCTATGTCCCAAATCACCTCTCGAAGCTATCCGAATCATAAAATCCAAATTTCGGGGTCGTTCACTCACAAGTCAACTTCCGGTTGACTTTTCCAACTAAAAGGCCAATTTAAGAGACTAAGTGTCTCATTTCTCTCTACAATCATTCCGAACCTGAGCTAATTAACTAAATCACAACATAAAAGAGTTGAATCACACAAAATGAAGCAGAAATGGGGGAAACAGGGTCATAACTCTCGGAACGACCGATCAGACAGTTACAAAAACATAGGGTGTAACAAAATTATTGCGGCTGGGTGGTGGGAGAAAGATTAGGTTTGGGGTTCTCTTAGATTTAAAGTGAAATATTGAATCTGAGTTATTGGATCTCTTGATCAACATCTCCAATTTTTAGAAGATGAGATTTGATAAAAAATGGTTATTAGGGAAAAGACGGGGGCCGTTAGATCTGTGTGATCTAATGGTTGAAATGGGATCTGGAAAAAGGTTTAAAATAAAAGGAAAATGGGTATTAATGTGCACTATTGATGATTTGGATCAACGGTCCAGATCGATGTATTTTTGTTTACGAGTGGGAAAGACAGGTGACGCGGCGTGCTTTGATTGGCTCTCAAGGATTGGCGTGGATTGCCAAATTTGACAAAGGAGGGTTGGTTCTGGACCAGCCGACCAGGTCAACCTATATTGGGCTTATATTTTGGGCTAAATTAGCATAAATGAATATTAATTTAAAGCCACATTGGATTTAGTTAATTTATTGCAATGTAGCCTTTTTAGTTTTTAACCTCTAATTAAATGTAATATAATGTAATCATCAAATATATTATAATTACTGTAACTAATTATTTATATATTAGAACACTTCATTTATTAAATTGTTAAAACTAATTTCGGATTAACCAAAGTAATAAGAGTGATAGAATTATAAATTAAAGATTAATTTATTAAATTAATTGTAAAGCTTATTTATTAAAATATAAAGTTTAATTTATTAAATTAATTCTAAAAGTTATTTATTTAAAATATAAAGTTTATTTTAATAATTCCAAAATAGTAGGAGTAATATAATTCATAAATATTTAATATCAAATTATTAATTCAACATTATTAGTTACTATTTATATTTTAACCAAAATAGGTATTATTGATTAGAAAATAGTTTACCACATTTATTGCAAATTATTAAGCATGAACAATTTAATTTTTAAAGGGAAGATAAAAAATGGTCATCAATAGCTGCCCCTTTTTGCCCGGAGATGATGAAAGAGTTTGCTGGCAAAGAAATCGGTTTAAGGACCAATTTTGTCCTGACTCTAGGAATATATTGCAATAATGGTATATGGATTTGGAAATGATTATGAGTTGCGAGATTAGGGGCTGAATTATGGCTTTGACTCGACTATATACCTCGGTCTTAACAAGGATCAGGCCTTATGTAGTTCTGGAATGATTATTTGGAGAGGATGGTGCTTGTAGGAGTTGATCCAGTATCGTGTTATGACGATACTGCAAGGCGGGAAGATCTTGGAACCCAAAGTGACTCCACGGAATGTATCTTGATTATGAGACTTGAAAGACTTGACGATTTTGGAGTTCTACTAATCAGATTGAGTTGGAATTTGGATCCTTGGCTCGCATATGAGTTTGGCGTTCCTCATAGTGGTGTAACTTGGTTTGCTGCTTAAACGAAGTTCCGCGTCGCAGTGTTTGAACCTATAAAAGAAGATACACACATACCAATATAGCGTAATGCAAGGTACATTAAGATATGATGTAAATAATGCAAGAATGATGGTTCTTGGCTACAGGCTAGCCATTTTTTGGGATCTCAAGATTACGAGATGTTTGAATCTAAAATTTCCACGCTCTGGAGCATTATTTGGGTTGTCGGGGATGTGCCTTTGAATTTTACTTGATTGTTAGCCGGTCTATGTACTGTTCCATAGCTGTCGAAGCATTTAAGTTTCCACACAGTGGGAGTAGTTGACTTTAAATGTAAAATGCCCGCATGATGGGAATATCTCTACTCAATGGGAGTAGATGACTTTGAACGTAAAAATTCCTGCAAGATACATAAATAAACGTCAAGACATTCAAGATAAAGCAGAAAAATAAATGAGCAAACCCAAGACATACTCTTGACTAACAAACTAATTTGCAGTCGTCGATTGGCGGAGCGTATGGTGGAGTTGGATGATCCATCCTTCGACTAGTAGGGTTGGTAAGGATGTTTGCAACTATCGACTTGTAATCTCCGATATGGCAGAGTGACGGTGCAATCTGTGAAAAGGCTCCAGTTGGCAAAGCGAACAGTTTGCTATATACAGGCTCTGATTGTCAAAATCGGCAGTTTGATATGTACAAGGTTCTCCGATTGGTTGAGCATACAGTTTGCTAACTGGCGGTTCGATATGTACAAGGCACTCTAATTGGTTGAGCGGACAGTTTGATATATACAAGGTGCTCTGAATGCATCGAAGACTTTATTTCGAAATACCTGCATAGAATTTGAAGTTAGTCCTTAACTAGATGAGAAAAAATTGAATAAGAAGGAGAAGTAGGGGCTCATGAGATAGTAGCGAGTCTGTCATTGTTCCCGGTACATTCTGGTATCCTTGATTTTTGTTGGTCTTGCACTCAAAGAAAAATTCTTAGTGGGAGGGAGAGTTTGTTTGTGTTGATTGCAGGCCTGGCCTTGCCCCAGATCTAGTGGATTATTCCACTAAGTTTGGTAGGTTGAAGCATATAATTTTTTAAAAACATTTTGAAAATCATTTATCTTATGGCAAGTGTTGTTGTTCCGGATTCTGATATGTTTAGAAATTTCCTTTGACGCGAATATTATTTTTGGATGATTATGTCTCGTTGACGATAATCACTTTAGATTCCCCTAATGACGTAACGTCTTGCCATCACAATCGCGTCCTAATCTAAACAAATGCATTACAAAGGCTTTCCTAGGGTTATGAATGAGCCTTTTTCAGGTTGTCTACGTATCCGAATAGAATCAAGTCTGAATGTAGTTCGAGGATGATAAAATGATGAGTGAAATATAATGGAATGACTGAGCCTGACTAAGGTAGCCTATGTATACAAATGGAATCAAGTCAAAATGTAGTTCAAGGATTGTAGATGCAAAATAGTAAGAAATTGAAATGAAGTGGCCAAGTATGACTCGGACTACCTACGTATCCAAAACGTAGTTTGATTATAATAGATGACTTAATCCGACGTGGATTGCCTAGGTATTCGCGCTAGATAAAATCAAGTCATTGCATAGTTCTGAATACAGACAAAATGACATTTGGATTTTCTATTACTAAAAGGGGGAGAGAGACTGGACCCTACGTGAGTTGCCTACATATCCCACTGTGGGAAGTCAGGTCAGGCATAGTTTTGTTACAACTAAACCCTAATTATATTGTCTTTAAATGTAGTATCTATTGACTACATCATAGTTGATAAGCTTCGTGCCAACTCTGCTGTCCATTTCTTCTAGGACCAATGCTCCTCTTGACAATACTCAGATGGACCTCATAAGGATTATGGAAGTTCGGTATGAATTTTCCCTCGGCCTCCACTTGATGGGGAAATATCTTATTTAACCCTATTTTCCCTGGTGTGAACTGCCGAGGTTTTACCTTTCTATTGAATGCATTAGCCATCCTATTTTGATACAACTGACCATGGCACACTGTGTCCATTCTGCGTCATCTAGTTTGGCTTCCTGAATGACTCTCAAAGATGGTATCTCGACCTCTGCGAGTATCACAACTTCTGTGTCATATACCAATATGTATGGTATTGCCCCAATAGAAGTTCTCATGGTGGTACAGTAACTCAATAAGGCAAAGAACAGCTTCGCGTGCCACTGCCTATGATTTTCCACTATCTTTCGTTAGATCCTCTTGATGTTTTTGTTGGCTGCTTCAATGGCTCCAGTCATTGGTGGCATGTAGGCTGTAGAATTCTGGTGGACGATTATGAACTGCAGGTAAATCTCCTTCATGATATCACTGTTGAGATTGGCTACAATGTTAGTTATGATTGATTTTGGGATCCCAATCTGCATACTATGTTGCTACAGACAAAATCTGCCACTATTTTCTTTGTGACAGCATTGTATAGAGAAGTTTCGACCCATTTGGTGAAGTAGTCGATGGCTATAAGGATGAAACAATATACGTTTGATGTGTCTAGTTCTATAGGTCCAATCATATCCATGCCTTAAGCGGTGAACGGCCAAAGAAAACCCATTACGTTCTGCTTATTAGGTGGAACCCGGATGAAATTCCCGTGAATTTGGCACTGGTAACATTTTTGCATGTAGCACATACTATAACTTTCCATGGTTAGCCAAAAGTATCAGACTCTTAAAATCTTCTTGTCTAAAGTGAAATCGTTCATGTGAGGACCACACATTCCTGCTTGTATCTCTTCTAGTAATCTTGGTTCGTTAGCAACATCTACACACTTAACATACCCAAATCTGGGGTCTTTCTATATAGGACTTCCCCGTTAATGAAAAGTGGTTCTTTTGTCTTCTTAGTGCTAACTTCTGACCATTGGTGGCATTCTCTGGGTATTCTCTTACTTTAAGGAACCTTTCAATATCGTAGTACCAAGGCTTACCATCTAGCTCTTTATCTACATGGAAATAGTATGCATGTTGATCTCGAACCTCTATCTCGATAGGGTCGATGTAATTTTTGTACAGATGTTGGATCATAGACAACAAAGTTGCAAGAGCTTCGGAGAACTTATTTTGGATTCTGGGAACATGTTTGAACTTGATGTTAGTGAACTTCTTATATAACTCTTTTACACAGTGCAAGTATGAAAGAATCTTGACATTATTAGTGGTCCATTCGCACTGAGACTGGTGTATCCACAAATCGGAATCTCCTATGACCAAAAGTTCCTTGATGTTCATGTCAACTGCCATTCAAATTCCCAGAATACATACTTTATATTCCGCCATATTATTTGTGGAAGAGAACCTTATCTTAGCTAAAGCCTGATAATAGTGTCCCAACTCAGAAGTTAGTACTGCCTCAGTCCCTACACCTTTGAAATTTTTCGCTCCAACGAAAAATATTCTCCACCCTTGGTATGGCTCTGCAATATCCTCCCCTGCGAACAACACTTCTTCATCTAGGAAGTACATGGTGAGTGGCTCGTAGTACTTGTCTAGCAGGTTCTCTGCAAGGTGATCGACAAATTCTTGTCCCTCGATAGCTTTCTATGTCACGTACACAATATTGAATTAACAGAGACGAATCTGCCATTTGGCCAACTTTTCTGTAGACATCTTCTGGAAGATGCACTTGCACGGGTTGAGTCGGGATATCATATGTGTGGTATGTGCTGATGTAGTGCCATAACTTTTGAGTGATCTAGGTCATAGCGCAATAGGTCCGCTCTAACAAGGTATATCTGGCTTCGTATGGTGTAAACTTCTTGCTTAAGTAATAGATAGCTTGCTCCGTCTTTCCAGTCTCATCGTCTTGTCCAAACACGCATCTGAATGCATTATCCAAGACAGACAAGTATAGTAGCAGCGACTTGCCAGTTTTGTGAGTAACTAAAACTGGTAGATTCGACAAATACTCCTTGATACTGGCGAAAGCTTTAAGACATTCTTTCATCCACTTTGTAGCATCATTTTTCTTCAATAACTTGAAAATCGGTTCACATATTACCATTGACTGACTATGAACTTGCTAATGTAGTTCAATCTTCCAAGGAAACTCATCATGTCCTTCTTGCTTTTGGAAGGAGGCATGTCTAGAATGGCCTTGATATTTGAGAAGTCCAACTCTATCCCTTTTTTGCTGATGATGAATCCTAATAGTTTTCCTGTGGAGACTTCGAATGCACACCTCATAGGATTCAACATCAAACTATATCTCCACAATTGTTCAAAGAACTTCAAGTTACTGAAATGATCCTTACTCTTTAGAGACTTAATGATGATGTCATCCACATGTACCTCAATTTCCTTGTGGATAATGTCATGAAAGAGGGTCATCATTTCCCTCATGTAAGTAGCACATGCATTCTTAAGATCAAGTGGCATGGCCCTATAGCAATAAAATTCCCATGGCACAGTCAACATTGTTTTATCGGCGTCTCTTTCATGCATTAGAATCTGGTGGTATCTGGTGAACTAATCTATGAACGATTGCAACTCATGTTTTGCGTAGTTGTCTATAATGATATGAATATTTGGTAGAGAAAATTTTCATTTGAACTAGCTTTGTTAATGTCCCGATTGTCTACACATGTCCTAATCTTCCCACCTTTCTTCAGTACTGGTATGATACTTGCAAACCATGTAGGATAATTGGTGATTCTCACCATATTCACTTCTATCCGTTTGGTGACTTCTTCTTTTAACCTTAGACTCAAATCTGACTTTAATTTTTTAGGTTTATGTTTGATTGGTGGTCTGGCAGGATCGGTGGGCAATTAGTGCGAGACGATGTCAGTATTTGATCTGGGCATGTCTTCATATGACCAAGCGAATACATTGATGTATTGTCGGAGGATTTCTACAAAATTCTTCTATCTGTTATGTCTTCAAATGGATGTTGATTTGAGTTTCGTTCACATCTTCTTCACTTCCCAAGTTAATTGCTTTTATTTCCTCGAAAGTTGGGCTTTTTCTGGCTCTTTAGCTGCTCGATGTCTTGCAGGAGGTTCTCAAGCATCATGATCTCATCGTACTCTTTGTAGTATGGATAATTTTTTTCAATGTTACATGTCATAATCGCATAACACAGGTTTATATCAATTCGATTATTGAAATGGAAAACTAAGTATAAATAAGAGCGAAAAAAATGAATCTGCAATGATTTCAGGAGAAATAATTCTTTTTATTTCATCAAAAGGAATGTCTCAACATTCAAAGAGGCAATTTAATATAAATGTACAGGAACAGTTCAGGCCTTAATTGACTGTGTGTTTTTCAAAATTACCACAATTTCACGCTACCAAGACTCAAGGCGAACCAGAGATGGATTGGTGGTCCAATTATGCAAGGTCTCTCTTGGTTTGGCATACCGAATGATCAGTGTCTTGGAATCAGCTTCGCTGCAATATCCTCAATCAGGGTCATGAACAATCTGCCCATTCCATCAACAATGTCATCCTCTGGTGGTGAGCTCTAATCTATGTCCGGAACAGGCTCTTCAAAAGCCTTCTTCCCAGCGTTACCGTCATGGGTCTTTCTAGTCGTAGGTTGATACCCCAAGCCGGCTGTACTATTCTACCCTTTCAGTTCAATTATCTTTGTTATCCCATCTGATTGTGCTCTAGCCTAGTCCCTGGTCTGTATCCGTACTTCATCATCTCTCTCATTGCCATATTTGACCTGTACGGTGACTACATACCGTGGTTCTAATCACTCTTCTACATTTTTATTGCTTGCAAGGCCTCGACTGAATGAAAGGCGACCCATCTAATCCTTTTATAAAAGGAACCGCATGCTTCGAGTAAGCTGACTAGCTCCATTTTCCATGTATCACAATCTCTTGGTAGTCCCATTCGAATTTCATACATTGATGGAGAGTGGAAGGAACTACCTCTGCCATATATATATCCAGGGCCTTCCTAGTAACAGATTATATGAAAACTAGATGTCCATCACTTGGAACAATATTGGGAACTCAATTGGTCCAATCTGTAAGGCTAAGTACATATCTGCAATAACATTCTTATAAGACCCATCGAAAGCCCTCACTCTTACATGGCTTTCTTTTATTTCCCTCATATGAATACCCAATTCTTCCAGAGTAGAGAACGAGCAAATATTTACTCTGGATCCTCTGTTGGCAAGAACCCGAGAGACGACATTATCCTCACACTTGATTGTAATATGCAGATTTTTGTTATGATCCATACCCTCCACGGGAAGTTCATTCCTCCTAAAGGAAATCATGTTTTCTTAGACCATCTTCCCAATGGTTGCCGCAAACAGCTCGCTGGTAATATTGCTCGGCGCACTTACTCCACTTAGTACTTTCACCAAATCATCATTATGAGTGTCGGTGCTCATCCACAAATCCATGATTGATATGTGAGCATGGGTCTTTCTTAATTTTTCCTCTATAAAATATTCTTTAATCGGTATCTTCCTCCAAAACTCCACCGCTTCAGCGTCTGTTATGTTTCTTCTTTGGTTCTATTCTCTACTCGAGTTCCTTTAGTTCACCTCTTCTGGAGCGTAACACCTTCCTAATGTTGTCATCCCATGAGTAGTTGTGGTGTCTATCATTTTTCCCTTTCCCTTTTACTGGTTAGCCCATGGAACTATTTGGTATTGTTGATTCCCCTCATCTTTGATGGTGGTAATGGACCGTTATTAGTATGTCTGAAAAATCACAAGAGGTTTCAATGGCACAATAATCAATGGAGTCACTCGAGGTGGCACTCTTGTAGCTTCGGCATTCCCAATATAGACGATGGTCCCCTTCAAGTAATAGTTATCCAATGCAATCATGTTGGCTCCTTGAATTACATGGTATGGCAATGGGATAAGTTTATATTTGGTAGGACGGGGGTACATTAAATAGCCCTACTCTTGATTAGCAGCTCGATTGCATTCTTCAGTCTATAGAAATCCTCAGTATCATGCCCAGGAACACCCGAATAATAAGGCACAACGCGTAATTGCGTCAAAATATTTGGACACTTGATCGGGAGCTCTCCATTCTATTAGGTATGTCAATCCGGCTCTCCTCAACCTTTCAAACAACTAGGCTAATGGTTTAACAATTGGAGTGAAGTTTTTGGGATTTCTTTCTTCAAATTTTGGGCATGGCCTATATTTTCTTTTATAAAAAAATTAATTAACTATTAGTTTTGAATTTAGTCACCTAGTATTAGCATTGTGTAATTATAAATATACTTACTAATTTAATTTCTAAAATACATCATATTGTCACGACCCAGATTTCTCACCCTCGGGAGTCGTGATGGCGCCTACTAGTATGAGCTAGGCAAGCCAACTATTTGAACAAATTACCTTTTTCCCATTTTAATCCTTTACAAGAAATTTTGAGCAATAGCTTAAAGACGGCGGAATTTATATCAAGCAGAAGAAAAATAATAAAATTACTGAGTATAGCCAATACAAATACTTAAACAAGACTACCCAGATCTGGAGTCACAACTTCACAGACAGTCTAAGAGTACTACAAATAAAGGTTTTAAAGAAATAAAAGATACACTATTTCTAAAATAAGTAAAGGAAACAGGATAAAGAAAAGATAGGAGGTAACGCCAAGGACTGCGGACGCCTGCAGGACTACCTCGGGTCGCCTGATGAACAAGAAACAACAATCTTACTGCGGTCCGAAGTCTACAGCACTGGGATCTGCACAAACGAGTGCAGAGTATAGTATCAGCACAACCGACCACATGTGCTGGTAAGTGCCCAGCCTAACCTCGACAAAGTAGTGACGAGGCTAGGACCAGACTACCAAGTAAACTTGTGCAGTTAAATCATATACGGTGGAAATAGAAACAGATAATCACAATTAAAATTGGGCGAGAGAAACATGCTGTGGGGAGTAACAGATAACAACAGAATATCAAGAGGAATTCAAAGAAACCAAAATCCAATTTACAAACACGGATAGGGAAAACAAATGCAGAGTTCACTTTCATTTCACATCTCATTGCAGGCGTGCAACCCGATCCCATTTCATGTATGTCGTTGGAGGCATGCAACCCGATCCCGTTTCACATATCTCGTTGCAGGCGTGCAACCCGATCCCATTTCACATATCTTGTTGCAGGCGTGCAACCCGCTCCCATTTCACATATCTCGTTCCAGGCATGCAACCCGCTCCCATTTAATATATCTTGTTGCAGGAGTGTAACCCACTCCCATTTCATATATTTCTGTGGCAGCATGCCACTCGATCCCATTTACAAATCAACAACAATCACAAAAGAATCCTGGCAAGGGAACAATTATATTTCAACAACATCCCGGCAAGGGAACAATAATATCAAGACAACATCCGGCAAGGGAACAATAATGATAATAACATCACGGCAAGGGAACAATAATGATAATAACATGTGAAGCGCAATAAACCAAAACAGAGTCATAACAATTACAATACAAGACTCACGGGCATGCTTGACCCCGACGTATAAATACTCGTCACCATGCCTATATGTCGTACTCCACAATTAACATGTAGCAAATAAGACATGATTCCTAATCCCTCAAGCTAAGGTTAGACCAAACATTTACCTCGATGCCACGAACACAATTCAAGCCTCTACTATCGCTTTACCTCTTGATTCTACCACCAATTCGCTCGTATCTAGCCACAAGTTACTTAATTACATCAATAAATGCTAAATGAATCAATTCTAATGCATGAAAATGAGTTTTCTAAAGTTTTACCCAAAAAGTCAAAAATCACCTCCGTGCCAACATGGTCAAAACCCGAGGTTCGAACCAAAACCCGATTACCCATTCCCCCACGAACCCAAATATATAATTTGTTTTGAAATCGGGCCTCAAATCGAGGTCCAAATCCTCAATTTTTAATAAACCTAGATTCTACCCAAAATACCCAATTTCCCCCATGAAAATCATTGATTTGAGTTGAAATCATGTGAAAAGATGTTAATGATTGAAGGAAACGAGTTAAAATTGACTTACAATTGATTTGGAAGAAGAGTTGTTTTTGAAAAAATCGCCCAAGAGTGTTTTGGTTTTGAAAGAGTGTGAAAAATGAGAGATTTTCAACTAAGTTATAAAATTGCAGGTTGCAGATGTCGCAATTGCGACCATTGCGAATCCAAACCTCTACTAAGTTCGCATTTGCAAAAATGGGATCGCATTTGCAAGCTGGGAAATACGACCAACATGTCGCATTTTCGATGGTTGGCCACAAGCTGGGAGATATCATTTGCGATTAAAACTCTCGCAATTGCGAGATAGGCTGGTCTGGGCTACTTTCGCAATTGCGACATAGCCCTCGCATTTGCAATATCGCATTTGCGAGCCAGGCTTCACAAATGCGAAGCCTGCAGGCCTCCACAAAAACAGCTCAAGCCTGCAATTCCTTAAGTCCAAAAATTTACCCCGTGGCCTATCCAAAACTCACCTGAGCCCTCGGGGCTCCAAACCAAACATGAAAACCAACCTAAAAACATCATACGGACTCGCTCGTGCATTCAAATCACTAAAATAACATCAACAACTATGAATTTAACATCAAAATTATGAAATTTCTCAAGAACTTCAAATATTCCATTTTTCTCAAATATGATCCAATTCACGTCGTTTCAAGTCCGTTTCTTACCAAATTTCACAGACTTATCCTAAATCACATATAAGACTTGTACCGGGCGTCGGAAGCAAAATACAGGCTCGATACCAATGGTTTCAAATATAAATTGTTTTCTTTACTTTAAAATTAATTCAGCAACACAATTTCTTTCAAAAATTCATTTCTCAGGCTTGGGACCTCGGAATTTGATTTCGGGCATACGCCCAAGTCCCATATTTTCCTACGGACCCTCCGAGACTGTCAAATCATGGGTCCGAGTCAGTTTACCTAAAATGATGACCGAAGTCAAATTAATTCATTTTAAAGTCAAAATTCATCATTTTCACAGAATTTCACATATTGGCTTTCCGGCTACACGCCCGGACTGTGCACGCAAATCAAGGTGAGACAAAAAGAGGTTTTAAGGCCTCGGAACACAGAATTTACTTTTAAAGTCATCACATCCTCCGCCTCTAAAACAATTGTTCATCCTCGAACGGACAAAAGAAGGAAGTACCTGAGTCGGGGAAAAGATGGGGATAACGACTCCGCATATCGAGCTCGGACTCCCAGGTCGATGCCTTAGTGGGTTGACCTCTCCACTGAACATGAACAGAAGGAAAACTCTTCGATCTTGACTGATGAACCTGCTGGTCTAGAATAGCTACCAGCTCCTCCTCATAAGACAAGTCCTTGTCCAACTGGACAGTGCTGAAATCTAACACGTGGGATGGATCGCTGTGATATTTCTAAGCATGGACACATAAAACACTGGATGCAGAGCTGATAAGCTCTGCAGCAACGCGAGTCTACAAGCCACCTCTCTCACTCGATCAAGAATCTCAAACGGGCCAATGAACCTAGGGCTAAGCTTGCCCTTCTTCGCAAATCTCATCACGCCCTTCATAGGCGACCCTCGAAGCAATACTCGCTCACCGACCATGAATGCAAAATCATGAACCTTGCGGTCGGCATAACCCTTTTGCCTGGACTGAGCTCTGCGAAGCCCATCCTGAATAATCCTGACCTTGTCCAAGGCATCCTGAACCAGATCCGTACCCAACAACCGAGCCTCCCCTGGCTCAAACCATCCAACTACCGACCGACACCACCTACCATACAAAACCTCATAAGGAGCCATCTAGATACTCGACGGATAGCTGTTGTTGTACGCAAACTCTGCTAAAGGCAAAAACTGATCCCATGAGCCTTCAAAGTCAATGACACAAGCTCGGAGCATATCCTCCAAAATCTGAATGGTCCACTCGGACTGCCCGTCCGCCTGAGGATGAAATGTTGTGCTCAACTCAACCCGTGTGCCCAATTCTTGTTGAACTGCTCTCCAGAAATGGGAGGTAAACTGCGTACCTCGATCCGAAATGATAGACTCGGGCACACCATGAAGACGAAGAATCTCCTGGATATAGGTCTCAGCTAACCTCTCAGAAGAATAGGAAACTGCCACAGGAATAAAATGTGCTGACTTGGTCAGCCTATCAACAATAACCCACACTACGTCGAACTTCCTCTGAGTCCGTGGGAGTCCAACAACGAAGTCCATAGTGATCCTCTCCCACTTCCACTCGGGAAGCTCAATCCTCTAAAACAAACCACCCGGCCTCTGATGCTCGTACTTAACCTGCTGACAGTTTAAACACCGAGCCACATATCCAACAATGTCCTTCTTCATTCTCTGCCACCAATAATGCTGACGCAAATCCTGATACATCTTAGCGGCTCCCGAATGAATAGAGTACCGGGAACTATGGGCCTCCTCTAAAATCAACTCTCGGAGTCCATCCACATTAGGCACACAAATTCGACCCTGCAATCTCAAAACTCCATCATCACCTAAAGTAACCTGGTTGGCACCTCTGTGCTGCACCGTGTCTTTAAGGACACACAAATGGGGATCATCATACTGCCGATCATGGATACACTCCAATAAGGAAGAACGAGCAATTGTGCAAGCTAACACACAACTGGGCTCTGAAACATCCAACCTCATGAACTGATTGGCCAAAGCCTGAACATCCAAAGCAAGTGGTCTCTCACCGACCGGAATATAAGCAAGACTGCCCATACTGGCTGACTTCCTAGTCAAAGCATCGGCCACCACATTGGCCTTTCCCGGATGATATAAGATGGTGATATCATAGTCCTTTAATAGCTCCAACCACCTTCTCTACCTTAAATTTATCTCCTTCTGCTTGAACAAATACTACAGACTCTTGTGATCCGTGAACACCTCACATCCTATACCATACAGATAATGCCTCCAAATCTTCAACGCGTGAACAATGGCTGCCAACTCCAAATCATGAACCGGATAGTTCTTCTCATGAATCTTCAATTGTCGTGAAGCATAGGCAATGACCTTGTCATCCTACATCAACACCACAACAATTCCAATACGACATGCATCACAATAAACTGTATAAGGCCCTAAACCTGTGGGTAAAACCAACACTGGCGTCGTATTCAGAGCTGTCTTAAGCTTCTGAAAGCTCGCCTTACACTTGTCCGACCATCTGAACTGGGCACCCTTCTGGGTCAACCTTGTCATCAGGGCTGCGATAAATGAAAACTCCTCCACAAACCGACGATAGTATCTTGACAATCCCAAGAAACTCTAGATCTCTGTAGCTGATACTGGTCTAGGCCATTTCTTGACTGCCTCAATCTTTTTCGGACCAACCTGGATACCCTCTGTTGATACAACATGACCCAGGAATGCAACTGAACTCAGCCAGAACTCGCACTTCAAAAATTTGGCATACAACTGACTATCCCTCAGAGTTTGAAGGATCACTCTAAGATGTTGCTCATGCTCCTCCCGGCTACGAGAATATATCAAAATATCATCAATGAAAACTATCATGAACGAATCCAAGTAAGGCCTAAACACTCGGTTCATCAAATCCACAAAAGTTGTCGGGGTATTTGTCAACCTGAATGACATCACCAAGAACTCATAATGCCCGTACCGAGTGCGGAAGGCTGTCTTAAGGACATCGGATGCCCTAATCCTCAATTGATGGTAGCCAGATCTCAAGTCAATCTTCGAAAATACTTTGGCACCCTGAAGCTGATCAAACAAATCATCAATCCTCGGCAATGGATACGTATTCTTGATTGTAACCTTGTTCAACTGCCGGTAATCAATACACATTCTCATCGATCCGTCCTTCTTCTTAACAAACAACACCAGTGCACCCAAAGGCGAGACACTAGGTATAATGAAGCCTTTTCAAGCAAGTCGTGCAATTGCTTCTTTTACTCTTTCAACTCAGGCGGGGCCATACGATATGGCAGGATAGAAATAGGCTAAGTGCCCAAAGCCAAATCAATGCAAAAGTCAATATTCCTGTCGGGTGGCATACCCGGCAGGTCTGAAGGGAATACCTCAGGAAACTCACGAACAACAAGCATAGAATAAATAGAAGGAACCTCAGCATTAGAATCACGAACATAGGCGAAATAAGCCAAACACCCCTTCTCGACCATATGTCGAGCCTTCATATATAAGATAACACTATGGGTAGAATGACCAGAAGTCCCTATCCACTTTAAACGAGGTAAAGCCGGCAAGGCTAAGGTCATAGTCTTGGCATGACAGTCCAAAATAGCGTGATAAGGTGATAACCAGTCCATCCCCAATATGACATCAAAATCAACCATGTCCAGAAGAAGCAAATCTACACGAGTCTCAAGACCTCCAATCACGACTACACATGAACGATGGACTCGATCTACCACAATAGAATCACCCACCGGTGTAGACACATAAACAGAAACACTCAAAGAATTACTAAGCATGACCAGATACGGTGTAAAATAAGATGACAGATAGGACTATGTAGATCCCGGATCAAATAAAATGGAAGCATCTCTGCCACAAACCAGAACAGTACCTGTGATAACTGCGTCGGAAGCCTCAGCCTCGGGCCTTGCTGGAAGAGCATAACAGCAGGGTTGGGCCCCACCACCCTGAACTACATCTCTAGGATGGCCTGTTGCTGGCTGGCCTCCACCTCTAGCGGCCTGAGCTCCACCTCTAATACCTCTACCTCTAGCACCTCTACCCCCACCTCTAGCTAGCTAGGCAGGCTGTGGAACACATGGTTCTTGAAATATAGCACGGAAACCCTGCTACTGAGAACTGCCCGGTGCTCGAGGGCAATATCTAGCAATGTGCCTCGTGTCACAACAAGTAAAACAAGCCCTCGACTACTGGGGCTGACGACCCTGGAAACTCTGAAACGGTGGTGCACTGGTAGGAACTAGTGGTGCATTATAGGTCTGCTGATCAGAATACAGCATATGAGAACCACGACCACCTGAAGTACCGTAAGAAACTTGAAGTGCTGACTGAAGAGGCCTAGGAGGATGGCCTCTACCATATAAATCTCTGCCTCTAGACGAGGTACCACTGAATTGGCCGGAATGACGAGGCCTCTTATCAGACCCCTGACCACCTCACTGCGATAGAACTATCCCAACTCTCCTAGCCATATTGGCCGCCTCCTAGAAAGAAATATCACTCCCAGTCTCCTTGGCCATCTGAAGTCGAATAGGCTGGATAAGTCCCTCAATAAACCTCCTCACCCTCTCTCTCTCTCTCAGTGGGAAGTATGATAAGAGCATGACGAGCCAAGTCGATGAATCTAGTCTCATACTGAGTAACATTCATAGAACCCTGCTGGAGATGCTCAAACGGCCTCCGATAGGCCTCTCTTTGAGTAATAGGGAGAAACTTCTCCAGAAATAGCTGAGTAAACTGCTCCCAAGTCAAAGCTGGTGATCCAGCTGGTCTAGCCAAGCAATAATCTCTCCACCAAGTCTTGGCGGATCCAGACAAGCGAAAAGTAGCAAAATAGACCCCATTGGTCTCCACTATCCCCATGTTCTTGAAAACTTCATGACAGCTGTATAGATAATCATGGGGATCCTCAGAAGATACACCGCTGAAAGTAGTAGTGAAGAGCTTGGTGAACCTGTCCAATCTCCACAAAGCATCGGCAGACATAGCTGCTCCATCACCGGTCTGAGCTACCACACCCGGCTGAACTGCTCCAACTGGCTGAGCTACTGGAGTCTAAAACTGGGGAGCTACCTGCTCTAGAGTGAGAGTAGCAGGAGTCTGAGCTCCTCCTCCACCCTGAGAGACGGCTGGGGTTATAGGAAGCAAGCTTGCCTGGGTGACACTCTCCATAAGGCCCGCTAGATGGACCAGAGCATCCTGGAGTATGGGGTAGCAATAAACCCCTCTGTGACCTAAGTTGGGCCCACCGGAACTGTCGGGGCCAGAACTTCATCATCAAAGTCAACCTGAGGCTCCGCCGTTGGGGCTGCCACTCTGGGCTGAGCTCTGCCCTTACCTCGGCCTCTAGCACGGCCTTGCCCTTGCCCTCTGCCCCTCGTAGGAGCTGCTGCTGGGGGCTCGAGTTGCTAGTTAGTGGATAAGGAAGTACGTGTTCTCACCATCTGCGAAAGAACATAGTAGAAATTCAAGTAGCATTGAGAAACCAAACTGCACCACAGGAAGGAATAAATGTGAAGTTTTTCCTAATTTTGTAGCCTCTGGGGGATAAATACAGACGTCTCCATACCAATCCCTCAGACTCTACTAAGCTTGTTTGTGAAATGTGAGACCCATGTAACCTAGAGCTCTGATACCAACTTGTCACGACCCGGATTTCCCACCCTCGGGAGTCGTGATGGCACCTACTAGTGTGAGCTAGGCAAGTCGGCTGTTTGAACAAATTACTTTTTTCCCATTTTAATCCTTTAAAAGATATTTTGAGCAATAACTTAAAGACAGTGGAATTTATATCAAGCGGAAGAAAAAATAATAAAATTACTGAGTATAACGAATACAACTGTTTAAACAAGACTACTTAGAACTGGAGTCATAGCTTCACAGACAGTCTAAGAGTACTACAAATAAAGGTCCGAAAGAAATAAAAGATACATTGTTTCCAAAATAAGTAAAGGAAACAGGATAAAGGAAAGATAAGAGGTGACGCCAAGGCCTGTGGACGCCTGATGAACAAAAAACAACAATCTCACTGTGGTCCGAAGTCTACAGCACTGGGATCTGCACAAAAGAGTGCAGAGTATATTATCAGTACAACCGACCTAATGTGTTGGAAAAGGGCCCAGCCTAACCTCGGCGAAGTAGTGACGAGGCTAGGACCAGACTACCAAATAAACATGTGCAATTAAATCATATACAGAGGAAATGGAAACAGATAATCACAATTAAAATTGGGCGAGGGAAACATGCTGCGGGGAGTAACAGAAAACAACAGAATATCAAGAGGGAATATAAAGAAACCAAAATCTAATTACTAACAAGGATAGGGAAAACAAATGCAGAGTTCACTTTCATTTTACATCTCGTTGCAGGCGTGCAACCCGATCCCATTTCACATATCTCGTTGCAGGCGTGCAACCTGCTCCCATTTTGCATATCTCGATGCAGGCGTGCAATCTGCTCTTATTTCATATATCTCGTTGCAGGCATGCCACCTGCTCCCATTTCACATATCTCGTTGCAGGCGTGCAACCTGCTCCCATTTTATATATTTTCGTGGCGGCGTGCCACCCGATCTCATTTACAAATCAACAACAATCACAAAAGAAACCCGGCAAGGGAACAATTATATTTCAACAACATCCCAGTAACGGAACAATAATATTAAGACAACATCCCGGCAAGGGAACAATAATGATAATAACATCCCAGCAAGGGAATAATAATGATAATAACATGTGAAGTGCAATAAACCACAACAGAGTCATAACAATTACAATACAAGACTCATAGGCATGCTTGACCCCGACGTATAGATACTCATCACCACGCCTATACGCCGTACTCCACAATTAACATGTAGCAAATAAGACATGAAAGCTAAAGTTAGGCCAAACACTTACCTCGATGCCACGAACACAATTCAAGCCTCTACTATAGCTTTACCTCTTGATTCCACCATCAATTCGCTCGTATCTAGCCACAAGTTACTTAATTACATCAATAAATGCTAAATGAATCAATTCTAATGCATGAAAATGAGTTTTTTAAAGTTTTACCCAAAAAGTCAAAAATCGTCCCGGGGCCCACATGGTCAAAACACGAGCTTCGAACCAAAACCTGATTATCCATTCCCCCATGAACCTATATATATAATTTGTTTTGAAATCGGACCTCAAATCAAGGTCCAAATCTCCAATTTATGAAAAACCTAGGGTCTACCCAAAACACTCAATTTCCACCATGAAAATCATTGATTTTGAGTTGAAATCATGTGAAAAGATGTTAATGATTGAAGAAAACGAGTTAAAATTTACATACAATCGATTTGGAGGAAGAGTCGTCTTTTAAAAAATCACTCAAGAGTGTTTTGGTTTTCAAACATAAATTCTTTTCTTTACTTCATAATTAATTCAGCAAAATAATTTCTTTCAAAAATTTATTTCTCGAGCTTGGGACCTCGGAATTCGATTTCGGGCATACGCCCAAGTCCCATATTTTCCTACGGATTCTCCAAGACCGTCAAATCACGGGTCTAGGTCCGTTTACCCAAAATATTGACCGAAGTCAAATTAATTAATTTTAAAGACAAATTTCATCATTGTTCATAGATTTTCATATATTGGCTTTCTGGCTACGCGGCCCAACTTTGCACGCAAATCGAGGTGAGACAGAAAGAAGTTTTTAAGGTCTCGGAACGCAAAATTTACTTTTAAAACAAGTGATGACATTTTGGGTCATCACACATATAAGCTTTATAATTAATTTAGTGAATTACTCCTTAATTTCTAAATTAACTAGAATATTATGGCAATAATTCTAAATTAGCATTGTGATATAGGAAAATAATATATTTTAGTGATTAATGAACTAATTTCAATAATTAATAGTATATTTAATAAATCTAATTTCTATTATATATATTGAAATTATTTAAGTTTATTTAAATTAATTTTAAAGGGTCTAAAAACCGAAATGACTACAGTTGAAAAAATCCAATCAAATACAAATTGGCTATTTGTCAAATTAAAACTTGCCCAAAGAATTGGCCCAATCCCCGACCAGACCGAGTCCAAACGCCCTCACTAGTCCAGGTTGGCAATCTACAACTTCCTCTCTAAGCCAATCCATTTGCACCATGAAGACTATTCCCTACACTCACAAAGAAGCACATACGAATCTAGATTGTTGATCTAACACATCAACCGTCCGTGATTAACTCTAGTTTTCTCTTTTCTTTTAATTCTAGCTAGGACTACATCCCCACCGTCCAAATACAATTACCCAACAGCCACCAAAATTTCCCTTTAAACCTCTTTGATGCTCGAATTTTCAGGGCCATATACATGGCTAAGTTCGATATAAAAACATGCTTTGTGTTTTAATAGGGTTAGTGTGAAGCTAAAACTCTCACGAAGAAGTGATTATATCATTGACTTCAAGATTAAGCAACACTGATAGCTTAGGAATATATTAATACTCCTAAAAGTCCTAAGTGAAGTTGTGAATCTATGACCCATTTATGTACTCTTGGAAGTCTTGATAGTAGTTTGATATCTGTAATAGTGCCAGTGGAAGATCTAATTATGATTACTGCTTTGAATCTCTGAATGTTCTAATTGAAGTCATCAGCCTATGCCTTTTAACTAAGGTTATTGGTATGTATCTCTGTTTGAAGTTGCTGACATGTATATGTATTGGCACTCTTTAGGGAGTTTTAGCTATAGTGATTAACCTGTAGTATCGTTAACAATCTTCAGGAGTCTTAACTGTGGCTGTCAATCTGCCCTCCCCTAATCGCCTTAGAATTTAATTGAAGTTGTTGGCCAATATCTTAGTGAATACTTTTTAAGAAATTTAATTGGGGTTGTTAACCAATGTGTGATCAAGACCTAAGTTAAAACTAATCTTTCATTGGTCTAATTGAAGGCTGTTAGGGTACGTGTGTTCATGATTGTTGCAGACTGAGAATATATGCTCTTCCTATTCTTAAGATATATGATCTCAGGAGTTTTGATTCTTTAATAATAATATGATAATATCCCTGCCTCTATGTAATATGAAGCTGATTTCTTTGAACCTACTTCGCATGTTACTCATAGTGAATCATCCATTTAGATTTGAATTATGGTTATAACAATATGAATAGGTTATCTTTTGGTATTTTGTATATGTGCTTCTGTGGCATAGTATCGTTGTGGTGTTGGGATTCATATTGAAAGTGCCTCATTGGCACTTAAACATGTGGGGAAGAATGCGTGTGAGTGGTTATGGGTATTTGAGAGTAGAGTTTAGCTCTTGGTTGGGCTACTCTCCCTGACACAAGCACTGCCCTAGGCCTTGAGATCCTTGGAAACTTTGAACTGTCGGAGATCCACAGAGAGCCTTGGCCTTGAACGGAACTCTACTCTTAGCCTGTAATCTATTGACAATCTTTACTCCTTTTGGGTTTAGCATTTAATGACAACTAAAGGTCTTCAATGTGACTCACTTCACCATATGTGACCCCATATTAGTATAAACTTTCAAAATTAAAATTACTATCGGTTTGTTATATTTTGTTTATGTCATTTACCTATATATCTCATGTATGATTGTATGTATCGAATATTATATCTAATAACTTTCTCTCTTGCTTTCTGAACATGTATAACAATTGGGCCTGTTGAATTCTCGAAAGACCTTAGGTCCAAATATGCACCTGCGCACTTGAGAGTCTAAAGCCCACTGCTGTCCGTTCCTGCTATTTGTTGGGCCTGCCTATTTGAGGCGCAAACCCCCAGAGTCCATTATTTCTCATCTCTTGTTTGTTTACTGCTTCAGTTATTTTACAGTTTCACTATGTCATTACTTTTTACTGTGTTTATGTTATTTTATCTCACATGTATATTGGATTGAATGCTTCATTTTATCTTTTAACTCACATAAATTAATTTAGGCAAGCCATAAAGAACCTAGGATTAAAAGAGGCATTGGTTAACAATTAATTCCATATCCTCTAATCATAAACTGTTATCCATCTATTATGCTTCGGCAAATCTTTCCTTAGAGATTTTTTAAGCCCAAAGACATTACAAAGGTGGAAGTCCCTCTTTCAAAATAAAGAATCAGAACCGAGTTGCGAGTTTAATATTTTCTAAATGAGAATCAACTATTTTTGAAAAGATCAAGTGTTGCTGCCCCAAAAAACAAAGGCCTTCAAATAATTTTTTATCTAAAATCGAGGTAATATCTTAGGTTCATTTTCATAAAACTTTCACCATATTAAGGTAATTTGAACTTCCATCATTTAGGAAACAAAGTGCACTAACTTAAGCTTCTTTTTTTTGTGAAATACTTTCGTAACAAATGTTCCACCTTTCAAAGTTCTTTTCAAGTTTATATATACTAACACTATTTTCTTAAAGGCTTATATTTAAATCCATCCTCTTTAAACCATATTCTTCCCTTATAGCTATTATATCCTAATATATGGTAAGCTACACTTTTAAACACTATTTAAAATATAGTATAAATAAATAGTCCCAAACTAGTTTACATTCTATGGAGCTAACCTAGGTAGATTTTAAAGGGTGCCTAACACCATCCCCTTAGAAGAACAAGAACTCTTATGCATAATCTCACTAGTTGGTAGAATAGTAATGAATATAACCTTTAGTAATTAAATAGATACTCTAGTATACCTTTAAATATTAGGTGGTGACTCACTTTCATCAACAACAAAGAAACCACAAGTTGAATTTTGTTTTGACTAAAGCAAAATAGGGTGCAACACCTCGGTGCATAGGTGGGTCTATTATTGTGGGTGGTGGTTTGGGTCGGGGCAAATGGTCGTGGTAGGTTTAGATGTATAGGCTCAGGGTGGGTTGTAGCGATGTTGAGCGTTGTAGTATGGTTGGGTGTTATATACTAGGGCATAGGTGGGTTGATGTGTGGGATAAGTATTTATGGTGTAGGAGTTGGTTTGATGAGGAGGACTTTACTGATATTGGAGAACGATTGTCGTTATTTCCTCTTTCTTTTTATTCCCACAGGCTATGGAACCATATTGCATAGCCTTGCTGATAGTTGACAGCTGGCAGCTTGCAGCATGGCCACTGATTGTATTTTTCCTGACTTGATGCTTTCCTCCAAGAATTCTCCCATTTTAATCATCTCGGGAAATTTTTGACCAACATACCCATCATCTTTTCAAAGTATATCCCCTTTTGGGCCCTGATTAAATACTTGCTTAGCTCATTAATATTCAGTGGAGGTTGGGTCTTGGCGGCTTTCGATCTCCAACGATAAGCATACTCTTAAAATGATTACGAGGGTTTATTCTATAAATTGACAAAAATGAACCTGTTTGGAGTGATTTCGGTACTAAATCTAAAGTGATTCATAAAATCATCTGCCATGTCCTTCCACTCTCTCTAATTCCGGGGACCTTGCCGTGTATATGAGGTAAGCATTTCTCCTGTCATACTCCTTATAAACAACCTCATTCTCAGCTTTTTATTTCTTCCCATTGCGACCAACTTGTCAGAATAAACCCTCAAATGAGCATGAGGATCACTTGTTCCATCAAAAATGTCAAACTTTGGAGGCTTATACCCTGCGGATATATCAACATCGGGATGCATACACAAGTTCTCAAAATCCAGGCTCTCGCTCCCTTAAGCAACCTAGAGGTTCCTTATCTATTTTCTGTACACTCATAGTTGTTCTGACACTAATTCATCTTCCTTGTATTTTGCTTCTTTCTCCATCTCAGCATATTGGTCGATCTCACAAGGCACTCTTACCATGAAGGGCACGGTAAAGGTAGGCTTAGAGGTGGCATATACAGGTTGAACATACTGCTCATATGTGATGATGTGTGTCGCATGTGTGTGATGGGTCTGGTTGGCAATAGTGACGCTATTGCGAGTAGGGGTGTGAAATAAATTGTTGGTGGATGGTGGATTTTATGGTGTCTGGACATAATTCAGGGCATAGGGTGTATGTATAGGGGGTTTGGCAGATTTTTCGAGGTTATTAGTGGTATAACTTGGGTTGAAGAATTTGTAGTGACAACGATTGGGGTACTGGTTGTTTATCGGGTTGCTGAAGGAAAATTATCAAGGATTGAATCTAAGGAAGAGAATCAGGGTGGTTGCGGAAACATCGTCACGACCAAGTATGACACCTCCTGGATCTGTTGTACTTCTTATCTCAATGACTCTATTTCCTGCGCCATCCTGGCAACGCGTTTATCATTTCGGGTATTTTCTATCAATAAATACCTATTTTTATAAAAAAAAATTAATTAAGTATTAGTTTTGAAGTTAGTCACCTAATATTAACATTATGTAATTACAAATATACTTACTATTTTAATTTATAAAATACATAATATAGGCTTTATATTTAATTTAGTGAATTACTCCTTAATTTCTAGATTAATTAGACTACTATGGCAATAATTATAAATTAGTACAGTAAATAGAAAAATAAGATATTATAGTTATTAATTAACTAATTGTAGTAATTAGTAGTATATATGATGGTTTTAATTTCTATTATATTTATTGAAATTATTTAAGTTTATTTAAAATTATTTTAAAGGGGCTAAAGACTGAAATGGCTACAGTTGCAAAGATCCAATCAAATACAAATTGGCTATTTGTAAATTAAAACCAGCCCAAACAATTGGCCGAATCCCCTACCTGACCCACTCCAAACGCCCTCACAAGTCCAAGTTGGCAATCTACAACTTCCTCTCTAAGCCAATCTATTTGCACCATGTAGACTATTCCCTACACTCACAAAGAAGCACAAACAAAATCTTGACTGTTGATTGCACCACATAGACTATTCCCTACACTCACAAAGAAGCACAAATAAATCTAGACCATTGATCCAACACATAAACGGTCAGTGATTAACTCTAGTTTTCTCTTTTTTTTAATTCCATCTAGAACTTCAATCACACCATCCAAATACAATTATCTTACGGCCACAATTCCCCTTTAAACCCTTTTTATGCCCGAATTTTCAGGGTCGTTGATCATCAGATCCAACGGCTCAGATCTCATGTCCCCCTCTTAAATCTAAAGAACAATCCCAACTACCGAAACCCTAAATCCATTTCATCGGAGACCATGCCGTCCCCTTTTCCCTTTTGCTCTCTACTCTCCTACCAAGGTCAACAAATCAACAACCAAATCATCCCTTCTGTCTTCGCTAGCCGCGAATCCTGCCGATTTATTTCCCTTTTCATTATTTAATTTCAAAATGCCTAAAATCTGGAAACCTAGCTTAAGGATGCAACTTCAAATCGATCGAATCCTCTTATGCTCCATCAAATCGGGGTATGCATGGAGCTTCTTCAGATATTTATCTTGAGAATCTATACCTAGAGGTCAAATGCAATGACCTCTTGGTTTTAGGATTTGTCCGATGGTCCCTTGCCTTCGACGGTCGATTCCTCCTCTCGGGCAAAATTCTTTATCATTTTTTCCTCTGTTTTCAGTCTGATTTATCCCTTCTTGCTATCATCATCTGTCTTTCATCATATTTCACTATCGATTTGAATCTGCTGAAACCCTAATGGCTCTATGACGACTATAAATAGTGTCTTCAATGCTCTCACCAATCAACAAGATATACCTACTAACTATACTTAACATCTGAGAATTTTAATACTTGCTAGGGAAATCTCGATAAAAGTCTATATTTCTGCTTTTCTTTTCCTTTGGATTTTGAGTGTGATACTAATTGAGAGCTTGAGCTCTTGGTTTTCCAAAAAGGCTAATTTGAACACTCGTTTGGTTTGCTGCCCCCAAAAAGGTCAGTAAAACCTCGACTTTATTTCTTCTTTAACTAGTTCAAATTCCTGAATATGAACTGCTTTACTACCTTTGTTGAATGATGTTATCAATTAATGTGTTCATGTTTTTTAACTATTTTTGTATCTGTATGTTGTTTAGTGGATTCTGTTATCATAAACTTTCTTAAGTTGCTAAAATCAGAATTATATATTGATACTGATATGCATCCAGTGACTCATTCCTACTATTAACCTTCAAAATGACTAAAGAGAATCATACATTCCTAATACCTAGTTTCAGACCTCTTTAATGATTCCATTAGCACTATTCTGACTGTTATGTTAATCTCTTCTAATGTTACTTTGTGGTTCACTTAATAGTCTAAATTTAACAAAGTATGAATCATTTTAATGAGAACCAGCTTGCTACATTAGTTTAGAAATACCAGATCATGACCATTGAACATGTTCTTATCTCCTTAATATGCCTCTATAATCATGTTAATCAATTGATTAAACTCATGCCTGTTTATGTAACCTAACCTAAGTTAGTTGGATTTTTCTATCACTTTTGTATATATTCTGAGATTACCTTACACTTATTTTAAGACATGAAGTAAGATGTATTGACATATTTATTTAGCTAAAATCCTATTGCTATATTCCATTATACCTGAGACCCTATCCCCATACATGTTTAACATGTTTCCCCAAATGTAATATACCCTTATCCTTTTCTTGGAACTCATATGATGATATTATTGGTTATACTTGTATAATGTGACCTCTGTCAAGTGTCCTTTGTGTATGCTCTTGTAATCCTGCACTAATTTTTTTTATCTTTAGTGCCTCCGTTTGTCCTTTATGACCACATGCATGACTGCGTTGTCTTTGAAACCTCACTAAACTCTCTTAAATGGATCAAACCTACCCTGTGAACTATAAAGGAATCTCTTGTGGCTATTGCTGGGATATAACAACATGCTTTGTTTTCAATAGGATTAGTGTGAAGCTAAAACTCTCACGAAGAAGTCATTATATCATTGATTTTAAGATTAAGCAAGATTGATAGCTTAGGAATCTCTTAATACTCCTAAAAGTCCTAAGTGAAGTTGTGAATCTATGACCAATTTATGTACTCTTGGAAGTCCTGATTATAGTTTGATATCTGTGAAAGTGCCATTGGAAGCTCTAATAATGATTACTGCTTTGAATTTTAGAATGTTCTAATTGAAGTCATCAACTTATGCCTCTTAATTAAGATTATTGGTATGTATCTCTATTTGAAGTTGCTGACATATATTTGTATTGGTACTCTTTAGAGAGTTTTAGCTATGGTTGTCAATCTGCCCTCCCCTAATCACCCTCAGAACTTAATCGAAGACATTGGTCTATATCTTTGTGAATACTTTTTAAGAGATTTAATTGGGGTTGTTAACCCATGTGTTATCAAAACCTAAGTTAAAGTCAATCTTTGATTGCTCTAGTCGAAGGATGTTACGGTACATGTGTTCATGATTGCTGCAGACTGGGATATATGTTTTTCCTATTATTAAAACATATGATCTTAGGAGTTTTGATTCTTTAAAAATGATATGATAATATCTCTGCTTCTATGTATGTATGAAGCTGATTTCATTAAACCTGCTATGCATGTTACTTAGAATGAATCATCCATTTAGCTTTGAAATATGGTTATAACAATATGAATAGGTTGTCTTATGGTATTCTATATATGTGCTTGTGTGGCATGGTATCACTGTGGTGTTGGGATTCATATTGAAAGTGCCTCATTGGCATTTAAACATGTGGGGAAGAATGAGTGTGAGTGGTTAGAGGTATTTGGGAGTAGATCGAGTTTAGCTCTTGGTTGAGCTAGTCTCCCTAACACAAGTACTGCTCTAGGCCTTGACACTCTTGGGAACTTTGAAGTTTTGAGGATCCAAAGAGAGTCTTGGCCTTGAACGGAACTCTACCCTTAGCCTCTAATCTATTGAAATTCTTTACTCCTGTTGGGTTTAGCATTTAATGACAACCAAAGGTCTTCAATGCGACTCACTTTGCCATAGCTGACCATTAGTATAAACTTTCATAATTCAAATTACTATCGGTTTATTATATTTTGTTTAAGTCATTTACCTATATATCTCATGTATGATTGCATGTACAGAATATTATATCAAATGACTTTCTCTCTTGCTTTCTGAACGTGTATAACAATTGGGCCTGCTGAGTTCTCGAAAGAACTCAAGTCCAAATATGCACTGCGCACTTGGGAGTCTGAAGCCCACTGCTGTCCGTTCCTGCTCTTTACTGGGCCTACATCTTTGAGGCCCAAACCCCCAAGAGTCCATTCTTTCCCTTCGCTCCTTCCTTTACAACTTTAGTTATTTTACAATTTCACTATGTCGTTTCTTTTACTATGTTCATGTTGTTTTGTCTCATATGTATATTGCAATTATTTATTGAATGGAATGCTTTATTTTATCTTTTAACTCACATAAAATAATTTAGGCAAGCCTTAAAAAACCTAGGATTAAAAGAGGCATTGATTAGCAATTAAGTCCACATCCTCTAGTCATGAACTGTTATCCATATATTATGCTTCGCTAACTCTTTCCTTAAAGATTTTTGAAGCCCAAAGGAATAACAAAGGGGGAAGTCCCTCTTCCAAAAGAAAGAATCAGAACCGAGTTGTGAGTTTAATATTTTCTAAATGAAAATTGTCTATTTCGGAAAGATCAAAGTGATGTTGCCCCAAAAACAAAGGGTTTCAAATAATTTTCTATCTAAAATCGAGGTAATATCTTAGGTTCATTTTCATAACACTTTCACCATATTAAGGTAATATGAACTTTCCTGATTTAGGAAACAAAGTACAATAATTTAAGCTTTTTTTTTTAAAAAAAAAAACACTTTCATAACAACGTTCCATCTTTCAAAGTTCCTTTCAAGTTTATATGTACTAATGCTATTTTCTTAAAGGATTCTCTTTAAATCCATCCTCTTTAAACTATAGTTTTTCCCTTATAGATGTTATAAGGGAATATATGGTAAGCTACACTCTTGAACATTAGTTAAGATATAGTACAAACAATTAATCCCAAATCTAGTCAATGTCTTGTGAAGCTACCCCAGGTGGATTTTAAAGGATGCCTAACACTTTCCCCTTCGAAGAACAAGAACTCTTATCCATAATTTCACTGGTTAGCAGGCTAGTAAAGAATATAACCTTTAGTAATTAAATATATACCCTAGTATACCTTTGAATATTAGGTGGCGACTCTTTTTAAAAAACAACAGAGAAATCACAAGTTGAATCTTGTTTTGACTGGTGCAAAATAGGGTGCAACACCTGGGTGCATGGGCGGGTCTATTTTTGTGGGTGGTGGTTTGGACTGGGGCATATGGTCGTGGTGGGTTTGGATGTATATTGGCCCATAGTGGGTTGTAGTGAGGTTGAGCGTTGTAGTATGGTTGGGTGTTCTATACTGGGGCATTGGTGGGTTGATGTGGGGGATGAGTGTTTGTGGGGTAGGAGTTGGTTCGACGAGGAGGACTCTATTGATAGTTGGGGACGATTGTTGTTACTTCCTTTTTTTATTATTCGCACTGCCTATGGATCCATATTGCATAGCCTAGCTGATAGCTGGCAGCTTGCAGCACGGCCACTGATTGTATTTTTCTTGTCTTGTTACCTTCTTCTAAGAAGTCTCCCATTTTAACGAGCTCGAGTAATTTTTGACCCAACATACGTATCATCGTTTTAAAGTAATTTACCTCTTGGGCCCTCATAAAATACGTGGTTAGCTCATTATCATCTAGTGGAGGGTGGGTCGTGGCGGCTTCCGATCTCCAATAGCGAGCGTACTCTTGAAATGATTCTGAGGGTTTCTTCTACAAATTTACCAAAGCGAACCTGTCTGGAGTGATTTCAGTAATAAATCTAAAGTGATTCATAAAATTATTTGCCATGTCCTGCCACTCTCTCCAATTCTCAAGGTTTTGCCGGTTATATGAGGTAAGCACTTCTCCCGTCATACTCCTTATAAATAACTTCATTCTCATCTTTTTATTTCTTCCCACTACGACCAACTTGTCATAATAGGCCCTCAAATGAGCATGGGAATTACTCATCCCATAAAAAAAAGTCGTACTTTGGAGGTTTATACCCTGCGACTATATCAACATCGGGATGCATACACAAGTCCTCAAATTTCAGGTTCTCGCTCCCTCAGGCAACCTGGAGGTTCCTCGTCTGTTTTCTAATCACTCATAGTTGTTCTGACACTGACTCATCTTCCTTGTATTTTGCTTCTTTCTCCATCTTAGCATATTGGTCGATCTCATAAGGCACTCTGACGTTGACGGTCGCGGTAAAGGTAGGTTTAGAGGTGGCATATACAGGTGGAACATACCGCTCATATGTGGTTATGTATGCCGCATATGTGTGATGGGTTTGGTTGTTGGGAAAAGTGACGCTATCACGAGGAGGGATGTGAAATAAATTGGTGGTGGCTGGTGGATTTTGTGGTGTTTGGACATAATTCAGGACATAGGGTGTATGTATAAGGGGGTTTGGCAGATTTGCCGAGGTTACTTGTGGTATAACTTGGGTTGTAGAATTTGTAGTAATAGCGGTTGGGGTACTGGTTGTTTGTCGGGTTGCTGAAGGAAAATAATCAGGGATTAAATCTAAGGAAGGAAAGAGGGGTGGTTGTGGAAGCATCATCACGACCAAGTGTTCTAGCTCCCAGATTTGTTGTACTTCTTGTCACACCTCCTTTTTCCGCGCCCGGGGGGCGCAGAGGGAGTTTTTTCCAATTAAAGGACAATCGAAACGGGATTTATTTGTTTATTTCAGAGTCGCCACTTGGGAGATTTAGGGTGTCCCAAGTCACCAATTTTAATCCCGAATCGAGGAAAATAATGACTCTATATTACAGTCTGCGTACCAGAAATCTAGATAAGGAATTCTGTTAACCCGGGAGAAGGTGTTAGGCATTCCCGAGTTCCGTGGTTCTAGCACGGTCGCTCAACTGTTATATTTGGCTTATTTATCTGATTTTTAATACACTATGAACTTATGTGCAAATTTATCTTTTAACCGCTTTATTATTATTGTTTTTACAAGAATGTGAACATCGCTTAAAATATATCTTTGGACTGTGTCACATGAAATGCACCCACAATCCGAAACATATTTTATTTGATGTTTTAGGATTTGGATTTGGGTCGCATGAAATGCACACCCGAGTTTAAGAAAATTAGATTATTAAAGGTGCGCCTAAAGAGACTATCGCGTTATTATTTTGCGGAGGCCGTGAAATTCGCTAAACAACCCTCCTGAATTCTAAGTAATTTTAAACAAGTATTTACTGAGGGCCCCGCAATCTGTATTTTTATTCGGCGAGGCTCATCTCATTCTTATTTTTTTTAAGAATTTGCAACGTCATGGAAATGCATCTCGGGCCACGCCACAATCAATGCGCCCGTGACTAAAGACATATTTCGACTCCATTGAGATTTGGATTTGGGTCACATAAATGTGCACCCGAGTTTAAGGAGATAACATTATTAAAGGCGCGCCTAAAGCAACTAGCGCATTATTATTTTTGGGGAGGGCCGTGAAATTTGTTAAACGGTCCATCCCGGAACCTAAGTATTTAATACATATATTTTGTGAGGGCCCCACAATTTGTCCCTTTTATTCGGCGAGGCTCGTCTCATTTTATTCTTTATTATTTTTTTTTATTATTATTATTTATTTTTATTTTTTATATTTTTAAAGGGATGCCATTTTTACGCCTTTAACAATGATAAACCTTACGGCTTCTTCCCAACTACAATCTTATAACTTGTCAAGATTTGATAAAAGAAGTTAAGCGAATGAGTGTTTCGGGCGTAGCAACAACATGCACTAATACTAATTTTGTCCAAATAAACTAAGACAATAATAACATAACACATTGAACGTAAATAATAACAATACTAATCTTGGGACTACTAATACAACTAAATCAAATGACATCAATTAAACAATAATAACATAACACAAAACGAACTAAAATGCATACGGTGAAACATAGGCAGAAAATTTCCATACCAATTTTATATTGCATCTCAAACATTCAACGTAACGTTTCCCTTTGAGGTTTACTAACCTGAAAAAAAACAGAAAATGGATAGAGCCACGGGCCAACCCTCTACATCGACCTCGACGAACAACCTCGACGTACCGGACCTCGACGAACAAGAGACGACCTCAACGGACTGAAACAGAAGACTCGGACCAAGACTGTCGACGACCCGAGGCGTTGGCTGACTGCTGGTTCTATTCTTTTCGACGCCGCAGATCGATACGAGGAGTTAAAGCAGAAGGGATCGCTTGGGCAAGGCGATGAGGCTGCAATGACGGGAAGCTGACGTGAGGGAGTCGGACGTTTGGTGATGTTGGTGGTTTTGGACGTGAAGTTGGTGGTTTTCGATAGTAGGGGTGCCGGCGTTAATGGAGGCGGGCGTTTGTGACAGTAGGTCGATGGAGATGGTGCGTGGGGGTGCCGGACTGACGATGCTGGACTGGTTCGTTAATGGAGTGTTGGTGGTGGTCGACGATGGCGGTCGTTCGGAGGAGTTTGGGAGGAGACGGGGTTGGACTGGTTTGGGTTTGTGGTCGTTTGGAGGTGTCGTTTGGTCGACGCAGGCGAGGCGGAAATGGAGCTGGAGCTCGCGGGCTGGGGGAAGGTGACGATGGTGGAGCTGGGAGGAGGAGGGTCCGTGTGGTCACTGGTTTTTTTTCCGTTCTTCCTCTCTAGGTTTCGTTTCTTTTTCGTTTTTTCTTTTTTCCGTTCTCTTCTGCTTCTTCTTCTTAAGAAGAAGAAGATAAACAGTACATGTTTTCTTTTTTTTTTTTTTTCAAAATTCTCAAAATCCCTCCCCTTGTCAAATGTGTAGTCCGTGTATTTGGCATGGTTTGCCATGAAAAATGAGCCCACGCGTGGTGGGGTTCAAGGCATATGTCCCCCACGCGTGGTGGGGTTCCCCATGT
The DNA here is from genome assembly GCF_000393655.2 of Nicotiana sylvestris. Taxonomy (NCBI): domain Eukaryota; kingdom Viridiplantae; phylum Streptophyta; class Magnoliopsida; order Solanales; family Solanaceae; genus Nicotiana; species Nicotiana sylvestris. The sequence goes on from NC_091063.1 coordinate 129,817,591, forward strand.
GTCCTGGACACTGTTTATTATGGGCTAGGTCCGAAAATTAGGCCTAAAACCGGGTAGTTTAAACCCGAATATTATTCTTTTGCCCGGACCCGAGAAATAGGAACACGTTGCTTAACTAGTCCTATGTAAGCAAAAATAACTACCAAAAATAAGACTAGTATTCAACAAAACTATATATTTTTAAAATATTTTTTAAAGATTTAAAATAGCTACAAAATATTAATGAAACTATTTTTTTTGTAATTTTCGTTTTTCTTAAATATTAAGATAAAATATGAAGTAATATTTTTTTGTATTTTTCAAAGTTAAAATGATTATAGAATATTAATAAAACTATTTTTTGTAATTTTCGTTTTTAATAAAAAAAAAAATAAAAAGTAATATTTTTTGTATTTTTCCAAAATTAAAACGACTACAAAACATTAATAGAATTATATTTTTTTGTAATTTTTGAATTTATATAAAGTACAAAAATAAAGTGCAATTTTGTATTTTTCAAGTTGATGAGAGATACATAAACTAAAATTTATATATATACCTTTTTTTGTAATTTTTCTTTTTGCAACGAAATAAAGGAAAAATAGTTAAAATAGCTATACTAGACCCAATTTCACATATTCACACTAAAAATGTGAAAATTCTCGGGGAGGGTCAAAAATCACGTGCTTACAGCTGCCCCTCTTTGACTGGAAACACGAAGAGTTTTCCGACAAAGAACGACTAGCCGTGTTTTTGACCCGACCATTACTTGGACGGACTACACTTCAGGAAAGGGAGGGAATGTGACCGAGCCCTGGTATCTGAGCTGCCTACATATCCTTGGTTATACAGGAATCAGGCCACGTGTAGTTCGGAAATGAGAGAGACAGTGAAGTGTACCGAGGTGAAGAGCCGATCGAGGTGCCGTTCCGTTGAGGTTCCGGTCCGCGGTCCTGTCGTTACAACAAAAATGAAAACTGAAAAAGACTAACTAAGCCTATCAGCTACTAGTTACAAGGATTCCTATCTCTTAAGTCTTCTGAAACTTGGTCTTGAGTCTTGAATGGTGCTTCATACAGACTTTGGATTTGAATCTTGATACTTGCTAGTTGTAGGCGCTAGTTCTTGAGCAGATCACATCTGTTCTCCACTTCCGTGCTTCGGATTCATTCATTTTTCTCTTTTTCGTTTTCTTCTTTTTTTTCTTTTTGTTTTTTTGTGACTAGCTTTTGTTGACCCTCTCAGACTGTTGACTCGCATCCTTGGGGCGAGATTCTTGTTGCTTCTATCTTGGATTGAGTGCTGGGGATTTTTGTTGTAATCCTTCTGCTCTCCAGTGGGTCACTGCTTGATTTTGAAAAATGTTTTCTCCGTTCTACAGGCGGGTCCCTGACAATCAAAACAAACAAAACAAACAAAATTTCCTAACCCAGTTTGTGCTGGGAAGGTTTGTGAGTCGTTAGCAAAATTGTAACTCACTTACACTACTGATGCAATGATGAGAGTGAACTAAAGACTAGGCTAGGATGTGCATCTCCTATGAGTAAAACCAAAACTCTTGCTAGCAAATGTGTCTGCTAAAATAAAACCTCAATGACTCAAACTAGAAAGTGTGTCTTCTATGGTTGAATCGGAATGAGCTAAACTAGGAAGTGCATCTCCTAAGGGTGAAAACTCTAGTGACTAGAACTAGGAAGTGTGTCTCCTATGAACCTGAAAGACCTTGATTAGGAAGTGCGTCTCCTACGGGTAAACTTCAAAACTGGACTAGGAATTGTGTCTCCTATGGTCGAACTTAAAAATGAATCAAACTAGGAAGTGCATCTCCTAGGGGTGAAATCTTTTTAGGAAGTGCGTCTCCTATTGGTGAAACTGAACTTAGGAAGTGCGTCTCCTACTGGTGAAACTTATCTTAGGAAGTGCGTCTCCTACTGGTAAAACTTGCTTAGGAAGTGCGTCTCCTATGGTGAAACTGAACTTTAGGAAGTGCGTCTCCTATGGTGAAACTGACTTAGGAAGTGCGTCTCCTATGGGTGAAATGAACTTAGGAAGTGCGTCTCCTATTGGTGAAACTTGCTTTAGGAAGTGCGTCTCCTATGGTGAAACTTGAACATAGGAAGTGCGTCTCCTATTGGTGAAACTTGCTTAGGAAGTGCGTCTCCTATTGGTGAAACTTGCTTAGGAAGTGCGTCTCCTACTGGTGAAACTTATCTTAGGAAGTGCGTCTCCTACTGGTGAAACTTATCTTAGGAAGTGCGTCTCCTACTGATAAAACTTGCTTAGGAAGTGCGTCTCCTACTGGTGAAACTGAAACTTAGGAAGTGCGTCTCCTATTGGTGAAACTGAAACTAGGAAGTGCGTCTCCTATTGGTGAAATAAACTTAGGAAGTGCGTCTCCTATTGGTGAAACTTGTTTAGGAAGTGCGTCTCCTATTGGTGAAACTTGCTTAGGAAGTGCGTCTCCTATTGGTGAAACTTGCTTAGGAAGTGCGTCTCCTACTGGTGAAACTTATCTTAGGAAGTGCGTCTCCTACTGGTGAAACTTATCTTAGGAAGTGCGTCTCCTACTGATAAAACTTGCTTAGGAAGTGCGTCTCCTACTGGTGAAACTTGCTTAGGAAGTGCGTCTCCTATTGGTGAAACTTGCTTAGGAAGTGCGTCTCCTATTGGTGAATTAAACTTAGGAAGTGCGTCTCCTATCGGTGAAATTAACTTAGGAAGTCCGTCTCCTATTGGTGAATGGATTTAGGAAGTGCGTCTCCTATTGGTAGAACTGAATTTAGGAAGTGCGTCTCCTATGGTAAAACTGAACTTAGGAGGAAATGCATCTCCTATGGGTAAAAACGTGGAATGTATGCCTCTGTTATCTGGGCGGGCTCCCAATTTCAACACTTGAAAAGTAAAGACTGAATTTATGCCTCTCATTATACAGATGGGCGCCTGGCTTCAACACTTAAAAGTAAAGACTGAATGTATTCCTCTCATTATACAGGTGGGCGCCTGGTAAAACCTGAAATAAAAAGACTGAAACCAACAGATCCTATTTGAGGGCGGATGAACCCAACAGATCCTATTTGAGGGCGGATGAACCCGACATATCCTATTTGAGGGCGGATGAACCCAACAGATCCTATTTGAGGGCGGATGAACCCGGCAGATCCTATTTGAGGGCGGATGAGCCCAACATATCCTATTTGAGGGCGGATTAACCCGACAGATCCTATTTGAGGGCGGATTAACCCAACAGATCCTATTTGAGGGCGGATGAACCCGACAGATCCTATTTGAGGGCGGATGAACCCAACAGATCCTATTTGAGGGCGGATGAACCCAACAGATCCTATTTGAGGGCGGATGAACCCGACATATCCTATTTGAGGGCGGATGAACCCAACAGATCCTATTTGAGGGCGGATGAACCCAACAGATCCTATTTGAGGGCGGATGAACCCGACAGATCCTATTTGAGGGCGGATGAACCCGACATATCCTATTTGAGGGCGGATGAACCCGACAGATCCTATTTGAGGGCGGATGAACCCGACATATCCTATTTGAGGGCGGATGAACCCGACATATCCTATTTGAGGGCGGATGAACCCGACAGATCCTATTTGAGGGCGGATGAACCCGACAGATCCTATTTGAGGGCGGATGAACCCAACAGATCCTATTTGAGGGCGGATGAACCCGACATATCCTATTTGAGGGCGGATGAACCCAACAGATCCTATTTGAGGGCGGATGAACCCAACAGATCCTATTTGAGGGCGGAGGAACCCGACATATCCTATTTGAGGGCGGATGAACCCAACATATCCTATTTGAGGGCGGATGAACCCGACATATCCTATTTGAGGGCGGATGAACCCGACAGATCCTATTTGAGGGCGGATGAACCCGACAGATCCTATTTGAGGGCGGATGAACCCGACAGATCCTATTTGAGGGCGGATGAACCCGACAGATCCTATTTGAGGGCGGATGAACCCGACAGATCCTATTTGAGGGCGGATGAACCCGACAGATCCTATTTGAGGGCGGATGAACCCAACAGATCCTATTTGAGGGCGGATGAACCCGACATATCCTATTTGAGGGCGGACGAACCCAACATATCCTATTTGAGGGCGGATGAACCCGAAATATCCTTAAGACTTGAAAATGTCTTACCTCGAATACTTGCTGGGGATTGGGATGAATTTTCCTTTTCTACCTTCCCCATTTTTATTATTATTCTTTTTTTTTCTATTCCCTTTTTTATTTTTGTTTTGTTTTTGCATAGCTTCTCCCTTCAAAGAATACCTCCCTTGATTTACTTACCTGTTGGGGGGTAAAATGTTATCAGCTGGGGGTACCTGACTTCCAGAAAATTTTCTAAATGGAAGGAAAATTTTCTGCCCCAGTTTGATAATATCCCTTGTGGCATGCGTTTCTGCCTCAATGCCATTTCCCTTACCTGTTTCAAATCAAACAAAATTGTTAGTTTAAAACATGGTGGTTGGTTGTGATACTCCCAATGGGATGGCTTTTCCTTTTTTCCTTCCTTGCTTTGCGTTGCACAACTTGTTGGGGATGATATTATGTGCTAGGGATAATCCCTTCCTGCTGGGGGATATCCCTCTTCTTTTGTGGCATAGCTTGGAAACTGGCATTTTCCCCGACCTTTTAGTCTAGCATTGATTTCGCCAAATCATGCTCACTGCTCTCCTTGCTTTGAGGTTTATAACCTTGGTTTTGGCAAGGATATCCCTCTTGACGCTTGTCAATCCTTTTGTCAATTCCCTTTGCTGGGGATATGTTTCTTGACACTGGCCTCGCGTTTGCTCCCTACTGACTATACCACTTGGATGTACTAGTCAGATCTCATTTTGGAAAGCTGATGGCCTATTTGAAGTCATTTCATACCTGTTCTGACCAGACATACTCTATTGGGGATTTTTCTATGAAAGGAAAAAGATGAAAGGGAACAGGATAAAAAGACAAAGGAAGAAACATGACTCTTTAACAAAAGAAACTATAAATAAAAACCCTATCAAATGCAGATACCGACTCTAATGGCCATGACATGCGTATGTGGCCTATCCTTTACCGCCAATCATCTTTCAAGATCCTCAATTGGCGATTCCCCATCTGATTCCCAATCTTATTCGACTTGCAGTGCCCGAAGGGTTTTCACTATCAAGCCTCTCTCATTTTGGTTTTCTCTCAGCTTTCATCGCCTTATGGTGCCTGTGAAGGTTTTCACCGATAAGACTCTCTCATTTGTATCATTTTCCAGCTGGGGATTTGGAGTGTCGTCGGCATGACTCTTTCTGCTGGAGATTAGAGTCCCTTATGCTGTGGAATAAGAATGTTATGTTCGCCGGTAAGACTCTTCATTTGTCTGACTTGGCATCTTTTGAAGGCTGGTCAGAAGGTCTTTCTTTGGACCGTAATGTGGGTTTTGGATAGGGCTAGAAAGAAAGGGTATAAAAGGCTCAAAAAATGCATTAATTTTGGGTTATTAATTACAACCTTCGGAATTAGATTTATTTACAACAAACGCAACTTTTGCCCCAGTTTCTTGCTTGGGGATATTTTAATTGATTTTTTTTTCATTTTTCAAAACTATGACCGAGCCGTGAAGCGCCTACGTATCCTCTTTGAGGAATCAGGTCAAACGTAGTTCCCAATTCCTCTTTTCTATTTGACTTTCCTTTTTTTTGCTTTTCGTTATCATTTTTCTTTTCTCTTTTTCTTTTCTCATTTTCTTTTGTCGTTTTTTTTTCTTTCTCTCTTTTTCTTTTATTCTTCTTTTTCCATTTTGTTGTTTTCTTTTCTTTCTTTTCTCTTATCCGCCATGCTTGCGTATTTTATTCGTTGCTACTAATTCCGAACGAGGGGTATGAAAGAAAAATAAATAAGGCTCAAAAGGGGTAACGAAGGATAAAGTGTTTGGGTAGCAGAACAAAATGCCTTCGTCATTCCAGTCTTCAACACATGCCAAGTGCAAACAACACAATTAAACCATAGATTTATAGCTCTTCCGATGGTGCCGGACTTGACAATTATATTCAACATCTGTTTGTTCATTTGTCACTTCTAAAACACCGTTGGGCGACACTCTCATTCTCATTATTATGAACGACCCTCATGCCAATTTAGGCGAATCTTTCTTTAACGGTTTTCTTTGTGTTTAACTTGCCCCAGTTCCACATGACTCGGGCTCCAAATAATCTCAAACCGTCCTTATTTTCTTTAAATGGTTTGATCGCCTTTCTGGGGTTTTATGATTAACTTTAAAGACTAGGCCCAAATTGGGTGCGCATGTCATGTCCCTAGAATCGGTATTGAATAAAAAATGATAAAAGGACTAAACAAAACTTGAAATAAAAAGGACCGGATTTTGCATTAGATTACCGGTGAAATGGTTTGAATGACCAGACAAACAAAACAACCAGAATAAAATTCTAACCCAGCCTCGACAAAACTTAAACAAACTTATATGTCAAAATGGAAAGATAGGAAGGTTTGACACAAGACAAATCCGAATTACAATCCTAATAATCCGAACAGCGGAAATGACAACAAAATAGACCATCAAAGATCCTCTTCGGTTGACCCAAAATGGAGTGTCTTTCCAACTGCAAAGCATGACATTTTAGCCATTGATCTCTATATCAACATTGCCAAGACCATCCCCAACTTCAGTATTATCAACATCAATCAACAAGTTCTCAAGATGATTCGCCTGCTCCCTGTCACTATCGTCGATCACAATTGCCCCTTCCTGAATCATTCTTTCGATTTCCTTTTTCAAAGAACGACAATCTTCAATGCTATGTCCTTGGACATTAGAGTGGTACATGCATCGTACAGCAGGATTGAACCCTTTTGCATATGGATCTGGAGTATAGCCAAGGAGCGGCTCAATCAGTCCTGAAAGCTTTAGCTTTTCGAACAAACTTGCGCAGGACTCCCCAATTGGCGTGAAATTGTTTCCTTGCCTTTGTTTTCCCCCATGCCCCTGTTTTCTAGGGTCGTTGGGTGCTTGAAAACGTTGTGAAGGCAAGGATGCATTACGTGGTGCTGGCTCTCGCCAACGGGGGTGACCTGATGGTTGACCCTGCGACCGGACCTTGTTCGGAGGATAATATTGAGGCGGATTATATGGAGCTCGGGGGTAGGCTTGGGCATGATGGTCTGAAAAGAGTGGCTCTGATGGTGGATAGTAGGGTTGTGGAAGGTTGTATGGAGTGTGGGGCCTGGGCTGGTAGCGAGGGGAAGGACCTCTGAATTTGGACCCAGTACCTGCTTCGATTGATGCGACCTCTAGCACACCTCCCGCGCCGCTCTGAATAGCTTGGGTCGTTGCCTTGAGCGCTGAGTAATTTAGGATTTTGTCAGACCTTAGGCCCTCCTCTATCATGACCCCTATCTTTACCACTTCATTGAAGGATTTCCCAACCGTTGTCACCAAGTGACCAAAGTAAGTTGGATCAAGTGTTTGCAAGAAGTAGTCCACCATTTCTCCCTCTTTCATGGGAGGATCAACTCTGGCCGCTTGTTCTCTCCAGCGGAAACCAAACTCACGAAAACCTTCCCCAGGCTTCTTTCCAGTCCTCAACAATGTGAGACGGTCCGGGACTATCTCGAGATTGTACTGGAAATGACCTGCGAAAGCCTGCGCCAGATCATCCCAAGTATACCATCTGCTGGAATCCTGCCTGGTATACCATTCTAGTGCCGATCCACTCAGACTTTGGCCGAAATAAGCTATTAGCAGCTCATCCTTGCCGCCTGCCCCTCTCATTTTGCTACAGAATCCCCGCAAATGTGCCATGGGATCACCGTGCCCTTCATATAAATCAAACTTAGGCATCTTGAACCCAGCCGGGAGTTGGACGTCTGGGAAAGGGCATAGATCTTTGTATGCTACGCTGACCTGGTTGCCCAAACCGTGCAGGTTCCTGAAGGACTGCTCCAAGCTTTTGAACTTTCTCAACACCTTATCCTGTTCAGGGGTTTTAACCGGCTTCTCGATCTCTGCCGGTACCTCCAAGTGTGGATTGTGAGCATGTGGTTCGAGGGCATGGAATGTAGGCTCAGGGGGATAGTATTGCGTATCGTGAGCCTGAAACAATGGCTCGCTGGTCGTTCTGTGCAAGGGGGCTGATGTGGGTCCCACAAAAGTGGGAATATCGGGTGTGGGGAGAGGTTGATGGGGTGGTGGAGCCTGGGAATCATGAGGGCTTCTTTCTTGATGGTAACGGGGATTTGGGAGGCTTGTTGAAGGGCCGGAGTGAGGGTATTCCGGCATGTGCCCCAATGGCTCAGGGCTCTTTTGTGCTTTGGCTAGAGCTACCTGCATTGCATTCATATCTAGTCCCATCCTTTCTATCTTTCCCATCGCTTCCATTAACAACTGGCTCATCGGCCTTTCTTCCTCGGTACTATTCTCTGAAGTAGCCATGCTTGTTGTTATCGGTCCTTTGGATATAGTTTGGTAAGGGTGTGTTGCCAGAATTCTTTAACAACTAACTGTTTGAGATTCGGAAAACAACAAACTTGTTAGCGTTTAGAGTTTAACAGATTTGACAACAACACATTGAGGATGCAATGCCCCTAGGCAGTTAACCGTTTCTAACATGCTTTGCTTTAAACAACATGCGTCACCCCGACTTGTTTATTTGCCCCTTTGAAGTACTTTGGGAACCCCTGTATTTATTTTGTATTTTCTTTTCCTTTCGATCTTTTTTTTTCTTTTCTCTTTTTCGATTTTTTTTCATTTTTCCCTTTTTTTTTTTTTTCTTTTTGTTGTGGTCGAATCTTATGGAGATTGCCTACGTATCATGACCCCGCATGAATCAGACCTTGCGTAGTTCGGACCAATAAAAGATAAACAATAATAAACGCACACATTTTTTTTTTTTGGAATTTCCAATTTTCAAATTAAAACAAACTTGATTGCAAAAACAGACTTTTGACAAGAGACAACAAACGGACCCGAAAACCAAAATAATTCGCATACTCTAATCAACAATTACAAACTCAAAACGAACGGATAGTTCCTTTCCCCGTTTGCCAAATGCAACCGGACGGTTATTTTTTGCAAATGTGGCCCCTTCCAAATTTCATATAAATTTTGAGGCCGGGGAGGATTATTTTGACACTTTGAAACTTGTCCATTCTTTTACGAAAATAACCTTTCGACAACTGAAAGATACTCTAAGGCTATTTCGGCAAGAACGGTTTAAGACGCGGCCGAAGCTGGCTCGGCTTATTATGACAAAAGACGGTATTCACATGACCGCTGACTCTTTGATTTTTTTTTCTTTTAAAAATTACAATAAAAGACTTGGCGTTGTAAACACGGCCCTTCAGCGCCTCGGGGACGAAGATTTATAAGGCTGTGTGGGTCCATATCTCAAAATGACCCAAAGGTGGCTGTTTATGCCAAGTCAGCCTTCCGGCGTCCCTTTCGGGAACATTCGGCCCTTTTTATGACAAAACAGCATCACCTGACTTATTTATAACTCTTTTTTATCGTTTTTCAAATGAGAAAAGTCAATATTGCAAACACGGCCTTTCAACGTCTCGGGGACGAAGATTTTTAGGCTGTGGGGGTCAACTGGACCAAGTCTCAAAAATGACCCAAAAGTGGCTGTTTATGCAAAGTCAGCCTTCCGGCGTCCCTTTCGGGAACATTCGGCTATGTCTTGATAAAACAGCGTCACCTGACTTTCTTTATGACAAAATTAAAATTTGACATATATTTTTTACTTATTCGTTTTTGGCTATTTTAGCAAAAGGTGGGTTGGACATCACCCGACTTATTTATGACAAGATTAAAATTTTTGATTTTTAGCTATTTTAGCAAAAGGTGGGGTTGGAACCGATGAGGGTTGCCTACGTATCTCACATCCGGTGAGAATCAAACCCGCGTAGTTCGGGCAAATAAGAATAAGTAGGCAAATAATGATAAGCAGATGAACTAACTTTTTTTTTTGATTTTTCGTTTAAAAGAACTACTTTAAAAGCAGCAATGAAATATTATTTTTTGATTGATTTTCTTTTTAAAAGAAACACTTCTAAGATATATTTTTTGAATTTTCATTTGCTTTTTTTTTTTTTATTCTAAAGAAGAAGAAGAAAATATTTTTCGGAATTTTGCTTTTAATAAAAGAAATGCTTCTCAAAATGTTTTTTTTTTTTTTGAATTTTGAATTTTCTTTTCAATTTCGAAAAAAGAATCAAAATATTTGTTTTTCTATTTTATCTTTTTGAATTTTGAACTTTCTTTTGAATTTTTTTTTTGGATTATATATATACTTATTTTGGAACAAATAATAAAATCACATTCAACGCCGGACTCTTTTTATTTTTATTTCTGGCATTTTCATAGACAAACAAAATAAAATAAAATGAAACATTTTTTAAAAAAAAACAAACTCTTTTTCATTTTCATTTAATGACAAAACAAACTATTTTCTTTAATATTTAAAAAAAACAGACAGAACAATGATGATTTTTTTTTATTTTTCCTTTGCTTTTAATATAACAAACTAACAAGACATTTTTTCATTTTTAAAATTTCGGCAGAGTTTCGACTCTACTCGGACTTCTATGCTGTTATTTTCTCCTCTTTTTCACGATTTATTTTTAATCTGTGGAAAATAATGAAAACATACAAAATCTTTTTGAATTTTCATGCTTTGTTTTATTTGTAATTTTTTTTTATTTATTATTTCTTTTAAAAATGTGGCATGGGAGACATAACGATTTCCAAGACTTCTTGGATTCCGCAAATGCTCCTCATGCGCTTTTCCCAACATATGAAGCGTGGGGGACATATGGGAATTCCAAGACTTCTTGGATTCCACAAATGTTCCCCATGTGTTTTCCCAAAAAGCAAGCGTGGGGGACATAGGGAATTCCAAGGCTTCTTGGATTCCACAAATGTTCCCCATGCTTTGATTAAAATAACATTATGCTGGAAATGACCCAATGACCCATACGCCCTTGACTAAATACAACATGTAGCACATAGGATGCCGAAAGATTGTCTATTATTTTCAGGTTGCTTGTCCTAGACGGACCCAACCCGTGTGTTGAGTCCCCTAAGTCAAATGCACATGATGCAAATAAACGTTCCTACTAGGGATCCGGCATGTGGCTTTGTTATACTAGGTTCAGAACCTGGGTGTTTGTTCTAGACCTGGCTTACCCGAGCGGACAGCTCGAGCCGAGGGGGGGCAGCGTACCGGGAATACAGAAGCTTCACCGGCTTAGCAACTTATCCGAACCTCGTTCTAAATTGGGATTTGACACTATACAGAAAAGAAGTCATACGAAGTACACCCTTCTTCATGATTTAGAAGACTCAGAAAGGATATGGGTTTCGGCACAGTTTATATACAGTTCACATAATATCAAAGCGGTAAAAGCAGCATTTAGCACATTAGGCTTAAAACATGTAAAAAATCAGATAAAGCCAAATATAACAATTTATCTAAGCTCGAATTTCTAACCCTGAACCAGTGGTTCTGGGTTATTACTCCCCAGCGGAGTCGCCAGAGCTGTCACACCTCCTTTTTCCGCGCCCGGGGGCGCAGAGGGAGTTTTTTCCAATTAAAGGACAATCGAAACGGGATTTATTTGTTTATTTCAGAGTCGCCACTTGGGAGATTTAGGGTGTCCCAAGTCACCAATTTTAATCCCGAATCGAGGAAAATAATGACTCTATATTACAGTCTGCGTACCAGAAATCTAGATAAGGAATTCTGTTAACCCGGGAGAAGGTGTTAGGCATTCCCGAGTTCCGTGGTTCTAGCACGGTCGCTCAACTGTTATATTTGGCTTATTTATCTGATTTTTAATACACTATGAACTTATGTGCAAATTTATCTTTTAACCGCTTTATTATTATTGTTTTTACAAGAATGTGAACATCGCTTAAAATATATCTTTGGACTGTGTCACATGAAATGCACCCACAATCCGAAACATATTTTATTTGATGTTTTAGGATTTGGATTTGGGTCGCATGAAATGCACACCCGAGTTTAAGAAAATTAGATTATTAAAGGTGCGCCTAAAGAGACTATCGCGTTATTATTTTGCGGAGGCCGTGAAATTCGCTAAACAACCCTCCTGAATTCTAAGTAATTTTAAACAAGTATTTACTGAGGGCCCCGCAATCTGTATTTTTATTCGGCGAGGCTCATCTCATTCTTATTTTTTTTAAGAATTTGCAACGTCATGGAAATGCATCTCGGGCCACGCCACAATCAATGCGCCCGTGACTAAAGACATATTTCGACTCCATTGAGATTTGGATTTGGGTCACATAAATGTGCACCCGAGTTTAAGGAGATAACATTATTAAAGGCGCGCCTAAAGCAACTAGCGCATTATTATTTTTGGGGAGGGCCGTGAAATTTGTTAAACGGTCCATCCCGGAACCTAAGTATTTAATACATATATTTTGTGAGGGCCCCACAATTTGTCCCTTTTATTCGGCGAGGCTCGTCTCATTTTATTCTTTATTATTTTTTTTTATTATTATTATTTATTTTTATTTTTTATATTTTTAAAGGGATGCCATTTTTACGCCTTTAACAATGATAAACCTTACGGCTTCTTCCCAACTACAATCTTATAACTTGTCAAGATTTGATAAAAGAAGTTAAGCGAATGAGTGTTTCGGGCGTAGCAACAACATGCACTAATACTAATTTTGTCCAAATAAACTAAGACAATAATAACATAACACATTGAACGTAAATAATAACAATACTAATCTTGGGACTACTAATACAACTAAATCAAATGACATCAATTAAACAATAATAACATAACACAAAACGAACTAAAATGCATACGGTGAAACATAGGCAGAAAATTTCCATACCAATTTTATATTGCATCTCAAACATTCAACGTAACGTTTCCCTTTGAGGTTTACTAACCTGAAAAAAAACAGAAAATGGATAGAGCCACGGGCCAACCCTCTACATCGACCTCGACGAACAACCTCGACGTACCGGACCTCGACGAACAAGAGACGACCTCAACGGACTGAAACAGAAGACTCGGACCAAGACTGTCGACGACCCGAGGCGTTGGCTGACTGCTGGTTCTATTCTTTTCGACGCCGCAGATCGATACGAGGAGTTAAAGCAGAAGGGATCGCTTGGGCAAGGCGATGAGGCTGCAATGACGGGAAGCTGACGTGAGGGAGTCGGACGTTTGGTGATGTTGGTGGTTTTGGACGTGAAGTTGGTGGTTTTCGATAGTAGGGGTGCCGGCGTTAATGGAGGCGGGCGTTTGTGACAGTAGGTCGATGGAGATGGTGCGTGGGGGTGCCGGACTGACGATGCTGGACTGGTTCGTTAATGGAGTGTTGGTGGTGGTCGACGATGGCGGTCGTTCGGAGGAGTTTGGGAGGAGACGGGGTTGGACTGGTTTGGGTTTGTGGTCGTTTGGAGGTGTCGTTTGGTCGACGCAGGCGAGGCGGAAATGGAGCTGGAGCTCGCGGTCTGGGGGAAGGTGACGATGGTGGAGCTGGGAGGAGGAGGGTCCGTGTGGTCACTGGTTTTTTTTCCGTTCTTCCTCTCTAGGTTTCGTTTCTTTTTCGTTTTTTCTTTTTTCCGTTCTCTTCTGCTTCTTCTTCTTAAGAAGAAGAAGATAAACAGTACATGTTTTCTTTTTTTTTTTTTTCAAAATTCTCAAAATCCCTCCCCTTGTCAAATGTGTAGTCCGTGTATTTGGCATGGTTTGCCATGAAAAATGAGCCCACGCGTGGTGGGGTTCAAGGCATATGTCCCCCACGCGTGGTGGGGTTCCCCATGTGTCCTGGACACTGTTTATTATGGGCTAGGTCCGAAAATTAGGCCTAAAACCGGGTAGTTTAAACCCGAATATTATTCTTTTGCCCGGACCCGAGAAATAGGAACACGTTGCTTAACTAGTCCTATGTAAGCAAAAATAACTACCAAAAATAAGACTAGTATTCAACAAAACTATATATTTTTAAAATATTTTTTAAAGATTTAAAATAGCTACAAAATATTAATGAAACTATTTTTTTTGTAATTTTCGTTTTTCTTAAATATTAAGATAAAATATGAAGTAATATTTTTTTGTATTTTTCAAAGTTAAAATGATTATAGAATATTAATAAAACTATTTTTTGTAATTTTCGTTTTTAATAAAGAAAAAAATAAAAAGTAATATTTTTTGTATTTTTCCAAAATTAAAACGACTACAAAACATTAATAGAATTATATTTTTTTGTAATTTTTGAATTTATATAAAGTACAAAAATAAAGTGCAATTTTGTATTTTTCAAGTTGATGAGAGATACATAAACTAAAATTTATATATATACCTTTTTTTGTAATTTTTCTTTTTGCAACGAAATAAAGGAAAAATAGTTAAAATAGCTATACTAGACCCAATTTCACATATTCACACTAAAAATGTGAAAATTCTCGGGGAGGGTCAAAAATCACGTGCTTACAGCTGCCCCTCTTTGACTGGAAACACGAAGAGTTTTCCGACAAAGAACGACTAGACGTGTTTTTGACCCGACCATTGCTCTCGGTTGTAAAGTATAACTAGAGCATTTCCGGTTGGGTCTTCGATTGCAGACATCTTTCCCTTTGATCATAGATTGTACGGTGGCTAAGCCAGTTTTACATATTCATGCAAACCAACCTTTATTTTTGGGATAAAATAAAATAATAAAGGGAGAAAATAAGGAAAAGTAGAAGTTAGTTTCAAAGATTGTACAAATATGAGCACATATAGGAACTAATTCATGTATTCAGATAAGTGCGTCTACTAAGATATGAGGGATCTCTCTTTTCCGGAGGTAGGCCTATGTCGTGAATGTTTGATGAACATTCAAATTTTGACACATTTGATCCGGAGCAAAGTTTAGTTTTCATTGATAGGCTTTAGATTACAATAATTGGGCATAAAAACATGAAATCATAAACAAAGGAGTAAATCTCAATAATGTATAGCATAACTAAACTAACAACCGTCTAATACATACAAGAACTGAAGCCACTGAGTACATGAGCTTCTATAAAGTTATTAAATGCAATGTTCTAAAATAATAAATACACCGTTTGATACGAATAAACAATAGGAAGTCTAAAAGATGGGTGAAACCAAAGCCTGTAGATGAGAATGCAGCACTACCTCGAGTCTCCACAATCAAACGAGCTAGTCCGTCCACTGTGTGCTACTAGGCCCGATGCCAATATCTGCACAAGAAATGCAGAAGTGTACTATGAGTACAACCTACCCAATACACTATGTAAGTATCAAACCTAACTCTGACGAGGTAGTGATGGGGTTAAGTAAGGAGAAAATAACAAGAGATATAACAATTAAGAGAATAAGAAAAAGTAGCAAGTAAGATGGCAAAATAGGTAACAAGTGAGATAACAAACATAGTATCAAGAATAAATAGTACGCGTAATAATGAAAGGAGATGTTAACCTCAAAATAACACCAAACAAGCCTTTCACAACAATTCAAGTCCAAGTAATCTGGAAAAGCACCCATGTGATAACATAGCCAAGCTCGCTATATGTATAATAAGAATAAGGAGCAATAGATATTAATCAAATGGTACGACATCACCCTTTGTGTTTTTATTCTCATCCTCACAAGAACGGAAACACCGTTCATGCATATTCACTCTTCCTCCCAGCATGGAAACCCCCTTCGTGCAATAGTAAATATGTAAAGAAGCACAAAAATACCTTTCGTGCATAATCTCTCTTCCTCACACGTACGGAAATGCCCTTTGTGCAATTCACTCTTTATCACCAAGCATAAACATTTAAAGCAGTACAAAGTAAGATGGAGAGCACAAAAAATATCAAGTGTGATTTAGCATAACTCGCCATCTGGAAAATAGTCATCACTTTGCACTAATAGAAAAACAATATACTGATAGTCTTACTACCCAACATCACAACAAGCTCAATACAACTACTAACATGAAGAGGAATCGTCAAAGAGTCTCACAACTATTTGAAGCATAAAAGTCATAATACATGAAGAAATAATATGTAAATAAACTATTTTTACCTACATGTTTAACCCATAGCAAATGCATATACACTCATCACCTTTGCATATACGCTACTCCCAAGTCCCAACACATATAACACATAGCAATTAGACACAATTACATCCTAATTCCATCAAATCAAGGTGAACTAAGATACTAACTGTTTTTCGGCTCAAATAAACCCTCCATTATTGCCTTTCCTTAGCACAAGCCTCAAAATCACTCGAATCTAGCCAAAGTCAAAACGAGCTTCAGAAGCTACCCAGTATAAAAATAGGTTCGATTTTGACATATTTGGAAAACCAAAACAAAAATTCAACCAGGGCACATATGGCCGAAATCCCCAATTAATACCAAATCTTGATTACCTATTCACCCTCGAGTCCAAATATATTATTTGTTGCGAGATCCGACCTCAAATCGAGGTCTAAATCACAAAAAATAAAAAATTCTAAATTTTTTCCCAAAATCCCTATTTCTACCCTATGAAATCTAGGATTTAGTGATGAAAATCTTTAAAAAAACGGGGGGGGGGGGGGGGGATTGATCAAAAACAATTTAAAGTTACTAACACTTAAATTTGGGAAGAATTTTCTCTTCAAAAATAGCCTCCCACAAAGTCTAGGTCCAAAAATTGAAAAAAATGATCATATCCTGAAATTTCCTTTTTTACCCTGCTGCAGATATCGCAATTACAAGCTCTTGTTCGCAATTGCACAACTCGCAAATGAGAACATGAACTCGCAAATACGAATCGCAGACAGAGACTCAAATGTTGCAAGTATGACCAAATCCCATAATTGCGAGGTATGCTAATGCGACACCAACTTTGCAATTACAAGGTTGGCCCTTTCCCTTCCCATTTAGTAAATGTGAGGCTTACTTCGTAAATGTAAATTTGCGACCCTTGCATTTGCGAGCAGTTCCTCGCAATTGCAATGACCGCTACACCAGTAATGCCAAGTTTTGCAAAAACAGTCCGAAACAAATCTGAAACTTATCTGAGCACCTCGGATCCCAAATTAAAATATCCATACAAGTATATAAACCTCATATGAAATCGCTCGTAAGCTCAAAACATCAAATTAACATCAAGAACCAAGAATCACACATCAAAACTCAAAGATTTTAAAGCTCTTAAGTTTAAAGTTTAAACTTTTGACAATAAGCACCGAACCGGCCTCAGGTAACCCAGGACCCCAAGCGAATATGCGTACAAGTTTAAAATTATTATATAAATCTACTAGAATCATCAAAATACCGATCTGCGGCCGTTTACCAAGATTGTTGACTATGGTCAACTCTAATAACTTTTAAGTTAAAAAATTAATCTTTCTTTGAAAAATTCACACTTAAACTTTCCGAAATTCAAAACAAACAATGCACGCAAGTTATAAATCACCAAATTAGGCTATTCAAAGTCAAATTCCAAGCTAGAACTCAAAATGACATATCAGGTCGTTACATTCTCCACCTCTAAAAGAAACGTTCGTCCTCAAACAGACATAGAAATGTACCTATACTGAAAAAAAGATGGGGATATTAACCCCTTATATCAGACTCGGATTCCCATGTAGCCTCCTCAGCGGATGACCTTTCCAGAGCACTTTCACAGAAGAAATACTTAGATCTCAATTTTTAAATCTGTCGATCTACAATATCTACCGGTTATTCATCAAGTTGTACTGTTCTAAAGTTCAAAACATGTGAATTATCTTCATGATACTTCTGAAGCATAGAGCTCTCATAGACATACTCATGACCCATAAAACCCATTAACCTAGAGCTATATCACGACTCAAAATCCCACCAACGATAGTGATGGCAGCTAAATCCCAATGCAAGGTAAGCAAATATCCAACATTGATCAAACTAAGCATAATAAGATCATAATAGAACTATCATAGCACAAACATGCGGAATGAATCCTTCAACTACCATACATACAGAATAATACGAGAATACTTTTTCCAAAATCTGGTAGTATGGAGTCATGAGCTCTAAAATAAGATACAACAAAATCTCCCAGTCAATATAAATATTATCTAAAATATAAATAACCGTATCTTAGAAAATGATGGGGACTCCAAGGGTCTACGGATGATCATGCAACACTACCTCAAGTCTTCTATATCATCCACTGACACCCTCATGAGGTCCAATCAATCCAATGTTAGAATCTACACAAAATATTACGGAAGAGTAGTATGAGTACGAGACAACATGTACTCGGTAAGTATTAAGACTAACCTTGATGAAGTAGTAATGAGGTCCAAGTAATGAGATACCTACAAACAAACAGACATTTATAATTCATATCTATGCACAACAAGTATATAAATAAAAGATGCGACATTGTAGAAGTATAAATCATGAGATACCAAATAAACAAGGACAATTCTATCTTATTTGTCAAGTCCAATGCATATAAAAGAGACATCAAGTTGCATGTTATAAGATAAACATAAAAAGCATATAGTATGCATAATATGGCATTAAAAAATCACTTGTATGGTCAAGCTTCCACCAATATACTCAAAACTCACCTCATCAGATTCCATATCAGAATCAACTAGTAATCTATCAATATTATACAACATACATGTACGCCATCAAAAGAGTAACATGAGAAGGCGACCCTAAGTGGATGAATCCATATCCACACGTTGTACGGTAAAGATCTCGTGCCATAACAATATCAATAACACCAAATCTGCAAGGCGGAAACTTTGTGTCATATCCAAATCAATCTACTCAACATATCCATATGTGCTATAATCATAGCAATCCAAAATAATATTTCACCTCCCAAGATGCATATGCTCACATAAATGCACAATGACATAATAAGCGGATGTGTTCTTAAGATATAAAGATGACTACGGCTAAATAAAATATATCAATAACTTACACGAATAGATCATCATTCCCAAATAAGATGTCGTAATCATAAACATGGTTACTAATGTGAAAGAATAAGCTCACTTAGTCATGCACTATAAATCACAGAAATCACTCAACCAAACAGGCATAATAAAAGCCTAAAGTCTAACCTATATATGAATAACTCGTAGCACCCGCACATACGCTCGTCACCTTGCATAACATTGCTCCCTAGACATTTCGATTATACAAACAATGACATATCCTAAAGGTTATTCCCTCAAATCAAGATTAGACAAGATATTTGTCTTAACAAGACAAATCAACCCTCTAAAACTATCTTTTCTTTGGAAACCACCTCCAATCAACTAAAATCTAACTAAATAATACTTAATAGGATCAAATAAAATTATAGGAATTAATTCTGAATAATAAAGCTTTAATCAATTTCTATAGAGTCAACAAAATCTAAGCTCACATGGTCAAAACTCGAGCCTAGGGATAGATCTCGTTAACCCATAACCCCACGACTCTAAATATGTGTTTAATTATCAAATTCAAGTCCAAATTGATACTCAAAACCTCAATTTACACTCTCTTAAAATATCGACATATATCCTAAATTTCACTTCAAAGGTCCATATTTTAGGTGTACTTACCCTGAAGATTGTAGAGAAAATATCTTTCAAAACCGCCTCTTTCTATTCATTAAATTTTAAAAATGGTGAAAAATAAGCTAAAACTCAAAACCCTTATGTCTAACCCAGCTGCAGATGTTACAGGTGCGGATAGCAGAGCGTAGGTACAGACAACAGAGCATGTCTACAACTGTCGCAGATGCGACCAACAACTCTCAGGTGCGCCTTAAGCACCGCAGCTGCAACACCCTCTTATCCCATCCTCCTCTGTAGATGTGCACCACTCTCCATAGGAGCGATTATCACACCTACGCACCATTCATCGCAGGTGTGGCCGAATCTCCAAGACCAACCCCTCGTATTTACGAGCCAATCCCTCGCAGGGGCGCCCTTCGCACATGCACACCCTCCTTTCCAGGTGCGATGCATCAAACACTAGAAATTTCTAAGCAACTCCAAAATGGTTCGAAACCATGCCGAAACTCACCCGAGCCGCCAGGGCCCCCTTTAAATCATACCCATAAGTTCATATACCTTATTAAAACTTATGTAAAGATGCAAAATTACATAAATAATATCAAAATTAAGAATCGAATGCCAAATATATTCCTTAAATTTCAAACTTCCAGTTACGCCCAAACGCATCTAAATCATACTTAGGCATTTTGGATCATAACCAAACTTTGCACATAAGTTCATTTCAACTATTAGGACCAATCTAAGGTTGCAAAACAACAATCAAAGTTCATTTACCCAAAAGTCAACTATCAGTCAAACTTATGAACTCTCCAATTCTTTAAATTGTCAACTCTTGATAAATAGAATAAAAATCTTCCAGAAATATCCAAAACCAAATCTGAGCATATACCTAAGTCCAAAATCGCCATACGAACCTATAGGAACTCCCAAATCCCGATTCTGAGGTTATTTACGCAAAAGTCAAACCTTGGTTAACTCTTATAACTTAAGGCCTCCAAAATAGAACTAAGTGTTCCAATCCACTTTTAACCCTTTCCAAAACCAAATCAACTATTCCCGCAAGATATAAAATATCAAAAGAACTTACGGGAAGCATCAAAAGGTGTCACGATCCTAAACCCAGACCTGATCGTGATGGCGCCTCTCGTGAAGACAAGGCCAACCGACACACTCCTAATTCATTTTAAGCAATAAAAATACTATAAATTTAGTTTTTAACATAATAATAATCCCAAAATAAGGTGAAACAGTACAATTGTGGAATAGACATAGCCTGACATCGGGGTTCCACCAGTCATGAGCATCTACAAAGTCTATTACAGAACTAAAACAGGAGAAAATAAGATAGAGGGAGAAGGACTGGGCAGCGAACGCTGAGCAGCTACCTAGTGAATCTCCGAAGTCTGCTGGAAGCTCTCAACCCTCGCAAGCAGAACCTGAAGCACCTGAATCTACACACGCGGTGCAGGGAATAAAGTGAGTACTCCAACTCAGTGAGTAATAATAATAAATGAAGACTGAACGATAAGAAACTACGTAAAGGCACATCAATAGGCTATAAAGAAGTAGTATAAAGCCAGTGAAAGCAATGAAACAGTGAAAAACATGTAAGTCACCTTAGTTCAATATAAGCTTCTTTAAAAATACATTTTTAACGGTTAATCAAGTAAATGACAGGCAGCTAGAATGGATAAACACATAAATAACCGCCCCTTGGGCACAGTACCAACAGAATCAGCCCCTAGGGCAACACATGGAACAATACCAGCCCCTCGGGCTATATCTCATATCACAATGGGTACCCGCGCTCTCCTGGAGGGGCCCATTATGGCCCAAACGCAATATCAAGACATCTCGTGACATACTCAATAGGCTCTCAGCCTCATCTCTCGTGGCGTACAATCTCAGGACCTCGGCCTCATAATCTTACATCAGTGTATCCTCACAATACAGGCCCTCAGCCTTACTCAGTCAGAATCTCATAAGCCACTCGGGCAACAGTAAAACATAATGCTCAGCCCAAATTATCATTTAGACTATCATTTAATGTGTTAAAACAGAGTAAACATGGATGAGTTATGAAAACAGTAAAAAAAACATAGCATGACTGAGTCATGGCATGGCATACATGCCAAAATATGATGATAGCAAATAGTTTTCAATCAAATACGCGATGAAACAGTCATTCGGGATGGACTAAGTCACAATCCCTAACGGTGCACGACCCCACGCTCGTTATCTAGCGTGTGCATCACCTCAATATAGCACAATGATGTGAAATTCGGGGGTTTATACCCTCAGGACAACATTTAAAACCATTACTCACCTCAATCCGGTCCAAACTATAGCCCGCGATGCCTTTGCCCCTCAAATCGGCCTTAACTCACGTCGAATCTATCCAAAATCAGAATCACGACGTCAAAATATGCTAACGGAACGAAGATCATGCAAAATAATTAATTTACAACATAAATCCCAAAATTAACCAAAACCCGACCCCGGGCCCACGTCTTGGAATTCGATAAAATTCACATCAATAGATTCCTTATCTCCCCACGAGTTCATACATATTAAAAGTCCCAAAATCTGACCACTAATGGCCCCTCAAATCCTCAAGTCAAAGTCTCCAATACCAAGCCCTAGTTTCCCAATTTTTAACCCTTAAATTTCCATAATTAAAGATCTAATCCACGAAATAATACTATAGAAACGAGTTTTAGGCTCAACAATCTTACCTCAATGAACCTCCCTTGAATTCCCTCTTCAAAATCTCCCAAAAAGCTCCAAAACCGACTTAGAAATGGTAGAATAACCCAAAAATTCGAGAAGTAAATAATTTATACCTTCTGGCCCAGGCTTTTCGAACCTACGATCCAGATCTCGCTCCTGGAACTGTGGTCCTCACCTAAGTCCTCAGCTTTCGCATCTGCGATGCACAATCCACACCTGCGCCATCACAGGTGCGGTTCTCTAACCGCTTCTGCAGTTTCTGCCTTCCTAGGCTCTTTCCGCTTCTGTGACTCCTATCTCACTTCTGCAAGACTGCACCTGCGGTCCCCTAGCCGCAGGTGCGGTTATGACAGCAAATGGGGACATCTTCAGCTGCCAAAACTAACTTCCAAACTTTCCGCCCACCATCCGAAATCACCCTGAGGCCCCCGGGACCTCAACCAAAAGCACAAACACATCATTTACTACTATCCAAACTTACACCAATCTTCAAAACACCTCAAACAACAGCGAATCAACCAAAACACATCGGATTCAAGCCTAAGTTTCAAAAATCTTTCGAATTATGCTTTTGATCAAAAAGTATACCAAACCACGTCTGAATGACCTGAAATTTTTGCACACATATCCCAAATGACACAATGAAACTACTGCAGCTTCCGGAATTCCATTTTGACCCCTATATCAAAATCCCACCTATCAACCGGAAAACGCCAAAATTCCAATTTCACCAATTCAAGCCTAAATCTACTCCGGAGCTCCAAAGCACATTCCGATCACGGTCATAAGTCCCAAATCATCTCTTGAAGCTATCCGAACAATCGAAACTCACATCCGAGCCCTCTAACACATAAGTCAACATTCTATTGACTTTTCCAACTTAAGCTTCCTCAAAAGAGACTAAGTGTCTCAAACCTTATCAAAACCTTTCTGAACCCGAGCCAACCAACCCGGTCACATATAGAACCGATAAACAAAGCAATAAGAAGCAGAAATGGAGGAAACGGAGCAGTAACTCATGAAACTATCGGCCGGGTGGTTACATCTTCCCCTCTTAAACAAACGTTCGTCCTCGAACGAGTCAAGAAACATACCTAAAGTCTCAAACAGGTAAGGATATATTCTCCGCATCTTCCGCTCAGTCTCCCAGGTAGCCTCCTCTACGGGTCAACCTTTCCACTGCACTTTCACTGAAGCTATATCCTTTGACCTCAACTTTTGAACCTAACGCCCCAAAATAGCTATTGGCTCCACATCATAAATCAAATCATCATCTAACTGAACCGTGCTGCAATCCAGAACATGAGACGGATCCCCAATATACTTCCGGAGCATAGAAACATGAAATACCGGATGCACAGTCGACAAGTTGGGTGGCAAAGCAAGCTCATAAGACACATCTCCAATCTTCCGAAGTACCTCAAAAGGCCCAATGAACTGAGGACTCAATTTACCCTTCTTCCCAAACCTCATAACACCTTTCATGGATGAAACCTTCAACAGAACCTTCTCACCAACTATGTAGGACACATCCCGAACCTTCTTGTCAGCATAACTCTTTTGCTTTGACTGCGCTGTACAAAGCCTCTCCGGAATTACCTTCACCTTTTCTGAAGCATCTTGTACCAAGTCTGTCCCCAATAGCCTAGCCTCACCCAGCTCAAACCAACCAACTGGAGATCTACACAGCCTCCCACACAAAGCCTCATATAGAGCCATCTGAATACTCGACTGGTAGCTGTTGTTATAAGCAAACTCTGCAAGCGGTAGAAATTGATCCCATTACCCTCTGAAATCAATGACACGCAACATGTCCTCCAATATCTGAATGGTGCGCTCGGACTGCCCGTCCATCTGAGGGTGAAATGCTGTGCTCAACTCAACCTGGGTACCCAACTCTGGCTGCACAGACCTCCAAAATTGCGAAGTAAACTGAGTGCCCCTATATGATGGAAACTGGGACAAATCTTCCAAATATAGATCTTTGCTAACCTCTCTAAAGAATAGGTAGTACACACAGGAATGAAGTGCGCGGACTTGGTCAGCCGATCCACAATCACCCAAATAGCATCGAACTTCTTCAAGGTCCGTGGGAGCCCAACTACAAAGTCCATGGTGATCCGCTCCCACTTCCACTCTGGAATATCCATCTGCTGAAGCAAGCCACCCAGTCTCTGATGCTCATATTTCACCTGCTGACAATTGAGACACCGAGATACAAATCCCACAATGTCCTTCTTCATTCTCTACCACCAATAATGTTGTCTCAGATACTGATACATCTTCACGGCACCCAGATGAATGAAATACCACGAGCTATGGGCCTCCTCCAGAATCAACTCCCGAAGCCTATCTACATTGGGCACACATATCTGGCCCTACATCCTCAACACCCCATCATCATCAATAGTCACATCTCTGGCATCATCGTGTTGAACTTTGTCCTTAAGGATAAGCAAATGAGGATCATCATACTAGCGCTCTCTGATGTGATCATATAAGGAAGACCGAGAAATCACACAAGCCAATACCCGACTGGGCTCCGAAATATCTAACTTCACGAACCGATTGGCCAAGGCCTGAACATCAACTGCAATAGGTCTCTCCTCAAATGGAATATATGTCAAACTCCCCATACTCACCGCCTTTCGGTTCAAAGCATCGGCCACCATATTGGCCTTCCCCAGATGGTACAATATAGTGATATCATAATCCTTTAGCAACTCTAACCATCTCCGCTGCCTCAAATTGAAATCCTTCTGCTTGAACAAGTGCTGGAGGCTACGATGATCAGTTAACACCTCATAAGACACACCATACAAATAATGCCTCCAAATCTTCAACGCGTGATGGCAGCCAACTCCAAATCATGAATGGGGTAGTTCTTCTCATGGGTCTTCAACTGACGAGAAGCATAAGCAATAATTCTATCCTCCTGCATCAATATACACCCAATACCAACTCTCGAAGCATCACAATACACGGTATATGAACCTGAAGCTGATCGCAAAACTAACACTGGAGCCGTGGTCAAGGTTGTCTTGAGCTTCTGAAAGCTCTCCTCACACTCATCTGATCATACAAATGAAGCACTCTTCTGAGTCAACTTGGTCAAGGGCGATACGATGGATGAAAATCCCTGAACAAACAGGCGATAATAGCCTACCAAACCAAGCAAGCTCCGAATCTCTGCGGCTGAAGACGGTCTGGGCCAACTCTGAACCGCCTCTATCTTCTTCGGATCAACCTGAATACCCTCACTGGACACCACGTTCCCCAAGAAAGCCACTGAATTGAGCCAAAACTCACACTTAGAGAACTTTGCATAAAGCTTCCCCTCCCTCAATCTCTGCAACACAACTCTCAACTGCTCCGCATGCTCCTCCTGACTAAGCAAATACACCAGAATATCATCAATGAAAACTATGACAAACGAGTCAAGGTAAGACCGGAACACACTGTTCATCAAATGCATGAATGCTGCTGGGGCATTGGTCAGCCCAAAAGACATCACCAAGAACTCATAATGACCATATCGGGTCCTGGAAGTCGTCTTAAGAATATTCGAGTCCCTGATCTTCAACTAGTGATAACTTGAACGGAGATCAATCTTGCAGAACACTCTCGCTCCCTAAAGCTGTTCGAATAAATCATCAATGCGAGGCAAAGGATACTTGTTCTTGATTGTTACTTTGTTCAACTACCTGTAATCAATGGACATCCTCACAGTTCCATCCTTCTTCTTCATAAATAGAACCGGCGCACCCCAAGGCGATACACTAGGCCGAATGAACCCCTTGTCAAGGAGTTCTTGAAGCTGCTCCTGTAACTCCTTCAACTCCACTGGTGCCATACGATACGACGGAATAGAAATAGGTTGATTGCCCGGCACTAGGTCAATACAAAAATCAATATCCATGTCCAGTGGCATGCCCAACAGGTCTGCAGGAAACACATGTAAGCACGTGATTTTTGCCTTATGAAAGAATTACTCCCAAAAAATCAAAAAAAATGATTTTTCCTTGGTGTGCAATTTTTTGAATTTTTGTGGTATTTTTGTGTAATTATTTGTATATTTGTCTGTGCATGTTTATTTGTTAAATTATTAAAAATACAAAAATATATCGCATTTTGCATGTAGGATTTAATTCTACAATTGTTAGTAATTAAGTTTGTTTTACAAAAAATGAAAATCACAAAAATAGGCATCTTTTGCATTTTTAGCATTTAATGTCCAATTGGACAATTTCATGCTTAATTATTACTTAGTTGTGTGTTAATTGTTATTGGGAGTTAATTTGCGCTTTCATAACTTAATTTAGTTCTATATGATAATTTAAGCATTTTTAGAATTTAGTTTTAGAAAAATAAAAGAAGAAAAGAGAGCAAAAAATAAAGAAAATCGGAATTGGGCTCAAATTTAAGTCATAGGCCCAAAGAGACCCAACCTTCCCTATGACCCGGTCCATTCCAAACCGGGTCGACCCAGTCCAGTACCAACAACCCAACTCCCCCTCTTCATTTTCATTTTTCATTTTTACAAAAAAAAAAAAAAAAACCTAGACTAAACTCACCCGCCCCCCCTCTCTTTCTCTCTTCTCCTTCTTCTCTAAAAGAGCTCAAAGCCCCTCCCATGGCTGCCCCTCTCTCATTCCCTTCATCCCCACGCCACACACACAACCACGTCGACAACACACACACACACACACAACCACGTCGACGTAACACACACACACCCGCGACTTCACCAACATGAACGACTCCTCCTTCCTCCTCCTCGCGTCCAGCCGCTGCTGCTGCTGCTCACGCAGCTGTTTCTGCGTTGTTGCTTCATCTTCAGCTGCTACTGTCTCTTCCTCATCGTTGCTTCTGTCACTGCTTCATTTCCTCCTCCAAAAACAGGAGTCCGCCATGGCTGCTGTCACTGCTGCATTGTCGAGCTCCCGCGGCTGTTGTCGCTGCTGCATCGACGAGCTTCTGCTTCAGTCAAGCTCCAATGTCCAGCAATAGCGGATGCTACTGCTTCACTGATGCGAGGCTGAACGTTCCCCTCCGTTCTGTTGCTGCTGCTCACGCAGCTGCTTCTGCTTTATTCTCCAACTGCTCCCCGCTGCTTCTGCTGTTGCTTCATCTTCTTTGTTTCGTCAAAGTTCGAGGGTTTTTCGTTGAGTCGAGGTCCGGTACGTCGAGTTTTCTGTCCGAGTTTTCCATTTCCGTTCGTCGTTGGTCATTTCTGGTTAGTTGGATTTTGAGTTCCATTTCTGTCCGTATTTTGTTTTTGATATTCTCAAATCTAAAATCGGTAAATGTTTGTTTTATTCATTATTTTGTGAATTTTTCAGTTTGTTTCATGTTTGTTTCATTGTTCTTATTTATTGTTTAGGTAAAAGTTGTTAGTTTAATGTTGGTTAGATACAAATTGAAGTTTAATTAATTATTTCTTCAATTTGTTTCATGTGTTTTATGTATTTTTCAGAAATTGTTAATATTGTTAAATTCAAGTTTAAGTTCATAATTGTTTCTTCGTCGATCTTGTTATTTGTCTAAAAGAATTTAGTTGTAATAGGGAAATATGTTGGTTTAATCAAGTGAATCCGTCATATTTTGTTGTTTAAAATGGATTTAATTCATGTTCATATTGGTTTGAAGTTCATTTTAATCCAGTGATTTAATGTGAGTTTATGTTTTGGTTTTTGATTCGTTGATGAATCATGTATTGTGTTGTTAATATTGTTGTTTCATTGCTCATCCATTTTTGGTCTAAGTTAACCAGGATTGGTTCCCAATATGGTTGATTTATTCACATTAATTTGATGTTGTTCATCTGTGTTCATATGAGTTGTTGTTGAATTTGTTTAGAAATTAGTCATATTGGCTATATTTTGGTTAAGTTTGATTAATTGATTGGTTATAGCTGATGGGGTAGTTTGGTAAATCGCAGTACGTTCAGGGGTAAAATGGTAATTGCAATAAGGTCGGAGGGGTAGTTTGGTAATTGAACATTTTGTAATTCTTTATGTTAAGCATGGGGGACAAAATGTAATGGGGTGTGGGTGATATAATTGTTTAATATAAATAGGGGACAAGACATAATGTAGTGGAGGGGAATATGGTAATTGTTTATGTTAGGCATGGGGGACAAGATGTAATGGGGTGGAGTTGATATATTTGTTTAATGTAGTGGGGGATGAGTGGGAAGATAGTGGGTTTGGTAGGAGAAAATGGTTGTTATTAATTGATTAAAGGGTTTGGGATGGGATATAAAAGATAACTTGATCAGATTTTGAAAGGAGAGTTTTTAGACAGGGGAGTTTTTAGACAGACTTTTACATTTTGAGAGATGGGGACTAAAAAAAAATGGAAAGGGGACAGAAAAAGATTTTAACAGAATAAAAGGAGGACAGATTTTTACACACAGACTTTTATACACAGACTTTTACTCTTCTGCTTTGACTGCGATTGCACTTTGGTATTGCTGAGTTTTCAATCTGTTACTGGGTTATTCTACTGGTTGTTACTGGTTTTGTGATGTTGCTGAATCTGCTGTTGCTGTGTTATTACTGCTGCTGACTCCTCCTTCTTTTGTTCTTGTACTACCATTTCCAAGTACACATTTGTATACTCTCGGCTTGAAGCGAAATGAAATATTAATTCGGCTCTGTTCCTGTTTGAATTCCTCCTGTTTAGATTTGTGTTTGAATATAATTTTCCTTTATTTGTATAAAATTGTAGTTGATAGATTAATGAGTAATGAGGTTGCATATATATAACTTCTTCATCTAATAATGTTAGTTTAAATTAATTAAAGAATAATTAATTTGTTTCGATATTATTGTGCATCTACCTCATGTTCTAGTTTTAATAAATGATAAAATATTGAATAAAAGCAATCCTTCTTGGTACAAACTCGATTGCAATTTTCCGTTCGCGTTAACCGTAAACTAATAACTAATAAGTTCGACTTTTTCAGCATGTAATTAATTGAGGGATTTCCTTTTATTTTTAGAGACGAACTTAATAGAAAAAATGTAGTCACTATAGGTTTATCCTTTTAAATAAAATGAGACGAGCCTCGCCAAATAAAACACACAGATTGCGGGGCCCTCACAAAAATATGTGTTAATTACTTACAATTCGGGAGGGCCGTTTAGCAAATTTCACGGCCTTCCCAAAATAATAACGCGATAGTCTCTTTAGGCGCGTGTTTAATAGTTTACTTTCTTAAGCTTGGGTGTGCATTTCATGCGACCCAAATCCAAATCCCAAAACATCAAATAAAATGTGTTCCGGATTGTGGGTGCATTTCATGTGACGCAGTCCAAAGACGTGTTTTAAGCGATGTTCACATTCTTTTAAAAATAATAATAATAAAGTGGTAAAAAGTTAAAATTGGCACATCGGTTCATAATTGTATTAAAATCAGATAAATAAGCCGAATATGACAGTTGAGCGACCGTGCTAGAACCACGGAACTCGGGAATGCCTAACACCTTCTCCCGGATTAACAGAATTCCTTATCCGGATTTCTGGTGCGCAGACTGTAATATGGAGTCATTCTTTTCCTCGACTCGGGATTAAAATTGGTGACTTGGGACACCCTAAATCTCCCAAGTGGCGACTCTGAAATAAATAAATAAATCCCGTTTCGATTGTCCTTTAATTGGAAAAAACTCCTACGCCCATCGCGGGGGCAGAAAAAGGAGGTGTGACAGCTCTGGCGACTCTGCTGGGGATAACACTGCGAACTGCTGAGTAACCCTGCTGGGGATAACACTGCTGAGGATAACTCTGCTGAGTAAATATGTTATCTTACTCCTTCCAAAATTACCTCCTTTTAAGTAGGATGTTTCATTCCTCTGCAAACTACTTCCCCCTTTTTTTTGCTTTTTTTTTTTTTTTTTTAGCTTCTTTCTTCGAAGACTACCTCCCTTAAGACTCGTTTTGCCTTTCCCCGAAAGGAAAAGCTGAGGATACCGATTTTCACCAAACTTGTGTTGGACTCCTCGAAACTGCTGGGGATAACACTGTTGGGGAATTATTTACTTACCTGTTGGGGATAAAATGTTATCAGCTGGGGATAACGCTATCGAGGATAACACTGCTGGGGATTCTGATTCCTTCAGAACTAGTGCTTCACTCTTCGGAAGGCTGTTGGGAATGATGCTGGCCTCTTGCTTTTTCTGAGCTGTAGTTTCATCCATTTGTTCTGTCCGCTGGGAAACAACTTCCTCCATTGAAACTTATTATGTTGGGGGCAACACTGGTTCAAAGACCACTTCCCTTGAGACTGGTGTTATCTTTATTCTTCCCCAAATGGGTACCTGACTTCCAGAAAATTTTCTAAATGAAAGGAAAATTTTCTGCCCCAGTTTGACAGTCTCCCTTATGGCATGCATTTCTGTCATCAATGCCATTTCCTTTACCTGTTTCAAATCAAACAAAATTTGTTAGTTTAAAACGCGGTGGTTGGTTGTGATACTCCTACTGGGATGGCTTTTCCCTTTCTCCTTCCCTGCTCTACGTTCCACAACTTGTTGGGGATGATATTATTTGCTGGGGATAATCCCTTTCTGCTGGGGATATCCCTCTTCTTTTGTGACATAGCCTGGAAACTGTCATTTTCCCGACCTTTTAGTCTCGCATGAATTTCCCAAATCATGCTCATTGCTCTCCTTGTTCGTCCACGGGCCTTGGCCTTGAGGTTTAATAACCTTTGATTTTGGCAAGGATATCCCTCTTGACACTCGTCGATCCTTTTGTCAATTCCCTTTTGCTGGGGATATCTTTCTTGACATTGGTCTCGCGCTTGTTCCTTGCTGACTATACCACTTGGATGTACTAGCCAGATCTTATCTTGCATAATTGTAAAGCTGATGGCATATTTTGAAGTCAATTCTCACTTGTTCTGACCAAACAGACTCTACTGGGAAATTTTTCTATGAAAGGAAAAGATAAACAAAAGGGGAACCGAATAAAAGACAAAGGAAAAAAACGACTCTTTAACAAAAGAAACTATAAATAGAAAAACCTATCAAACGCCGACATTGACTCTAATGGTCGTGACATGCACATGTGGCCTATCCTCTGCCGTTAATCGTCTTTCAAGACCTTCAATTGGCAATTCCCCATCTGATTCTCAATCTTATTCGACTTGTAGTGCCCGAAGGGTTTTCACTATCAAGCCTCTCTCATTTTGTTTTTTCTCTCAGCTTTCATCGCCTTATGGTGTCCGTGAAGATTTTCACCGATAAGACTCTCTCATTTGTATCACTTTTCAGCTGGGGATTTGGAGTGTTGCCGGTATGACTCTCTTTACTGGAGATTAGAGTCCTTTCTATTGTGG
Source organism: Nicotiana sylvestris (assembly GCF_000393655.2). Lineage (NCBI taxonomy): Eukaryota > Viridiplantae > Streptophyta > Magnoliopsida > Solanales > Solanaceae > Nicotiana > Nicotiana sylvestris. Next base: position 129,849,221 of record NC_091063.1, read on the forward strand.
AACAGAGTGTTATGTTCACCGTGTAAGACTCTCATTTGTCTGACTTGACATCCTTTGAAGACCGATCAGAAGGTCTTTCTTCGGACCGTAATGTGGGTTTTGGATAGGCTAGAAAGAAAGGGTATTAAAGGCTCAAAAACAAAATAAACTTGGGGTTCAAAATTACAACCTTCGGAACCATATTTGCTCACCACAAGCGCAACCCTTGCCCCAGTTTCTTGCTTGGGGATTTTTTATTTATTTTTATTTTTATTACACCATGCACATTATGACCATTATGGCCATTATGACCGAGCCGTGAGGCGCCTACGTATCCTCTTTGAGGAATCAGGTCGAACGTAGTTCCCAATTCCTCTTTTTCATTTGACTTTTTTTTTATCTTCCATGTTTTGTGTTTCTAACCTGTTGTTACCGATTCCGAATGAGGGGTATGAAAGAAAAATAAATAAGGCTCAAAAGGGGTAACGAAGGATAAAGTGTTTAGGTAGCAGAACAAAATGCCTTCGTCATTCCAGTCTTCAAAACATGCCAAGTGAAAACAACACAATTGAACATAGATTTATAGTCTCTTCTGATGGTGCTGGACTTGACAATTATATTCAACATTTGCTTTTCATTTGTCAATTCTAAAGCACCGTTGGGCGACACTCTCACTCTCATTATCTTGAACGACCCTCATGCCAATTTGGCGAATCTTTCTTTTAACGGTTTTCTTTGTGTTTTACTCGCCCTAGTTCCACATGACTCGAGCTCCGAATAATTTCAAACCGTCCTTATTTCCTTTAAATGATTTGATCACCTTCCCAGGGTTTTATGATCAACTTTTAAGATTAGGCCTAAACTGTGTGCGCATGTCATTTCACCAGAATCGGCGCGGGACAAAATGATAAAAGGACTAAACAAAAGATGACTGAAAATAATAAAAGATCGGATTTTGCATTAGACTACCGGTGAAATGGTTTGAATAACAAAACAAACAAAAACAAACTAGAATAAAATCCTAAAACAACCTGGACAAACTTAAACAAACCGTTATGACAAAACGGAAAGATAAGACAGTTTGACACAAGACAATATCCGAATTACAACCTTAATAATCCGGATAACAGAAATGACAACAAAATAAGCCACCACAAGCTTCTCTCTTGCTAACCAAGGAACGGAGCGTCCTCCCGCTTCATCAAAACTGGCATCTTAGCCACTGAGCTTCGCAAAAGTATCGCCAAGACCATTACCAGCTTTAATATCATCAACCTCCATCAACAAGTCACCAATAGGATTCAAGTGCTTCTGTTATCAGGCCTGATCCCCGCAGAATGTGTATCATGAGGTGCAAGTAAAGGATTCTGCGCGATGTTCTGGGTGTCATTGTCTTGGATTACCACAAACCAACCACCTTAACTTTCTATGCGATTCAAAACAAAACAGGTTAGAATGGACTCAGTCGGTCCTCATTATTAACATTTTCCCCCTTTTTCTCTTTTTTTCATTTTTTTCATTTTTCTCTCTTTTTTCGATTTTTTTTCTTTTTTGTCGTGGTCGAATCTTATGGAGATTGCCTACGTATCATGACCCCGCATGAATCAGACCTTGCGTAGTTCGGACACATTATGGGACACATGGTCTCTCATTACGAAAATTTTCTTAAAATCAGATAGTCATTTGGGAAAGAGAAAAGATAACACAAGTGTTGAAGGAAGGAAAATCCCCAACAGTATACGAGAAGGGAGATACAAGTTTTAAGGGAAGAGCAATCTTGGAAGAAGCTAGATAATCAGTATCACCCCACCATTGTTGAAAGGAGAAAGATAAATCCCCAGCAGAGTTGCCAGAGCTGTCACACCTCCTTTTTCCGCCCCCGCGATGGGCGTAGGAGTTTTTTCCAATTAAAGGATAATCGAAACGGGATTTATTTATTTATTTATTTATTTCAGAGTCGCCACTTGGGAGATTTAGGGTGTCCCAAGTCACTAATTTTAATCCCGAGTCGAGGAAAAGAATGACTCCATATTACAGTCTGCGCACCAGAAATTCGGATAAGGAATTCTGTTAACCCGGGAGAAGGTGTTAGGCATTCCCGAATTCCGTGGTTCTAGCACGGTCGCTCAACTGTCATATTCGGCTTATTTATCTGATTTTAATACAATTATGAACCGATGTGCCAATTTTAACTTTTTACCACTTTATTATTATTATTTTTAAAAGAATGTGAACATCGCTTAAAACACGTCTTTGGACTGCGTCACATGAAATGCACCCACAATCCGGAACACATTTTATTTGATGTTTTGGGATTTGGATTTGGGTCGCATGAAATGCACACCCAAGCTTAAGAAAGTAAACTATTAAACACGCGCCTAAAGAGACTATCGCGTTATTATTTTGGGAAGGCCGTGAAATTTGCTAAACGGCCCTCCCGAATTCTAAGTAATTAACACATATTTTTGTGAGGGCCCCGCAATCTGTGTGTTTTATTTGGCGAGGCTCGTCTCATTTTATTTAAAAGGATAAACCTATAGTGACTACATTTTTTCTATTAAGTTCGTCTCTAAAAATAAAAGGAAATCCCTCAATTAATTACATGCTGAAAAAGACGAACTTATTAGTTATTAGTTTACGGTTAACGCGAACGGAAAATTGCAATCGAGTTTGTACCAAGAAGGATTGCTTTTATTCAATATTTTATCATTTACTAAAACTAGAACATGAGGTAGATGCACAATAATATCGAAACAAATTAATTATTCTTTAATTAATTTAAACTAACATTATTAGATGAAGAAGTTATACATATGCAACCTCATTACTCATTAATCAATCAACTACATTTTTATACAAAGAAAGGAAAATTATATACAAACACAAATCTAAACAGGAGGAATTCAAACAGGAACAGAGCCGAATTAATATTTCATTTCGCTTCAAGCCGAGAGTGTACAAATGTGTACCTGGAAATGGCAGTACAAGAACAAAAGAAGGAGGAGTCAGCAGCAGTAATAACACAGCAACAGCAGATTCAGCAACATTGCAAAACCAGTAACAACCAATAGAATAACCCAGTAACAGATTGAAAACTCAGCAATACCAAAGTGCAATCGCAGTCAAAGAAGATGAGTAAAAGTCTGTGTATAAAAGTCTGTGTGTAAAAATCTGTCCTCCTTTTATTCTGTTAAAATCTTTTTCTGTCCCCTTTCCGTTTTTTTTAGTCCCCAGCTCTCAAAATTTAAAAGTGTGTCTAAAAATTCCCCTGTCTAAAAAACTCTCCTTTCAAAATCTGATCAAGTTATCTTTTATATCTCATCCCAAACCCTTTAATCAATTAATAACAACCACTTTCTCCTACGAAATCCACTATCTTCCCACTCATCCCCCACTACATTAAACAAATATATCAACTCCACCCCATTACATCTTGTCCCCCATGCCTAACATAAACAATTACCATATTCCCCTCCACTACATTATGTATTGTCCCCCATTTATATTAAACAATTATATCACCCACACTCCATTACATTTTGTCCCCCATGCTTAAAATAAAGAATTACAAAATGTTCAATTACCAAACTACCCCTCCGACCTTATTGCAATTACCATTTTACCCCTGAACGTACTGCGATTTACCAAACTACCCCATCAGCTATAACCAATCAATTAATCAAACTTAACCAAAATATAGCCAATATGACTAATTTCTAAACAAATTCAACAACAACTCATATGAACACAGATGAACAACATCAAATTAATGTGAATAAATCAACCATATTGGGAACCAATCCTGGTTAACTTAGACCAAAAATGGATGAGCAATGAAACAACAATATTAACAACACAATACATGATTCATCAACGAATCAAAAACCAAAACATAAACTCACATTAAATCACTGGATTAAAATGAACTTCAAACCAAGATGAACATGAATTAAATCCATTTTAAACAACAAAATATGACGGATTCACATGATTAAACCAACATATTTCCCTATTAAAACTAAATTCTTTTAGACAAATAACAAGATCGACGAAGAAACAATTATGAACTTAAACTTGAATTTAACAATATTAACAATTTCTGAAAAATACATAAAACACATGAAACAAATTGAAGAAATAATTAATTAAACTTCAATTTGTATCTAACCAACATTAAACTAACAACTTTTACCTAAACAATAAATAAGAACAATGAAACAAACATGAAACAAACTGAAAAATTCACAAAATAATGAATAAAACAAACCATTTACCGATTTTAGATTTGAGAATATCAAAAACAAAATACGGACAGAAATGGAACTCAAAATCCAACTAACCAGAAATGACCAACGACGAACGGAAATGGAAAACTCGGACAGAAAACTCGACGTACCGGACCTCGACTCAACGAAAAACCCTCGAACTTTGACGAAACAAAGAAGATGAAGCAACAGCAGAAGCAGCGGGGAGCAGTTGGAGAATAAAGCAGAAGCAGCTGCGTGAGCAGCAGCAACAGAACGGAGGGGAACGTTCAGCCTCGCATCAGTGAAGCAGTAGCATCCGCTATTGCTGGACATTGGAGCTTGACTGAAGCAGAAGCTCGTCGATGCAGCAGCGACAACAGCTGTGGGTGCTCGACAATGCAGCAGTGACAGCAGCCATGGCGGACTCCTGTTTTTGGAGGAGGAAATGAAGCAGTGACAGCAGCAACGATGAGGAAGAGACAGTAGCAGCTGAAGATGAAGCAACAATGCAGAAACAGCTGCGTGAGCAGCAGCAGCGGCGGCTGGACGCGAGGAGGAGGAAGGAGGAGTCGTTCATGTTGGTGAAGCCGCGGGTGTGTGTGTGTGTTACGTCGCCGTGGTTGTGTGTGTGTGTGTGTGTTGTCGACGTGGTTGTGTGTGTGGTGTGGGGATGAAGGGAATGAGAGAGGGGCAGCCATGGGAGGGGCTTTGAGCTCTTTTGGAGAAGAAGGAGAAGAGAGAAAGAGAGGGGGGGGGGGCAGATGAGTTTAGTCTAGGGTTTTCTTTTTTTTTTGTTGTTTTTGTTTTGTAAAAATGAAAAATGAAAATGAAGAGGGGGAGTTGGGTTGTTGGTACTGGACTGGGTCGACCCGGTTTGGAATGGACCGGGTCATAGGGAAGGTTGGGTCTCTTTGGGCCTATGTCATAAATTTGAGCCCAATTCCGATTTTCTTTATTTTTTTGCTCTCTTTTCTTCTTTTATTTTTCTAAAACTAAGTTCTAAAAATTCTTAAATTATCATATAGAACTAAATTAAGTTATGAAAGCGCAAATTAACTCCCAATAATAATTAACACACAATTAAGTAATAATTAAGCATGAAATTGTCCAATTGGACATTAAATGCTAAAAATGCAAAAGATGTCTATTTTTGTGATTTTCATTTTTTGTAAAACAAACTTAATTACTAACAATTGTAGAATTAAATCCTACATGCAAAATGCGATATATTTTTGTATTTTTAATAATTTAACAAATAAACATGCACAGACAAATATACAAATAATTACACAAAAATACCACAAAAATTCAAAAAATTGCACACCAAGGAAAAATCATTTTTTTTGAATTGTTTGGGAGTAATTCTTTCATAGGGCAAAAATCACGTGCTTACAGCTGCCCCTCTTTGCCCAAAGACACGAAGGGTTTTCGTGCAAAGATAAAGTGAGCAATTTTTGCCCATCCGAGTACTCCGTATGAAGCATTTTTTTTGAAAAAGATTTGACCGAACCTTTGCTTCAGAGGTTTCCTACATATCCTGGGCTAAACAGGAATCAGGTCAATGTAGTTCGGGAAGTTTTGGTAGCTGGGACTACCGTGGGACTGCAAGGTTACTGTTGTTGCATGCTATTACCACTGCTTACCGATCTCCTTGTTACACCGTGCTTAAAAGAAAACAAGAAGCTAGGCTAGACTGCAACTTGTTCTTGTTGCCTTGCTTTCTTGTCGGCTTGTGTTTCCTCCGGTGCTTTTCTTCCGTGAATTTGGGGATGACACTGGCCCTTTGCTTTTCTGAATACCAGTTTTCATCATTTTGTTCGGTCCGCTGGGGACATGGCTTTCTTCATTAAGCTTTTCGGCGGTTCCTCTGGGGGTGCGGCCCTCTTTATCAGATTTGTTATGCTGGGCATGATTTAATGTTCACATGCCACTTCTTTCAAAATGCGTCTTTTCTTCCTTTTGACACATGCACTTGAGTTTGTGCTGGGACCTCTTGTTGCAACCTTCTGCTTTCCGGCGCTGGGGATTTTTATTGTTTCCTACTGGGGATTTCTGCTGTAACCTTCTGCCTTCCGGTGGGGTTACTGATTTCAGAATCTGAAGTATAAGACTAAAAAGTATTCCTCTCGTTATACAGGTGGGCTCCTGACTTCAACGCTTGAAATGAAAAGACTGAAATGTATTCCTCTGTTATATGGGCGGGCTCCCAATCTTCAATACTTGAAAAGTAATACTGAAATGTATTCCTCTATTCTATGGACGGGCTCCCAACTTCAACACTTGAAATGTAATACTGAAATGTATTCCTCTGTTCTTATGGGCGGGCTCCCAACTTCAACACTTGAAATGAAAAGACTGAATGTATTCCTCTGTTCTTTGGCGGGCTCCCAACTTCAATACTTGAAAAGTAATACTAAAATGTATTCCTCTGTTCTTATGGGTGGGCTCCCAACTTCAACACTTGAAATGAAAAGACTGAATGTATTCCTCTGTTCTTTGGGCGGGCTCCCAACTTCAATACTTGAAAAGTAATACTAAAATGTATTCCTCTGTTCTATGGGCGGGCTCCCAACTTCAACACTTGAAATGTAAAGACTGAAATGTATTCCTCTGTTATATGGGCGGGCTCCCAACTTCAATACTTGAAATGTAAAGACTGAAATGTTTTCCTCTATTATATGGGCGGGCTCCCAACTTCAATGCTTGAAATATAAAGACTGAAATGTATTCCTCTGTTCTATGGGCGGGCTCCAAACTTCAACGCTTGAAATGTAAAGACTGAAATGTATTCCTCTGTTATATGGGCGGGCTCCCAACTTCAACGCTTGAAATGTAAAGACTGAAATGTATTCCTCTGTTATATGGGCGGGCTCCCAACTTCAATACTTGAAATGTAAAGACTGAAATGTTTTCCTCTGTTATATGGGCGGGCTCCCAACTTCAATGCTTGAAATGTAAAGACTGAAATGTATTCCTCTGTTCTATGGGTGGGCTCCCAACTTTAACGCTTGAAATGTAAAGACTGAAATGTATTCCTCTGTTATATGGGCGGGCTCCCAACTTTAACACTTGAAATGAAAAGACTGAATGTATTCCTCTGTTCTTTGGGCGTGCTCCCAACTTCAATACTTGAAAAGTAATACTAAAATGTATTCCTCTGTTCTATGGGCGGGCTCCCAACTTCAACGCTTGAAATCTAAAGACTGAAATGTATTCCTCTGTTATATGGGCGGACTCCCAACTTCAACACTCCTTAAAGTATAACATTCTGTTGGCGTTATTATTTTCTTCCTCCTTAGTCATTTTTCCTCTTACTTGAATCATCTCCCTTCAGAACTTCTTTCCTCAAAATTAGCGTTTCATTCCTCCGAAAATTGCTGGGGATATCACTTTATCCAGACCTGCGTTTCCTTCTTTCCTTCCCCAAGTGGGTACCTGATTTTTGAGAAACGTTTTGCAATGAGAAAATTTTCTGCCCCAGTTTGATGATCTTCTTTATGGCCTGTCTTTCCACCATCTGTAACATTTCTTTTCCCTGCTTCAAATCAAAGAAAGATTTTGTTAGTTTAAAAAACATGGTGAGTGGTCGTGCCACTCCTGCTGGGGATGGTTTTTTTTCCTTTCTCCCTTCCCTGCTCGGTGTTCCATTACACTATCAGAACTTGCTGGGGATGATACTATTTATTGGGGATGATATTACTGCTGGGGATCACATTCCTGCTGGTGATCACATTCCCGCTGGGGGTGGTTTTCCCCCTCTTCTTTCCTCGCTCCGCGTTGTCCGACCCTTTTGGAACTTGGTCGATGATCGGCCAAGGATGCTCTTGCATCTCGATGATCTGCTGTGGATTTTCATGGAACTTCATCCTCAGTTTTCTCAATTGTTGCTTTTCAGTTTTTTTATCATTATACCCCCTTGACATTTAGACCAACTCATCATTTGGTCTTGCAACAAACGTCTTTTCCGTTTTATTGCCTTATCTTTGGCATGTCCTGCTCGCCTTTTGCTTCGCACCATTTTGGCAATTAGTAGTAAGCTCTGAAAAAATCCTTCTAAAAACAAACTACTGGAGAAAAACACTTTAAACCAAGAAATGAAAAAATGATCACTTCAAAAGATAAAAGAAAAAATCTTTCTGAACAAATGTTGGGGAAAGAAAAAGAAAAGAATTTATCTGAATGGTATAATCAATCCCAATGATCATGTCATGCATTTTCGGATTAACCAACCCAGTCTATTTATATCAATCAATTTTTCTGACAACCTTACTGTGATGGGGATGCACAGAAGCCTAACTCTCGTCGGATGCGGATCATTTTTGCCAATCTTATCTTGCTAGCCCCCTTTATATCCTTGTCGCCTCATAGTGCCCTTCGAGGGGTTTTCACTGATGAGGCTCTCTCATTTCTCTCAATTCCCGTCGCCTTATGGTGCCTGTGAAGGTTTTCACCGATAATACTCTTCTCATTTTATTTTTCTAAGCTGGAGATTGGAGTGTTACTGATATGACTCTTTGCTGGGGATTCTTTAGGTTATCAATTCGTTGCCGACTTTTCTCTGCTTTTATTTGCCTGACTTGGCACTCCTCGGATTCTGATCGGGAGGTCTTTTTTGGACATCAACATGGGTTTTTGTTTATGGCTAAAAGAAAAGGGGGCATCAAAAGGGTTCAAAATAATTCTGATGGGTAAAAACCATTACAACTCTTGGAATCGAACTTCTTTCCCAACATTACAAACATAACTTCTGCCCCAGTTTCTCGCTTGGGGATTTTATTTCTTTATTATACTATGACCGAGCCGTGAGGTGCCTATGTATCCTCTTTGAGGAATCAGGTACGTAGTTCACAAGATTCCTTTATTTTTGTTATTATTTTCCTTTTTTTTTCGTTTTCATTAACGATTCCAAGAGAGGGGTATGAAGGAATAAGTAAGGCTCAAAGGGGTAAAGCAAAGGTTAAAAGTGTTCGGATAGAAGAAAGAATTGCCTCTGTCATTTCATTCTCCGATAAATGCCAAGTATAAACAAACAAACAACAATTACAATTAATAGCCATGTCGATGCATCTTCCCTCGACATCTGTCTGATATAAAGCACAACTGGATAACATCTTGGTCACAATAGACGGCCCTTGCCAATTCGGGACAAATTTGCCATTTTGCTTTGGCCTGATGTGGGAGGATCCGTTTCAACACTTGCTGTCCCTCTTCAAATTTCCTGATATCGTCTGCATCCCCTAAATTGATGGCTTCTGTGTCATTTAAGTTGGGCTTGGATTTCTCTTCCAACTAGCTTAACTCTCTGTTTGTCTCTTCGAAGGCTTCATCATCACCGTATTCCGATTCGTCATCATGATTGACCTTTTGTATAATTAGTTCGGAATCAGATTGATTTTTTTAGACTAAGTTGAAGATCCGTTGTGCATGCCATGTCATTGGAATCAGTATAAAGAGCATTGTTTAGAAAGAGAAAAAGAAGAAAACAAACTTAAAACAAAATAAGAAGAGAAAAACTTTCACTTTATAAAAATACGGGATAACAGAGTTTCACACTTTTCAAAACAAACCTGGATTACAACTCTGCAATAATCCAAAACAATAAAGAAAAAATCAGAGCCCACTACCAAGACTCCCTTCAGATAGGAAGAGGAGTAGCCGTCCAATTGTTGATTTTTGCTTTCAGCCCTACAAACTGTACATCTGCCTTGCTGGACCCTTTCCCCATCACCATGACCGACTTGTCATCTACACACTACACCCCTGCTTTTCCCTGGTCGATTTTCTTTCGAACTATTTTCACCGGCACGGATCATCATTACCGTTTGTGAGGGATTCTTAAGCTCCTTGTGCCCTAGTTTGATCATGTGGATCTCATTGTGCACTAGTAGCGGGCTCTAATTAATGTTTGGCGCCTCTGGAACCTGAACCTCGATCCTATTTGTGTCAATAAGCTCTTGCACGACATTCTTCAACTTCCAACATCTCTCAGTATCGTGTCCGGGAGCCCCCGAACAATATTCACAACTTGCTGAAGGGTCAAGATTTCCAGGAAGGGGATTTGGCAATTTGGGCTCAATAGGATTCAATAGGCCTAACTGCCTCAATTTGTGGAACAGGGTAGTATAGGATTCTCCCAGCGGAGTATATTTCTGCTTCTTCTCATTCTTAAAAGCTTGATTCCCACGGAAACTTGACCCTGGAGGATTTCTATAGGCCCTTGGAAGTGGATATATGTTTGGTGGAGGTGGGTATGTATTTTAGGGAGCCGGCACACACCATTGTGCGTGTGCTGGAGCGTGGGTATAGGTTTGTGCATGATGAACGGAAAAATGGGGATCTGACAGTGAGTAGTAATGTCGTGGAGGGCTATATGGAGTGCGGGGGTAATTTTGGTGGTAGGGTCGTGGTTGGCTATAGTAGGGTGACGGGCCTCTAGATCCGAACCAGGCTCCAGACTCAACAGTCGTGACATCTTCTTTCTTCTTCTTCCCAAGTACACCCTCAGTACCGCTCTGGATGGCCTGAGTGGTTGCTTTAATTGTCGAATAGCTCAGGATTTTGTTGGACTTAAGTCCTTCTTCAATCATGCTGCCCATCTTTACAACCTCGTTGAAAGATTTGCCAACCGACGTTACCAAGTGACCAAAGTAGGTTGGCTCTAAAGTCTGCAAGAAGTAATCCACCATTTCACCTTCCCTCATCGGAGGATCGACTCTTGCTGCTTGTTCCCTCCAACGAAAACCAAATTCTCTGAAGCTTTCTCCAGGTTTCTTCTCGAGCTTTAACAATGTGAGACGGTCAGGGACGATCTCAAGATTATATTGAAAATGACCAGCAAATGCTTGCGCCAGGTCGTCCCAGGTGTACCACCTGCTGGGATCCTGCCTTGTATACCACTCCAGCGCAGATCCGCTCAAACTCTGACCAAAATAAGCTATCAGCAGCTCATCTTTACCACCTGCTCCTCTCATTTTACTACAAAAGCCCCGTAGATGTGCCATAGGATCGCCATGCCCTTCGTACAATTCGAACTTGGGCATCTTGAACCCTGCTGGTAATTGGACGTCAGGGAAAGGGCATAGATCCTTGTAAGCCACGCTGACCTGGTTGCCTAACCCGTGTATGTTCCTGAAGGACTGCTCCAGGCTTTTAAATTTTCGCATCACTTCATCCTGCTCTGGGCTCTTAGCCCGCTTTTCAATCTCCGCCGGGACCTCAAATTGGGGGTTATAGGTATGTGGCTCGGGTGCTTTGAATGTGAGTTCAGGGGGTAATATTGTGTAGCGTGAGCCTGAAACAGCGGCTCACTGGATGATTTGTGCAATGGGGCTGGGGGAGGCGCCACAAAGACGGGAACATTCGGTGGTGGAGGGTTCTGATTGGGTGGCGGAGCTTGGGGAGCATAGGCATCCCTCCCCTGATAGTAGTGGTGTCTTGGGAAGCTTGTTCAAGGGTCGGGGGAAGGGTATTCTGGCGTGTGTCCCGGTGGGGGAGTAAGAGTGACAACTGGTTTGGGCCCCTTTTGCACCTTAGACATGGCTAGCTGCATTTCATTCATTTCCAATCTCAGTTTTTCCATATTGGCCATCGCCTCTTTCAGCATCTGATGTGCCGTCTTTTCCGACTCAACACTATTTTCTGAGCCAGTCATGCTTTTTTGGTATAGGCCCTTTTGATCTTGTTTGATAATGGTATGTTGCCAGTACGCTCTAACAAACTAACTGTCGAAACTTCTGGTAAACAACAAACTTGTCAGCGTTAAACTTTTAACACATATCGCAATTGCACGTTGTAATGTAATGTACCTAGGCATTTTAACCATTTCAATCATTTTTTTTCGGGCTTCTTGAAAGAAAGACTTCTAAAAATAGTTTTTTTTCCGCATTTTGACCCTTTTTTTTAGCAAAAGGGGAGGTTGGACCCGATGAGGGTTGCCTACGTATCTCACATCCGGTGAGAATCAAACCCGCGTAGTTCGGGCCAATAAAAGATAAACAATACTAAACATTTTTTTTTCAATTTTTATATTAAAACAAAATGGGTTTCAAAGGTTTGAATATGACCTACAAACTCGAAAATCAAACCACCCACATATTCTAGTCAAAAGATTTATAACCTCAAAACAAAAGGCCAGCTTCCTTTCCCCGTTTGACAAATGCAACCAAATGACTATTTTTGCAAATGTGGCCCCTTCCAAATCTCACATGCATTTTGAGGCCGGGGAGGATTATTTTGACACTTTACAAACTTGTCAGTTCTTTTACGAAAATAACCTTTCGACAACTGAAAGATACTCTAAGGCTATTTCGGCAAGAACGGTTTAAGACGCGGCCGAAGCTGGCTCGGCTTATTTTGACCAAAAATCCCAACGGTATTCACCTGACCGCTGACTCTTTGTTTTTTTTCTTTGTTTTTTTTTCAAATTACAATAAAAACCTGGTGTTACAAACACGGCCCTTTAGCGCCTCGGGGGCGAAGATTTTTAAGGTTGTGTGGGTCAACTGGACCAAATCTAAAACAATGACCCAAAAGGTGGCTGTTTATGCAAAGTCAGCCTTCCGGCGTCCCTTTCGGGAACGTTCGGCTATTTATGACAAAACAGCATCACCTGACTTATTCATGACTTTTTTTTATCGTTTTTCAAATTAGCAAACTCAATATTGCAAACACGGCCTTTCAACGTCTTGGGGACGAAGATTTTTAAGGCTGTGTGGGTCAACTGGACCAAATCTTAAAAATTGACCCAAAGGTGGCTGTTTATGCAAAGTCAGCCTTCCGGAGTCTCTTTCGGGAACATTCGGCTATGTCTTGATAAAACAGCGTCACCCGACTTCTTTATGACAAAATTAAAATTTGACATATATTTTTTGCCTATTTTTAGCAAAAGGTGGGGTTGGACCCGATGAGGGTTGCCTACGTATCTCACATCCGGTGAGAATCAAACCCGCGTAGTTCGGGCAGATCATGAATAAGTAAATGAACTAATTTTTTTTATTTTATTTTATTTTTTGAAGGAAAGACTTATAAAGAAGAAAGGGAGCATTTTTGCAAAGAAGAATTTCTAAGAAAATATTTTTGGAATTTTACTTTCAATGAAAGAAATGCTTCTAAAAGTATTTTTTTGAGTTTTGAATTTTCTTTTCAATTTTGAAAGAAGAAGGAAAATAATGGAAATATTTTCGGATTTTTTATTTTATTATATATATATATATATATATATATATATATATATATATATATATATTTTTTTTTAATAATTAAAAAGACTTTCTAAAGAAGTCAATAATGGAAAATAATTTTGGATTTTTTGTTTTGAAAATTGGGGGTCTAAAAAAACTTTTCTAGACTTTTTGGCAAGGCAAATATTTTTGCAACAAATAAAGATATATATACATTTTTTTTTTGGAAATAAAGAAAAACTTTTTGGATTTATATATATATTATATATTTGCAACAAATAATGAAAATCACTTCAACGCCCGACTCTTTTTATTTTTATTTTTATTTTTGGCATTTTCATAAAAAAAACCATTTTAAAACAAGACTCTTTTTCATTTTCATTTTTCATTTTCCTGGCAAAACAAACTATTTTCCTTTTCTATTTTTTGAAAAACAAGACAGAACAACGACTTTTTTTATTTATTTTTCCTTTGCTTTTCATAAAACAAACTAATAAGACATTTTTTTTCATTTTCTCAAAATTTCGGCAGAGTTTTGACAGTATTCAGGCATTGGGTTTTTTTCAAAAATAAACAAACAATTCCCTAACCGATATTTTTTTTTTCTTCAATTTCACAATATTCCTAATATTCAAACACCGGTCATCATGCGGGCGCGAGACAAATAAATGCACGGAAAACAAATAGGATGGTCTTTGCGTAGTTCAGAAGGCAGGGAAGCAGAAGGTTGCAACAAGAGGTCCCAGCACAAACTCAAGTGCATGTGTCAAAAGGAAGAAAAGACGCATTTTGAAAGAAGTGGCATGTGAACATTAAATCATGCCCAACATAACTAATCTGATAAAGAGGGCCGCACCCCAGAGGAACCGCCAAAAAGCTTAATGAAGAAAGTCATGTCCCCAGCGGACCGAACAAAATGATGAAAACTGGTATTCAGAAAAGCAAAGGGCCAGTGTCATCCCCAAATTCACGGAAGAAAAACACCGGAAGAAACGTAAGCCGACAAGAAAGCAAGACAACAAGAACAAGTTGCAGTCTAGCCTAGCTTCTTGTTTTCTTTTAAGCACGGTGTAACAAGGAGATCGGTAAGCAGTGGTAATAGCATGCAACAGCAGTAACCTTGCAGTCCCACGGTAGTCCCAGCTACCAAAACATCCCGAACTACATTGACCTGATTCCTGTTTAGCCCAGGATATGTAGGAAACCTCTGAAGCAAAGGTTCGGTCAAATCTTTTTCAAAAAAATGCTTCATACGGAGTACTCGGATGGGCAAAAATCGCTCACTTTATCTTTGCACGAAAACCCTTCGTGTCTTCGGGCAAAGAGGGGCAGCTGTAAGCACGTGATTTTTGCCCTATGAAAGAATTACTCCCAAAAAATTCAAAATAAAAAATGATTTTTCCTTGGTGTGCAATTTTTTGAATTTTTGTGGTATTTTTGTGTAATTATTTGTATATTTGTCTGTGCATGTTTATTTGTTAAATTATTAAAAATACAAAAATATATCGCATTTTGCATGTAGGATTTAATTCTACAATTGTTAGTAATTAAGTTTGTTTTACAAAAAATGAAAATCACAAAATAGGCATCTTTTGCATTTTTAGCATTTAATGTCCAATTGGACAATTTCATGCTTAATTATTACTTAGTTGTGTGTTAATTGTTATTGGGAGTTAAATTTGCGCTTTCATAACTTAATTTAGTTCTATATGATAATTTAAGCATTTTTAGAATTTAGTTTTAGAAAAATAAAAGAAGAAAAGAGAGCAAAAAATAAAGAAAATCGGAATTGGGCTCAAATTTAAGTCATAGGCCCAAAGAGACCCAACCTTCCCTATGACCCGGTCCATTCCAAACCGGGTCGACCCAGTCCAGTACCAACAACCCAACTCCCCCTCTTCATTTTCATTTTTCATTTTTACAAAACAAAAAAAATAAAAAAAAACCCTAGACTAAACTCATCCGCCCCCCTCTCTTTCTCTCTTCTCCTTCTTCTCCAAAAGAGCTCAAAGCCTCTCCCATGGCTGCCCCTCTCTCATTCCCTTCATCCCCATGCCACACACACAACCACGTCGACAACACACACACACACACAACCACGTCGACGTAACACACACACACCCGCGGCTTCACCAACATGAACGACTCCTCCTTCCTCCTCCTCGCGTCCAGCCGCTGCTGCTGCTGCTCACGCAGCTGTTTCTGCGTTGTTGCTTCATCTTCAGCTGCTACTGTCTCTTCCTCATCGTTGCTGCTGTCACTGCTTCATTTCCTCCTCCAAAAACAGGAGTCCGCCATGGCTGCTGTCACTGCTGCATTGTCGAGCTCCCACGGCTGCTGTCGCTGCTGCATCGACGAGCTTCTGCTTCAGTCAAGCTCCAATGTCCAACAATAGCGGATGCTACTGCTTCACTGATGCGAGGCTGAACGTTCCCCTCTGTTCTGTTGCTGCTGCTCACGCAGCTGCTTCTGCTTTCTTCTCCAACTGCTCCCCGCTGCTTCTGCTGTTGCTTCATCTTCTTCGTTTCGTCAAAGTTCCAGGGTTTTTCGTTGAGTCGAGGTCCGGTACGTCGAGTTTTCTGTCCGAGTTTTCCATTTCCGTTCGTCGTTGGTCATTTCTGGTTAGTTGGATTTTGAGTTCCATTTCTGTCCGTATTTTGTTTTTGATATTCTCAAATCTAAAATCGGTAAATGTTTGTTTTATTCATTATTTTGTGAATTTTTCAGTTTGTTTCATGTTTGTTTCATTGTTCTTATTTATTGTTTAGGTAAAAGTTGTTAGTTTAATGTTGGTTAGATACAAATTGAAGTTTAATTAATTATTTCTTCAATTTGTTTCATGTGTTTTATGTATTTTTCAGAAATTGTTAATATTGTTAAATTCAAGTTTAAGTTCATAATTGTTTCTTCGTCGATCTTGTTATTTGTCTAAAAGAATTTAGTTGTAATAGGTAAATATGTTGGTTTAATCATGTGAATCCGTCATATTTTATTGTTTAAAATGGATTTAATTCATGTTCATCTTGGTTTGAAGTTCATTTTAATCCAGTGATTTAATGTGAGTTTATGTTTTGGTTTTTGATTCGTTGATGAATCATGTATTGTGTTGTTAATATTGTTGTTTCATTGCTCATCCATTTTTGGTCTAAGTTAACCAGGATTGGTTCCCAATATGGTTGATTTATTCACATTAATTTGATGTTGTTCATCTGTGTTCATATGAGTTGTTGTTGAATTTGTTTAGAAATTAGTCATATTGGCTATATTTTGGTTAAGTTTGATTAATTGATTGGTTATAGCTGATGGGGTAGTTTGGTAAATCGCAGTACGTTCAGGGGTAAAATGGTAATTGCAATAAGGTCGGAGGGGTAGTTTGGTAATTGAACATTTTGTAATTCTTTATGTTAAGCATGGGGGACAAAATGTAATGGGGTGTGGGTGATATAATTGTTTAATATAAATGGGGGACAAAACATAATGTAGTGGAGGGGAATATGGTAATTATTTATGTTAGGCATGAGGGACAAGATGTAATGGGGTGGAGTTGATATATTTGTTTAATGTAGTGGGGGATGAGTGGGAAGATAGTGGGTTTGGTAGGAGAAAGTGGTTGTTATTAATTGATTAAAGGGTTTGGGATGGGATATAAAAGATAACTTGATCAGATTTTGAAAGGAGAGTTTTTAGACAGGGGAGTTTTTAGACAGACTTTTACATTTTGAGAGCTGGGGACTAAAAAAAACGGAAAGGGGACAGAAAAAGATTTTAACAGAATAAAAGGAGGACAGATTTTTACACACAGACTTTTACTCTTCTGCTTTGACTGCGATTGCACTTTGGTATTGCTGAGTTTTCAATCTGTTACTGGGTTATTCTACTGGTTGTTACTAGTTTTGCGATGTTGCTGAATCTGCTGTTGTTGTGTTATTACTGCTGCTGACTCCTCCTTCTTTTGTTCTTATACTACCATTTTCAGGTACACATTTGTACACTCTCGGCTTGAAGTGAAATGAAATATTAATTCGGCTCTGTTCCTGTTTGAATTCCTCCTGTTTAGATTTGTGTTTGAATATAATTTTTCTTTCTTTGTATAATAATGTAGTTGATTGATTAATGAGTAGTGAGGTTGCATATGTATAACTTCTTCATCTAATAATGTTAGTTTAAATTAATTAAAGAATAATTAATTTGTTTCGATATTATTGTGCATCTACCTCATGTTCTAGTTTTAGTAAATGATAAAATATTGAATAAAAGCAATCCTTCTTGGTACAAACTCGATTGCAATTTTTCGTTCGTGTTAACCGTAAACTAATAACTAATAAGTTCGACTTTTTCAGCATATAATTAATTGAGGGATTTCCTTTTATTTTTAGAGACGAACTTAATAGAAAAAATGTAGTCACTATAGGTTTATCCTTTTAAATAAAATGAGACGAGCCTCGCCAAATAAAACACACAGATTGCGGGGCCCTCACAAAAATATGTGTTAATTACTTAGAATTCGGGAGGGCCGTTTAGCAAATTTCACGGCCTTCCCAAAATAATAACGCGATAGTCTCTTTAGGCGCGTGTTTAATAGTTTACTTTCTTAAGCTTGGGTGTGCATTTCATGCGACCCAAATTCAAATCCCAAAACATCAAATAAAATGTGTTCCGGATTGTGGGTGCATTTAATGTGACGCAGTCCAAAGACGTGTTTTAAGCGATGTTCACATTCTTTTAAAAATAATAATAAAGTGGTAAAAAGTTAAAATTGGCACATCGGTTCATAATTGTATTAAAATCAGATAAATAAGCCGAGTATGACAGTTGAGCGACCGTGCTAGAACCACGGAATTCGAGAATGCCTAACACCTTCTCCCGGGTTAACAGAATTCCTTATCCGGATTTTTGGTGCGCAGACTGTAATATGGAGTCATTCTTTTCCTCGACTCGGGATTAAAATTGGTGACTTGGGACATCCTAAATCTCCCAAGTGGCGACTCTGAAATAAATAAATAAATTCCGTTTCGATTGTCCTTTAATTGGAAAAAACTCCTACGCCCATCGCGGGGGCGGAAAAAGGAGGTGTGACAACACATCGGGAAAATCCCTCACAGCTGGGACAGAATCAATACTGGGAGTCTCTGCACCGATATCCCTCACAAAGGCTAGATACGAAAGACAACCCTTCCCAACCATATGCTGGGCCTTCAAGAATAAAATTACCCTACTGGGAATATAATCAGTCAAACCTTGCCACTTAATCCGTGGCACACCCGGTATAGCCAATGTCAATGTCTTAGCATGATAGTCCAAAATAGCGCGACACATAGATAGCCAATCCATGTCCAAAATAACATCGAAATCCACCATACATAACAACAATAGATCCACTCGGGTCTACAGACCCCTAATAGTCACAACACACGACCGGTACACACGGTCTACAACAACAGTATCGCCCACTGGAGTAGATACATAAACAGGTGAAACAAGAGACTCACGAGGCGTATACAAATAACGAGAAAAGTATGATGACACATAAGAAAAGGTGGAACCGGGATTAAATAATACAAAAGCATCTCTATGGCAGACTGAGACAATACCTGTAATAACAGCATCAGAAGCAATAACATCGGGTCTAGCTGGAAGTGCATAGAACAGGCTTGACCACCACTTGATCGACCTCCCCCTCTAGGACGACCCCTAGCTGACTGACCTCCACCCCTAGCTGGGTGGGTGGGTGGTGATGAAGTAACTGGCGCTGAGGATGATAGCTGACTCCTCTACTGAGAAGAACCCGCAAGACGACAAGGACACTGCCTCCATATATGACCCATCCCTCCACACTCATAGCAACTCCTAGGTGATGGAGACGGGGACTGAAGGGAACCCCTAGCACTGGAATGACTAGCAGATGCACCTAGTATAGAAGAGCCCTGAACTAATGGAGCACAGGACGACCTCTGAGCTAGAAGGGTACTAAATGATAACTGGCCCTAATGAGAAAGTGAGAACCATGACCGGATGACACCCTATGATAACCTGGGCGAGTTAGCTGAGCATGACTGAATAGACGACCTTTGTCGTGCTGAAACTGACCTCTCGAAGGAGCACCACCATAACTACCATATCCTCGAGGCCCCTTGGCCTCCCTCTCATCTCGCTCTTGGAGAAAAACTGAATCAATCTCACAAGGAATGTCTAACACCTCCTCAAAAGTAGCACCAGTCACCCTCTCTCTGTTCATGAGAATACGAAGCTTATAAGTGAGGCCGTCAACAAACCTCCTAATCCTCTCTCTATCTGTCGGAACCAACCAAATCGCATAACGAGCTAACTCAGAGAATCTCATCTCATAATGCATAACAGTCATCTCTCCCTAACGCAACCACTCGAACTGCCTGCGCAGCTCCTCTCTACAAGACTACGGCACATACTTTTCCAAAGAGAGAATAGAGAACTGCTGCCAAGTAAGGAGTGCTGCACCAACAGGCCTACGCCTCTCAAAAGCCTTCCACCAAGTGAATGCAGCTCCAGAAAATTGAAAAGTAGTGAAAGCGACCCTGCCGGTCTCCAGAATACCCGTTGTGTGAAGAATCCTCTGACACTTATTCAAGAAACCATGGGCATCCTTTCCTACTGCACCACTGAAAGTCGGAGGCTAAAGTTTACCAAACCTCTCCAACCTACGCTGCTCGTCCTTTGGATGAATCATGTATGAAGTCCCTCTAGTAGCCAAACCGGCACCACTGAAAGTCGGAGGCTAAAGTTTACCAAACCTCTACAACCGACTAGGCTGGATGTACCCCCGGTGTCTGAAGTCCCTGCACGACCTGCTCAGGTGTGCGAGTGGCAGGAGTCTGAGTACCTCCCCCGACCTGAGAAATAGTTGCGGCTGTAGTAACTGAGACCGCCTGAGCTAGGCCAGTGCATACTGATAGAATCTGAGCCAAGGCCTCCTGAAGACCCGGAATCACAATGGACACAGCTAGTTCCTGAGCTAGTGCTATTGGAGCGTCCACAACTAGGACCTAATCCTAAATTGGGACGGCTGGTGGATCTGCATATGCTGCCCTAGCTGCTGTGCAGGGCACACCCCTGCCCCTACTGCGACCACGACCGCATCCTCAACCTCTAGTAGCCATAGCTGGTGGTACTGGTGGTCGTCCATCCTGACCGGCAGCGCGTGTCCTCACCATCTATGAGAGAATAGAATAACAGAAGTTTAGTACTCGGACCAACAGATTCGCACGACAAGAATTTCAAGAATATGAGATTTTTTCCTAAAGGTTCTACAGCCTCTCAAGGATAAATACAGACGTCTCCGTACCGATCCGCGAAACTCTACTAAACCTGCTCATGACTCGTGAGACCTATGTAACCTAAGCTCTGATACCAACTTGTCACGACCCTAAACCCAGACCCGGTCATGATGGCGCCTCTCATGAAGACAAGGTTAGCCGACACACTCCCAATTCATTTTAAGCAATAAAAATAATACAAATTTAGTTTTTAACATAATAATAATCCCAAAATAAGGTGAAACAGTACAATTGCGGAATAGACATAGCCCGACATCGGAGTGTCACCAGTCATGAGCATCTACATAGTCTATTACAGAACTAAAACAGGAGAAAATAAGATAGAGGGAGAAGCACTGGGCTGCGAACGCCGAGCAGCTACATAGTGAATGTCCGAAGTCTGTTGGAAGCTCTCAACCCTCGCAAGCAGGACCTAAAGCGCGTGAACCTGCACACGGGGTGCAAGGAGTAAAGTAAGTATTCCAACTCAGTGAGTAATAATAATAAATGAAGACTGAGCGATAAGAAACCACGTAAAGGCATATCAATAGGCTATAAAGAAGCAATATAAAGCTAGTGAAAGCAATGAAACAGTGAAAACATGTAAAGTCACCTTAGTTCATTTAAGCTTCTTTAAAAATACCTTTTTTAACAGTTAAGCAAGTAAATGACGGGCAGCTAGAAAGGATAAAGACATAAAGAACCGCCCCTCAGACACAGTACCAACAGAATCAGCCCCTTGGGAAACACATGGAACAATACCAGCTCCTCGGGCTATATCTCATATCACAATGGGTGCCCGCGCTCTCCTGGAGGGGCCCCTTACGGCCCAAGCGCAATATCAAGTCATCTCGTGGCATACTCAATAGGCTCTCGGCCTCATATCAACAACCTACCTTGTGGCGTACAATCTAAGGCCCTCGGCCTCATAATCTTAAATCAGTGTATCCTCACAACACATGCTCTCGACCTTACTCAGTCAGAATTTCATAAGCCACTCGGTCAATAGTAAAATATGATGCTCAGCCCAAATTATCATTTAGACTATCATTTAATTGTGTTAAAACAGAGTAAACATGGTTGAGTTATGAAAATAGTAAAAAAAAATATAGCATGACTGAGTACAAGTATAAAGACAAAACAGTGAGGAAATATCAATAAAAATCCCCTAAGGGTACAAATAGTTTGCACGAGGCCCAAATATGACATACATCCCAAAACATGATGATAGCAAATAGTTTTCAATCAAATACGCGGTGAAACAGTCATTCGGAATGGACTAAGTCACAATCCCTAACGGTGCACGACCCCACACTCGTCATCTAGCGTGTGTGTCACCTCAATATAGCACAACGATGTGAAATTCAGGGTTTCATACCCTCAAGACAACATTTAAAATTATTACTCACCTCAATCCGGCCCAAACTCTAGCCTGCGACGCCTTTTCCCCTCGAATCAGCCTCAACTCGTGTCGAATCTATCCAAAATCAGAATCACGACGTCAAAATATGCGAAGGGAATGAAGCTCATGCGAAAATAATCAATTTACAACATAAATCCTAAAATTAACCAAAACCCGACCTAGGGTCCACGTCTTGGAATTTGATAAAATTTATATCACTAGATTCCTTATCTCCCCACGAGTTCATACATATAAAAAGTCCCAAAATCCCACCACTAATGGCCCCTCAAATGCTCAAGTCAAGGTCTCCAATACAAAGCCCTAATTTCCCAATTCTTAACCTTTAAATTTCCATAATTACAGCTATCCGCAAAATAATACCATAGAAACGAGTTTTAGGCTCAACAATCTTACCTCAACGAAGCTCCCTTGAATTCCCTCTTCAAAATCTCTGAAAAAGCTCTAAAACCGACTTAAAAATGGTGTAATAACCCAAAAATTCGCGAAGGAAATAATTTATACCTTCTGGCCCAAGCTTTTCGCACCTACGGTCCAGATCTCGCTCTTGTGCAACCGCTTTTGCGGTCCCAAGCGCCGCATCTGCAGTCCTCACTTAAGTCCTCAGCTTTCGCATCTGCGATGCACAATCCGCACCTGCGCCATCGCATGTGCGGTTTTCCAACCGCTTTTATAGTTTCTGCCTTCCTAGGCTTTTTCTGCTTCTGCGACTCCTATCTCGCTTCTGCGAGACCGCACCTGCGGTCCCCTAGCCGCAGGTGCGGTTATGACAACAAATGGCACATTTTCAGCTGCCAAAACCAACTTCCAAACTTTCCGCCCACCATCCGAAATCACCCCGAGGCCCCCGGGACCTCAACCAAAAGCACAAACACATCATATACCACCATCCAAACTTACACCAATCTCAAAACACCTCAAATAACATCGAATCAACCAAAACACATCGGATTCAAGCCTAAGTTTCCAAAATCTTCCGAATTATGCTTTTGATAAAAAAATGTACCAATTCACGACCGAATGACCTGAAATTTTTGCACACACATCCCAAATGACACAACGAACCTACTTCACCTTCCAGAATTCCATTCCGACCCCTATATCAAAATCTCACCTATCAACCGGAAAACGCCAAAATTCCAATTTCGCCAATTCAAGCCTAAATCTACTCCGGACCTCCAAAACACATTCTGATCATGCTCTTAAGTCCCGAAGCTATCTGAACCATCGGAACTCACATCCGAGCCCTCTAACACATAAGCCAACATCCGGTCGACTTTTCCAACTTAAGCTTTCTCAAAAGAGACTAAGTGCCTCAAATCTTACCAAAACCTTTCTGAACCCGAGCCAAACAACCCGATCACACATAGAACTGATAAACAAAACAATAAGAAGCAGAAATGGGGGAAACGGAACGGTAACTCATGAAACAACCAACCGGATCGTTACAAAAGGGGAACAGGGTTCTAGTATTCAAAACGATCGATCGGATCGTCACATATGTTACAACTCTTATGTTGCTTTCTTCTATTATTAATCATTCATCATGCTACTTCATTATTTGCATGAAGTACGAGGGATATTAAGGCACTGTTACTTTTTCATCTGGCTTAAGCCTTATACACAGCGTTATCCGGTTCTTATGCCAATGATGGGAGGTAACATAAACGCACAAGATAGTCGAGTTGATTGCAAACTGACCCGAATATCATTATCATTAAATATTCATAGTTAGTTGAATATTTGATACGGCAATAATTTCGTTCAGTGGCATCCATTAAAAAGGGGAAAAGAAAAGGAACGGCCAATCTTTTTTCCGTAATATATAATACATGATTTAGTAAAATGACGACTAATCATAAGATTTAAGGGTCTCTAGATAACATCTTTATGCTAGATTTACCACATCGAATTAGAGAGATAACTACATTTTGTAATAGCTACTATAATTTCATTAGTTACAACGACAAAGAAATATGTTCTACCATTTATCCATGACTTGTGGCCAATCTTTTTTCATTAGTTATATAGCATTACCATTTATCCATGACTTGTATTACAAAACAAGTCCAACAAGTGTATTACAGTGTAATATAGAGGTGAATTTACAGTGTAATTGTTACTAATCTATGTTAGAAATCAGAAAATTAGAGAGGGAGAGAAATATTAGTTCGGTAAACAAAACATAAAATAATTTCCGAGCCCACAAGTTGCTTGTGTGTTGTCCTTAAGGAATTTAATCCCGTCACTATTATCCAAGGTTATGAATTACTTCTTCCCAAGATAGAACGGAAAAAACTATTCTGTAATACTGGAAATCGAAATTATAGAACTTCAGCGAACTCAACAAATGGAGCAAATCCCACTTGACACTTTGTTTATTTGGAAAAGCTATGCAACAATATAGAAAATAGGGGAGAAGTTTCCAGATTTTGCACGTCTAAAAAATGAGACCAATCCTTTAAATTTATGGACAATGAAAGGGTGAGTTGAAGAGGTGAAATCCAATAGGTGCCTCTTCCATTTCCTATCCACACCCTTTAGAAAAACCCCAACAGTAATTATGTTCTATATATATATATATATATATATATATATATATATATATATATATATATATATATATAGTATACTTTAACTACATATCTATAAATATTTGACTGTGAACCCAGTTACTACTGTCTATTAACTTGAGGTCGCACTAGAAATTCATAACAACAAATATTGGATCCGCCTCTGCCAACTTCTGCCCACAATATTTATCTTTGTTTTCCCTTTTCTCCATAGACTCTCTGCAAAATGGACCAGCTCTAACAAGTGGTGCAACTGGAAAAGTTTTGGTATTATCATTAGAATCGATCACTTTAAGTTTTTTTTAGGTGAAATGTCAATTCTTTTGAAAGCAAAAGGAAGAACAGAAGGATCCCGAAGTGGGCTCTGCTGTAAGATTGTTTTCGGCAACCAAGTTTCATCAACTTCGTTTAAATTAATTGTGACATTTTATATTGTGACAACTCTATTCTCCCTCTATAGGCACAAGTCAATTTTGTTTTGAAATCATAGGACAGATGGATTCACCTTAACTTTCTTTTTTTTTTTTTTTTGGGCGTCAACAGTCTAATAGACTTATAGAACATGGTTCTATGGTTGGTCCGTGACCCCAATATGGCCGAGGGTATGAAATAAGTTCTTTTGTAATCAAACTTTGGACCATATGCTAGATGTTACAATTTAACGGATTAGGACTCTTCAACGTTGCACAAAACACGTCCTTTCAGTTGGCACATTCCAATTTTGGTAGGGTCTTGTTTGAATTCCAAGCTCCAGTCATAACAATTTTTTCCAATTTTGACTGAAAAACTGGCTTATAATGTCCCTGTTTCTTCTTTGCCAGCAAGATTGGTTTCTAGTAGAGAATGCTAAAATTGCTAGTTACACACTGAGAAATTCAAAGTCAATTCCAACCAATGACAAATAAGAACGTGCATACATGTGTATGACTAATTGTAATTTAATGACTCATCTTCTTGGCTAAATGAATTTATAAGTGATTGGAAAGTCCGAGACAAAAACATAGGTGTGAAAAAATGACAAGGTTCCTGTGAAGTTAAAGGTGTAACTGGATAAGAAGAAATTAACGTGGTAGCAATCAACAACCAATCTTTTCAATCAGAAATGACTATGTTTCACTGTTTATAGGTCTTACCTATTCAAAATGGGTTATTTTTAGTCCTTCTGTTGAAGTATCCAAAGAATCACAATGTGCCTTTTTTTTTATTGATTAGACAGGATTACATGGTTTATCCTAATTACAGATTAGCAGATTCAGTTAATCTTTAATATAGTGTTTTTATTCATGAAATACTACTAGTTGATAAGTTAGTAAAAGAGCAGTAGAATTCATGACTAAAACATTGCGACATCGTGACGATATGGCAATAATGTACTTAATGGAAGAAAACAAGAAAGGTGTCTTCCACTATGCTTCATATTTTATTTGTATGTGGAGGGAGAATATATTATTATTATTATTATTATTATTATTATTATTATTATTATTATTATTATTATTATTATTATTATATTCTATGACGGATTAATCTAGTTGGTAAGATTTCTAGCTGTCTAGAATGCCGCCTTCCTATTCAAAACAGAAACGTAACTCAGTGCTTCACTCTGGTCACATTTTCTATTTGAGTCTTGTTTCTCACTGTACTTAGACATTAGCTAGTATATATCTCTCCCCATGGCACTGGTATTAAGTACGTCATGGTTCGGGGCTTTAGCCCCATGGCACTGGTATAAATAAAAATCGTAAATATTCTTACAAAAATTATTGAATTCAATGTCCTTTAGCATGTCAATTTTGTTCATACCATATAATTGAATCAATTCAAATTGTTTAACTATGCACCTCTTCAGCTTTAAAGATATATCTGTTCCTCTGGAGTTCATTGAACTGGTACAAACAGATTTAGACTCAAGTCGTAATCAACAAATCTTTGCACTTTCTATGTTGATACTGTGGCTGATTACCGTGGCATTAGGTTTAAGTCAATAAACGAAGGATTTATTTTAAAAAATGGCCAGTAATCGAGAAATTTTGGAGTCTCAGGTCCCATAATGTAGTTACATCCCATCAAGTAAACAAGATTCCACTATGATTTGCCTCCATTAGCCAGGGTGGAGATAAAAAGTACGTTCGGATATGAATTCCATCAAATTAAATAACTTTTGCTCAAATAATATAAAACTCAAATAATATTTCGTATTAAAAATTATTAAATATATAATATACTAAATTTATAACTCAATTAATAGCACTTAACTTCGATGTCGTAAACTTTAGAACTAATAAAGTTGAAATCATGGCACGTGTATGCCATTATAGCTAGAATCATTGTTCATGATGATTAATAATTGATTATAAGTGATACGTCCATTATACTAAGATTGTCCAATGGCCATTAATTACTATATTCCCTGTCTCCTCCTTTTTCCTTATAATCCGTGGTGGCACCTCATTAACCACTAACTCTTAAATTTTCCTCTCTAATGACAATCATTTCTTTTAGATTTTCACTGATGTCAAGTATAGTTTAGAAGTTGACAGCTCTGAAATTCTTTTATTAGATTATATTTTTGTGTCAATGCATTCTGCAATATATTATCATGTAGCTTTTTGCTTGTCACTTATGATTATTGTATCATGGTTAACAACATGGGAATCCTACTTATATCTCTATCAGTGGAAAACCAGGTCAATGAAACGCGCATCATGTTTCTTTTTTACTTGTATAGAAGAAAAAAAAACATACTCATGTTACAATCACCTCTTAACAAAATCAATATTTTTGGTGCAGCCCGATACACTAAACTCCTATTATTTACGAGTTTCAAGTAAGGTCGGGGGACCACATTGGGTTATTGGTCATAGTCTCACTTTGCATTTATCATGAGACTATTTTCACTATGTGAAATCCTGGCCTTTTGATGACACGGGAATAACTGTTAGTGTTGCGTCAAGGCTCCCCTCCTATTTGATAATCATAAAATACTTAAAATGTCTATACATTATATTTCAACACTATCTACTTTTAATGTCCTTTTGTAAAGCCACCAAGTAATTGCAATTGGTGTAATTACTAGGGTAGTAATTACGCATCCTAGTAATTACAAAGTATTATAATTACGACTATCCGTTTGTTTGTCATAATATAATTACAGTGTAATTACTAGTGTACTGTTTGATTGCACGACTGTAATTACACAATTAGATTAAATTATAAATATAAATCTAATTATCGAAAATTTAAAATTAAAATTTAATAGATATATTCCTTTATAAATAATATTAAATTTGACATTTAAGATAGATATTCTTTTTAAAAAATATATTAATTACAAATCATATATTTGTAACTAATATTATAAAATTAATTGATATATATTTTTAAAATTAATAATATTTTGCTTTAATCAATTATAAAATCTAAAAGTACAGATTTTGTAAGAACATCATGGACTGCATGCTTGATAAAATGATTAGTATTTAGAAATAAAATGATTACTCAAATCTTTTACAAAAAATAATCTATCAATTTTAACTGAAAAATAAATGACACGCAATCTAAATTAATAAGTGAATACTACTAAAGCAAATAAAATAGATGCAAAAATACAACATAAATTTAAAATCCAAAAAAATATAATACTCTTATGTAAAATTACAACATAACATAAAATAAGTTTCAACATAATTTAAGTAAATGTAATTCAAAAGAAAGGGAAAATATTAGTCTATAACCTCATTCAGCAATGAGATTCTACTTTAATGATATTACTCATTATATGTTAAGTTTATTAATGATTCAATATTTTTAATATTAGGAGGAGTAGTTTCAAAACTAGAATAACAACACAATTATGTTAAATGAAGAAAACAAATATGAGCAACTATATGGAATCATAAAAAATGAAGGTTAAAAAATGAGAATATTATTTGAATATTAAAAAGTAATCTATCATTTTAACTATTTTAACATAGTTAAGTTTGAATATAGCTTCATCCAATAACAAACTTTAACTTTAATGACATCACTCATTACAAGACAAGTTTATGGATAACTTCTTCTTTCTAAGATTATGGAGGTATTATTTTTTAGATAAATTAGAATAATAACATAGCTAAATATAATTTAAAAAAATAAAGAAAAATAATTAAGAAAGAAACAAAATATGAGAAATTTTGTAAAAACACGTGAAGTAAAGGTTGGGAAATGAGAAATAAGAAAATAAAAAAATAAATAATGTAAAAGCATATATTAAAAATAGAATTTAAAAAGGTAAAAAATTAAAAATTAAAAAGAAAAAATAATACAAATAAAAAGTAAATTAAAAAGAAAATAAAAGAGATTAAAAAAATAACTTGGTAATTACATCATGTAATTACTAACAATTCTCAGCTACCCCTCAAAATTATAGAGTATAATTATACCCAATTATATGCTGACCAGGTAATTACTTTGTTAGACAAATATGCCAAAATTAATTACATCCAATTACTGAATAACTTTCCAAACAGGCCTCAGAGCTTTTGAAAGATTCAAAAGGTGTGAAGATAATAGAGGAATGATCTTTACAAATTTGAGGATGGAAATTAATTAAGATTTGGCTCTCAGAAAAAGTATTTCACCACGGTAGCACTCAAAAAAGTGAAAGAGGTGCATTAGGACAAATGTTAGGAGGGCCTAGGGAGCACGAAAAAGGTATTTTCAGTCACATCCACCATCCAACTTTTGGCCTCAAGTTCTGTCTCATCCTTGAACCAGATATATCGGTATAAGTTGGAAAAAATTTATTTTGTCTCACACAACTAACGCTAGTTGTGTGAGACCTCTTTTTTGTCTCACTATTGTGTGGTTCTAGAATTTTGTGAACCCAAATATACAAGATATGGGTTCACAAATATGTGAGATAAAAAAAGAGGCCTCACACAACTATTATTGTTGTGACAAACCATAAAATCACTCGTATAAGTTGGATGTTAGTTCTAGTCTTTTCCCCATAGGCTGCTCAAGATTTTCAAAATCCTTCTCTGCACCATGTGGAATGTCTACTCACAAAGTAATTGTGTCCAGATTTATCTATTCACACACGCACACACAAAGACATACGTGTGCAGAAGTATACAAGCTACGACAGAGTTAATTGATTCCGAATGAATGAGATCTTAATATATTTACATTTTAATTTTTTCCATATTACATCTTTCAAGCCGAAATTCATATTACAAAAATGGTTGGTGCAATTACCTTCCTTTTCTGCGATAAGTGGTTCTATTGGTGTTTCGGATAATTTGGACAAAAAATTCTCTTCACAAGTCCTTTACTTATGCTTCTGATGAGGAGGATTTGTTAATAGAAACCACACCTTCTTACACTCTATGAAACAACCCTTGTCCTCCGTCAATGCTTACATGTTTGTCAAAGATTTGAGTCTTTAGTTCCTAGTTTATTTTAATCAAATATGTCTGAGTTACAATCTTATGTATGTAAGAGGGCTAAGCATATTATAAAGTAATATTTCTATAACGTATACTTATTATTTAAGTTAGTTCATTCAGATGCACGAGGCGTGCTCCTACTCTTTCTTTGTCAGGTTACAAGACTTTTTCATGATTAACAAAATGGATACTGGAATCTGGAAAAGAATGGAAAAGAGACCCAAAAGAGAAGGAACAATAGTAGAAAAATTATTGTTTGTACTTTTAATAGAAAAATTAAATTTGAGACATTCAACCATTATATCATCTTGAATAATAGTTTCTTAATTGTTTATGTGGGCTTGACATGATTAAACTGGTGCTTTTGCTCTTCTGGCTTAAAGAAACATGCTTTTATATTTCTTAGGCCTCCCCACTAAGGCAGGAGGGTAACACCAAAATGTGGTTCTTTTTGACTCAAAATACGGAAATAAGTGTTAAAAAAAAAGTTACTAAACTATATATAACGCCACAAAAAGTGGCGTTACAGTAACGGTAATTGCACCGTTACTGTATAGCGCCACTTTTTGTGGCGCTATATTAATTAAAGGCTGACATAGCGCCACTATTAATGGCGTTATACGCCTTATTAAAAATCCCTCCGTCTTCTTCTTCTTCGTTTCATCTCCATTATTTTACTCCGGTCCCCCCGATTCTGCCCCATTTTAAAAAAAAAAAAATGGGTCCCCCGGCACATAAAAGTTGAAGATTGGTGGTCCCACTTCGTGTTATTGTGGATTCACTCTTCCGGAGTCAAAATTTCAATCTATTTACATTCCGAAAATTCTAAATCGAGGTATTTCGATTTATTTTAAGTTGAAACTTTTATAACAATGCATATTACTTGATTTGTATGTGTTCTATTTCGGTTTGTGTTTATTTTTTCCGAAACTAGCATGTTAAATTTTATCCGGATTTAATTTTAGTGTTGTATAAAAATATGTAAATTAGTTTAAAAAATGTGTTTGTTAATATCCTCATGTATATTTATGTGTTTTTATGCCGTTTGGTTT
The DNA here is from genome assembly GCF_000393655.2 of Nicotiana sylvestris. Taxonomy (NCBI): domain Eukaryota; kingdom Viridiplantae; phylum Streptophyta; class Magnoliopsida; order Solanales; family Solanaceae; genus Nicotiana; species Nicotiana sylvestris. The sequence goes on from NC_091063.1 coordinate 129,880,392, forward strand.
AGATTATTTTTTAGCGTAGTAAAATGTAGACCTTTTTAGCGTAGTAAAACGTAGACCCTTTTAGTGTAGTAAAATTTAGAGTCTTGTAGCGTAGTATTGTGTAGTATTTTAGCTTAGAATTCATTTTGTTTAATTATCTTATATTGTGCCACTGAGCCTCTAAATATCTAGCCCGAAACCAATAGGTATATATATAAAATTATATATATATATATATATAATTTTTACAATTAATTTATTAAAAAATCTGAATAAAAATTATAAAAAAAAACATAAAATTATTAATGATAGTTTGGTACTACTGGGCCTCAGAAAATCTAGCACGAAACCCATAATTATAAAATTTATATATATATAATTTTTACAATTAAGTTATTAAAAAATATGAATAAAAATTATAAAAAAAAACATAAAATTATTAATGATAGTTTGGTACCACTGGGCCTCAGAAAATCTAGCACGAAACCCATAATTATAAAAATTATATATATATATATATATATATATATATATATATATATATATATATATATATATAATTTTTACAATTAAGTTATTAAAAAATATGAATAAAAATTATAAAAAAAACATAAAATTATTAATGATAGTTTGGTACCACTGGGCCTCAGAAAATCTAGCATGAAACCCATAATTATAAAAATTATATATATATATAATTTTTATATATATAATTTTTACAATTAAGTTATTAAAAAATATGAATATAAATTATAAAAAAAAGATAAAATTATTAATGATAGTTTGGTACCACTGGGCCTCAGAAAATCTAGCTCGGAACCCATAAGTATATATATATAAGTTTTACAATTAAGTTGTTAAAAAATATGAATTTAAATTATAAAAAAACACATAATTATTAATGATAGTTATTAAAAATTATGAATTTACAGTTGACGACATGGATGCACCTATACATCCCGGCCCTCAGACGTCGGAGCTACTACCCCTACAGCCCAGCATAGATCCGAGCATATATGGGGGGAGAGTTGCTTACGCAGACTTTTCGGGGCAGGAGAGTGGATTTATTGTGGGAGTTTTTGACTCCTCCCCGCGTTCTACATCCCCGTGTGGTCCATCACCTGGAGGAGATGGGATTATATAGGATCATTAGCATTGGCCGGATACAGCTCGACTATGCTTTGATCACGGCGTTGATTGAACGGTGGCGACCAGAGACACACACTTTCCATCTGCCCATCGGCGAAGCCACCATCACACTCCAGGACGTCGAGATTTTATATGGCCTGTCCACTGATGGCTTGCTAGTTTTACTGCCTGGGAATATAAGATATTTTAATCGGGATTCATATATGGATATGCTGCACAGGCTCACAGGCTTCAGGTCCGAGGACCCAGATGTAGCAATTGGGAGCAGTCGTATGCAGTTGGTCCCCATTAGAAGTTCAGCAATCAGGCGCCCACCTGGAGAACAAGGGAAGACAATTCAAATTTCAAGGGAAAGCAGTTTCGAAGGAAGACAATTCAAGTTTCAAGGGAAAATAGTTCGAGTTTCAAGGCAAAGTAGTTCAAGTTTCAAAGGAAGACAGTTCAAGTTTTGCCAATCAGGCGCTCACCTGGAAAACAAGGGAATTCACTTCAGAATGCAATTCAAGTCAGCAACAAAAGAATCTCACGGCAAGAATGTGAGTCAATAGTCCGAGAAGATCCACGATACTATCACCGACGACTCAGCGGAGGTGGATGTGGAGCAATATACGAGGCTGTTGTTGCTCCTTCTATTTTGGGGGGGTCTTGTTCCCGAACACTTCGGGGAACCTAGTGAGCCTCCGTTTTCTGCATCATATTGCGGACTTCGATGATACAGTCAGCTACAGCTGGGGTGGTGCTGTCCTATCATTTTTGTACAGGCAGATGTACCGGGCATCCATGGGCACACAGAGAGACGTTTCTGGTTTTTTGCCACTTCTACAGGTGAAAACTTATTCAAATAATATGTCCTTTAGTTACAATTCTACCTAGTTATAGTTAATCTTTTCGTCAACTTTGTATGTTAGGTTTGGGTGTGGGAGCGATTTCTGCAGCTTCGGCCACCTCTACCACAGTTACCGGCTAATGTACATATTCCTGATCTCCCTCTAGCTTGTAGGTGGGTATTGCGTCGTAGACTTGCACGAGAGTATCATGGCCATCATAGTCTCCCCTTCTGTAGGGATGTGTTGGATTTTCTGGAGGACGCACAGGTGAATATCTAACTAAACTTACCAATTATTGTTTAACTAGGTGTTGCGCATACTAACGGTTTGTGTTATTATTTGATAGTTCATCTGGATGCCGTACAACGAAGAGCTGATAGGTACCCTGCCAGCGTATTGCACGCACGACCGCCATATTTGGAGGGCTTCCGTCCCTCTCACGTGCCTTGATATTGTCGAGCATCATGCCTCAGAGCGAGTATTTTGTCAGTTTGGATTTCCGCAGCCTATACCGACTCGGCCTGCATGGGATCCTTTACATTATGAGAGGGATGATTGGATAAGGGTGGACGACACATTTATTGATTGGCTGGCAGCACAGTTGGGTATTTGGGACAGCCGAGGGGACTTGACCCCAGCTCCGCAACACTTTCCTATCAAAGTTTATATGGCATGGTACCGCACTTTTTCCCGACTTTTTATCGGGAACCCAGTTCATCAGGTAGATGGTCGGTACGTCTCATATGCCGGGAGACATGAGGCTCTGGTATGTTTTCTTTTATTATCAATTACATTAATAGTAATTTCTAGTCAAATACATAGTTTATATTAAAAACTTTTGTGCAGGCGATTGGATTGCATACCGTATATCGTATGGGGCAGCAGATGCAGAGTTATATCCACGATCCTGTGATCATGCAGGACTATAGTCATCGCTTCATGGATGTGGCTGCCCAGACACTGCAGCGAGGCCGATCGGATCAGTGTTTGGCACACGAGCCAGATTATGTTGACCCAGCCACGTACCAGCGAGGTCGTGGTATGCCACGAGGTGGTTTCTGACGAGCTGCTGCTGCTCCCCGACAACCTGCTGGTGCCAGACGACGTGGTCGTGGGCGGAGAGGAGGTCCCCAGCAAGGGGGGTTTGAGGCTCCTACTGATGATGTTGCTGCTGATATGGGAGGTGGCATGCATGAGACCGACATGCCATCTTACAGCCTTGGCATTTATGACACTTCAGGGACGTCGCAGGTGACCCCATCGAGTCAATTCTTGATCACGGGCTCGGATTTTCAAGGAGTGGAGTTGGGTAGATATTTCCCTGGCCCGTCTACCACTGATGAGTCTCGACCGATCCGAGATTTTGATAGTGGGCACCGACTGAGTTATGGCAGCTCATCACATGCGCAGGTATGAGTTTATTAGTATTAATTTTATTACTGTTTTTACTATAACTTATTTATTTTCTTTAACTTTATTAATTTACTTTTTTAGGCTTCATGCGATGCTGCGACAGATGACTACATTCAGGATCCAGACACGATTATGGTAAGACAATATAATTTTTTGTGAATTGTTATGTAGTTTTCTATACTAAGTTTGATATTATTATGTAGCCTTCTACTGGACCTGACAGCACCACTGATACATGTCATCCTGTGCCGCATCCGGCCATAAGGAGACGACTTGATGATGATGATCCTGATAGCGTACCCGGGCGGCAGGGGATGCGCCTCAGGCCAACGGCTACTTTGAGACACACCGGATGCGGGACACATTGATTCGGTCTTCCATTTTTACGTTTTTTTGGCGTAAATAATATTTTTGTATACATTAATAACAATATTTAATCGAATATGACAGTTACTTTTTTAGTTCTCATTTCGTTTTATAGTATTTGGTATAGTAACACAACAACTTAAACTTAACTTCCACTTAAATTAAAATAAAATTTAGTACAACAAACATGGAAAACATTACTACAACACAAACACAAACATAACAGGCCAACATAATAAAAATACATGAAATATGAAAATGACACTAAACACATACACGCCAATGTTTAGTCCCAATTGCCATTTATTCTTCGCTCCAACCACTTAAATCGTTCTTCTATTTGTTCTTTTTCTTCTTCTAACTCTTTCACTCTCGCCTTCACCTCCGCAAGTGCCCGTTTATATTTTTCGTTGCGTTCCTTGTGTGCTTCACAATTCCATTCTGTTCTCCATTTTTTATCTTCCACCTCCTTCAGTTTCTCCCTCATTTCTGTAATAATTCTATCTCCCTCCTTTTGTATTCTCTGCTGGTATAACCACATATTATGAAAATCCTATAATCTCTTCCTGTCCTGATAACATGGTTCCTCAGCCCATTCATCAAATTCACAAGTAGGTTCGTCGGGTTGCTTGTACAACATGTTCATACAACACCAATAGCGGCGTCCAGTGTTAGCACCTTCCCACCCACAATCCATCATGCATGGTTTTCCACAGAAGCAAATTGGTGAACGACCAGGTTGAGCCATTTGTGAAATATTTGCTTATAATAAAAAAACCTTACTTACTTTTAATGAAATATTTCTGGGGGAAATTTTGAGCACACAAAATAACTACATTGAGCCCATTATTTATAGGCGAAACAACACACATATAGCACCATATCTAATGGCGCTATATTAGATAGCGCCATATCTAATGGCGCCATATCATGATGTTGACAAGACAAGACAACACACACATAGCGCCATATATATGGCGCTATATTTTGCGTATTAAATATCGTGATGTCGACAAGACAACACACACACATAATAAATATACCGAAAATTATATTAAATTATTATTTAAATAGGTAAAATGGGGAAGTACAAATCATAATTAACAAACAAGGAAATTTTATTTCATAAATACTTAAATCGTATACATAACAACTAATTATTACAACATGAACTCATGGGTAGTTAGTTACAATAGAAGAACACCCGCCCTGATCTTGATTACTGTTGCCACCCAAAGGACATTTTCTACGGTCGTGTCCTGTTTGCGAGCATATACCACATTTGTGCACATATACGGTATCACTAACATCCATTTGGTTCCGTATATGCGTTCTCTTCTGCACCTATCTTTTACGCAAATAGGACTTGTTACACACCATTTTAAATGGTTCTGGGGGCCAGTAATGCTCAGCACCCACTGGCTGCAACTGACCACTATTTGTGTTTAGGTATTTGGAAACACTATATTGTTGATCAATATAGTTGGTCTCCGCATAACCAACGCGTTGAAAATACTTGATGGCATATGAGCAAGGCATGTGGTAGATTGACCATTTCCCACATGAGCATAACCTTGTAGATTCATTTACAGTATGTACATTATTACCCCGATTATGCAGGATATCGGTGCGAACTTCAAAAATACCTCGTTCATTATCATATTGCAAAAAGGAATGCCAATGTGCTCGCCGTCTGTATTTCTCTAATCTCTTCATAGGCACTGGCATAAATTCAACACCCCTTTCCATCAATTCCGTTGCAGCTGCAGACCGTTGCACAAACCTCTCCGCCATCTGCTTGAACGACATACGCACCATGGCTGTGACAGGCAATCCTCTTGCCGACTTTAATAACCCGTTGAAGGACTCTGACACGTTTGTAGTAAGAATTCCCCAGCGTCTGCCACCATCTGCATGCAATTCCTGTTTAGCCCAGGATATGTAGGAAACCTTTGAAGCAAAGGTTCGGTCAAATCTTTTTCAAAAAATGCTTCAACGGAGTACTCGGATGGGCAAAAATCGCTCGCTTTATCTTTGCACGAAAACCCTTCGTGTCTTCGGGCAAAGAGGGGCAGCTGTAAGCACGTGATTTTTGCCCTATATGAGAATTACTCCCAAAAAATTCAAAAATAAAATGATTTTCCTTGGTGTGCAATTTTGTGATATTTTTGAATAATTATTTGTATTTGTCTGTGCATGTTTATTTGTTAAATTAATAAAAATACAAAAAATATGTCGCATTTTGCATGTAGGATTTAATTCTACAATTGTTAGTAATTAAGTTTGTTTTACAAAAAAATAAAAATTACAAAAATAGGCATCGTTTGCATTTTTAGCATTTAATGTCCAAATATACAATTTTATGCTTAATTATTACTTAATTGTGCGTTAATTGTTATTGGGAGTTAATTTGCGCTTTTATAACTTAATTTAGTTCTTAATAATAATTTAAGTATTTTTATAATTTAGTTTTAGAAAAATAAAAGAAGAAAAGAGAGCAAAAATACAAAGAAAAAATCGGATTGGGCCACTTCTTCAAATTTCAACCCCAGGCCCAAAAATACCCAACCTTCCCCATGACCCGGTCCATTTTAAACCGGGTCGACCCAGTACATAACCCAAATACCCAACACCCCCCTATCTTACACAAAACAAAACAAAAAAAACCCCAAAAAACCCTAACATTCTTTTCTTTCACTGTTGAATGCCCGCCCTCCTCTCTTTCGTTTCTTCTTCCTCAAGCTCCAAGCAAGCCATTAATGGCTACCCTCTTCACCATCTCCACACACCCACCACCCTCCAACGCCATCTCACTAGTAATTCGAAGACACCAACCAGCTGTGAAAATCCATCTCCTTCGCGCACACATAAAAAAAATATAGAGACGAAACGGAAAAGAGAAGTAAGTGGAGGAACGTCAAAAAACAGTAAGTATTTTAGCTCCGAAAAGCTGTGAAAACGCAACTGAAGCCCTGTCCGAAACAACTCCAAAACGCAGCAATGAGAGCTGCTCGAAACCAGCCCAAAAACGAGCTCCACCGTTGCTCTGTCGTGCTGCTGCGTCGCTGCGTCTTCAGCTTCACCTACTGCTTCTTTTGCTTTGTTTTTAACAGCTCCAGCCACCGCCATTTTTAAGCTCGCCATTGCTACTCCTGCTACATCCAGTCGTCGACGACGAACAACTCGTCGACCTCCAGCAGACCCAAACAGTCCACCCCTCCCCATGACTGCCTCGTCGAGCGTCTACTTCAAAACCAAGCTACACCCACTGCGTCTGCTACTGTTCTGCGCTTCTACTTCTCCATTCCAGTTGCCTCGACTGTTTCTGCTTCTTGCTGCTTCTACTAAGATCCAGCCATGACGAGTAGTTGAGTTTAAAACAAACCTCCACTGCTGCGTCGTCCAAACAAACCCCCATCGCTACTGCCTCTTCTTCGTCGAGCTCCAACCGAACATTGTTGTTTCTTCTTCCTCACTCAACGCTGCTGCCTTATTCGCCACTTCTGCTGATATCCATCAGTATTATTAAGCCTTTTTTTTTGGCTATTGAGAACTTTGTTTGCTGTTATTAAGGTTCAATCCGTCGAGGTCGTCGTTTGTCGTTCTGAGTTCGTCAAGTTTAAAAAGGAAGGTGGGTTTTTCGTTGTTCGTCAAGATCCGGTATGGCGAGGTTGTTTGTTCAAGTTGTCCGTTTCCAGTCAAGCTCGTCCTTGTTCATTTCCAGTTAGTTGGCTTAAGTTTCGAATCTGTCCGTATTTTGTTTTGATATTCTCAAATCTAAAATCGGTAAATGTTTGTTTTATTCATTATTTTGTGAATTTTTCAGTTTGTTTCATGTTTGTTCCATTGTTCTTATTTATTGTTTAGGTAAAAGTTGTTAGTTTAATGTTGGTTAGATACAAATTGAAGTTTAATTAATTATTTCTTCAATTTGTTTCATGTGTTTTATGTATTTTTCAGAAATTGTTAATATTGTTAAATTCAAGTTTAAGTTCATAATTGTTTCTTCGTCGATCTTGTTATCTATGTAAAAGAATTTAGTTGTAATAGGGAAATATGTTAGTTTAAATCGCTTGAATCCGTTGTTTGTTGTAGATTTAATTCATGTTCATCTTGTTTGAAGTTCGTTTTTAATTCAGTGATTTAATGTGAAGTTATGTTTTGGTTTTTAATTTTTGAATCATGTATCTTTGTTATAATTTTGTTGGATTTAATTTAAAAAGATCAATTGATTATTTGGAGATTAGTGATTTGAATATGTTTATTTGTTTTTTTAAAGTTTAATTCGAATTTGAATAAAGCTTGTTTGTTATTGTTGTTGAATTTTTTTCATTTATGTTCATATTTTGCTTGATTGTTCTTGAATCCGAAATTAGTATAGTTTGATCTTCTTGTTTGTTGATTATCATTTTTTGATTATTTCTTCATTTTTGCTTCATGATTTTTGTTTAGTTTTAATATATAAAAAATTGTTGGTTGTAAAGTTGTTAGATTTTAAGTTCAAATGATTATTGAATTTAGAAATTTGAATATACTTGTTTGTTGTTGTTGTTGTTGAATCTGAAAGTAGGTTTGTTTGTTGTTAAAGATGTTGTTCAATCAAGATAATTTTAGTTGTTTCTTTGTTGTTCATCATTTAGTTTGAATTTGTTGTTGAACATTGTTAGAAATTGGTCATATTTGCTATATTTTGGTTAAAATTGATTAAGTGAATTGGTTGTAGCTGATGGGGGTAGTTTGGTAATTTGCAGTACGTTCAGGGGTAAAATGGTAATTGCAATAAGGTCGGAGGGGTAGTTTGGGAATTGAACATTTTGAATAATTCTTTATGTTATGCATGGGGGACAAAAAGTAATGGGGTGTAGGTGATATAATTGTTTAATATAATGGGGGACAAGACATAATGTAGTGGAGGGGAATATGGTAATTGTTTATGTTAGGCATGGGGGACAAGATGTAATGGAGTGGGGTTGATATATTTGTTTAATTTAGTGGGATTAAAATGGGGATGAGTGGGAAGATAATGGGTTTGGTAGGAGAAAATGGTTGTTTTATTAATTTATTAAAGGGTTTGGGATGTGATATATATAAGAGGCTTGATCAGATTTTAAGAGGACACAGACAGACATATAGAGAGAGAAAAAAAAAGAGCTGAATATTTAAGAGAGAAAGAAAATTCCGAAAAAATATTAAAACTTTCAAGAAAAAAAATATACAAATAAAAAAGGAGTTGGAAATTAGAAGAGAGTGTAGTACACACCTGATAAATATTCTGATATACGGGTTTAGAAAAGAAGGGTTGAACATTAATTAGCCTTTCAAATCTGAAAAATTCCCATGGTTTCTGTCCGTTATTTTCGGCGTTCCTGGATTTTATTTTGAATTTTCAAATCTGTCACTAGGATTTTGCTGACTGGTTATTGCTGGTTATTGTTGCTGTTGCTGGTTACATTTTACGTTGCTGACTTTCTTCTTCTTATATTGGCAATATCAGGTACACAACTGTAATTTTGGCATTTTGTAAACTGAAATGAAGAATGGAATGTTAAATTTCTAATTTAGTTTTATTTTTTTTTAAAATTGTATTTAGATTATTTCATGTATTATTGTCACACCTCCTTTTTGCGCGCCCGCCCCCGAAGGGTTAAATGCGCGAGGGAGTTTTTCCAATTTAAGTGACAATATTCGAAATGAGATTATTTATTTAAATTCAGAGTCGCCACTTGGGAAAGGTTTGGCTTTTGGTGTGCCAAGTCACCGGTTTATCTTGAATCCCAAATCGAGGAAATTTTTGACTTTTCCAAATGAAGTCTGCGAACCAGAAATTCTAAGTAAGGAATTCTGTTGACCCGAGGGAAGGTGTTAGGCACCCTCGAATCCCGTGGTTCTAGCACGGTCGCTTAAATTATTATAATGGCTAAATATCTGATTTAAATACATGTTGTGACTTATGTGCTTTTATTAAGTTTAAACCGCTTTTATCATTATCACTTATTTTTATAGAATTGCAACGTCGTGAAAATGCATCTCGAACCACGTCACAATCAATGCGCCCGTGATCGTCAACACATTTTGACTTCGTTGAGATTTGGATTTGGGTCACATCAATGTGCACCCGAATTTAAGAATATGATTTAATTAAGCCGCGCCTAAAGAGTCTAACGCGTTATTATTTTTTGAGAAGGCCATGAGATTCACTAAACGGCCTAGCCTGAATTCTAAATATTATTATGGTTAGTTATTGAGGGCCACGCAATGTGTATCTTTCTTCTAACGGGGCTCATCTCATTATTTAAAAGAGATATCCTAAAGTGGCTACATTTTCTATTATGTTTGTCTCAAAAATAAAAAGGGAAAAGGTACGTGCTAAATTACTTAACCAAATCCGGATTTCTTGTCAATCATTTGATTCATTTGGTGAATTGTTTGCAAGATGAAGAATGCAGTATCTCGTGGAACCTGCCTTCAATTTTAATGAAAATGACATACAAGCTGGTGAAACGCTACATACTCCAAACATTTCTTGAGTTGAATTTAGCTAGACTTATTTAGGCAAGATTAAAGGAATTAACTACTAGGCGTTGTTACTAATGGGATTTGAATGTGATCTTATGTACTACCTAACGAGACCCAGCAAAAGGACTAAAATAAAACAAGGCAGCATAGTATAAGTTTGGAGTATCCATACCCCGTATTAACAAACAACTACAAACTAAAACATGAAGGACTAAGCTCAGATGAGTGTTAGTTAACATACACTTTTGTACTATTGAATTGTAAACTAACAACTACACAGGCCCATTAATATACCATGAATATTACAACAAATAACTTTGAACTTCTTCAACCTTTTCATTTCATGCTTTCAAACTGTTTCGGTTACACCAATATGAGACTTGAAATGTGTACCTGGGAGATGCTTACAATGAAGAAAGCAAGAGAGTCAGTTGAGCAGCAGTGCAAACGAAGCAGCAGCAAGACAAATTCCAGTGCAAGATGCAATTATAGACGAGGGAAAAGGCCAAATGATGGCATCACACAGTGTAGTAGAAATAGAACTCCAGACAATCCAATTCCGAGATAAACCAATGCAACAAACACTACCAGTAATCTCGACTGAAACTTAGAAGAAACAATACTACCTAACAGATTGACAGCAGATGAACTTCAAACAAAACCAAAGTTTCTGATTTCCTTGTCTGTTTTTTATTTCTTGCTCTCTTTCTATCCCTATCTATCTCTCTCTGTCTGTGTATTTTTAAAATCCAGAACCAGTCCCTCAATGTTTATACCTTCCTTGTTTTACTTCTCTGTCTTGTGTTATTATCGAAAATCTCCCCGTCTGTCTCCTGTATGTTCTGTGTGTATTAATATGTATGTATTTCAGCTCTCTCCTCTCAAATCTATATCCTCTAAAACTGATGGAAGTCCTCTTCTTTTATAAGCCTAAAGTCCTCCCTTTAACAGCCTGTTCATCAATCACCCAAACACCCTCCCATGTGCTCTCTCTTTTTCAGTTTCCACTCAAAACCTTTTAGTATACAAACCTCCTATGTGATCTGTTTTCTTTTTCCACTTAATTACTTAAAAATAAAACCCTCCCATGACATTCCCTGACAGTCCTCTTTCCCATTTTATTTACTAAAAGCAAACATGGGCAGCAGGAATATAATCTGACAAACATGCTGTCAAACTATTTTAATTCAAAAAGGGCCTTTATGCACATGTTGTGCACAAGTGCACATGCCATCAATTCAGATTGCAATTACAGACCAAACCTTAGGTTTCTGAAATCACATTAACAACTATAAGTAACTAAACTTAGTTCTTAATTGATTCAGGCAATGTTTAACAGAAGCAAATCGATTTATTTTGTTCAGACAGTTGAAACTAATTGACGACACATGTCGACTCGACTATATTAGTTATAACACATACAATCGAAACCAAAATCAGACATTTAACAGTATAGGACACATGATTCGAATTGTATTGACTAAGCAGAATTGTACCCGAGGAATCAGTTAATCAGTTCAAATTTGAAATTTAACTAATTGCACAACAAATACATACATACACATTATCAGAACAAGTAGAAGAAGAAACTCAATCAAACAACAAAGGTTCGGGCAAGGTGGACAGGACACAGTTAATAAAACTCAAAACACAGATTTCACAAAACATGAACAGCCTTTAGAACAATCACATGGACTAAAAAAAAATAAAGAAAAGAAAGCAAACTCACCTTAAAACCCGAAAAATCAAAAAACCCTAGCTTGGACTCGAACAGACCTTTCTTAAGGCTGAATGGACTCTAATCGAAGTGTTTCTCAGATGAGAAACACTTCGATTAAGGTCCATTAGACCTTAATCTCTTCGGTTTGAACCAGATACGGACCAGTGACGAGGAACCCTAAGGTTCCAAAAATTAGATCCGGGATTCATGCTTCCCTGGTCAGATTCAGACCAAACCAAGCATGGTTTGGTCACGAGGGGAGTCTGGGGAATGTCTGGTATGAATTTAGGGCCGATCGGTGTAGATCGAGTTTTGACTCGAATCTTCAAATGAAGATTCGAGAAGGTGGGGAGGGATTCGAGTTAAATGGTTAAAAGATCTAGGTTCAGGATGGCAAGGGGGTTCTATGGTGTTAAGGGTGTGGTCATCGGCGTTCATGCCGCCGGGTTTCTGGTGAAGGGAGATGGGGGCGACTCTAGGGTTCCGGGGTTCTTGTGAAGATGATGAAAGGTAGGGGTATTTGGATAGGGGGGTGGGGTATGAGGGGAAGCTTATATATGGAGTGGGTGAATGGATCTCAGCCGTTGGATGAGGCACGATGAAGGGCCAGGATCCTTCAGCTCGCAGGAAACGGTGTCGTTTCAGGTGCTGGGGTCAAAGTTGGTTCGGGTAACGGGTCGGGCGAATGGGGTTATGGGTGAGAGATCCGGACCGTTGGATCAGCTTGGTTTGAATGGTTGGGATGGATTGGCATTGAAACGACGTAGTTTTGGTGTTAAACTACGTCGTTTTGCGGCCTGGGGGTGGGCTGTGCGGACTGGTGGATTGGGCCATTCATTTGGGCTTCAGATTTTATAATGTTTGTAGCCCAAATTCATTTTAAAACAAATTTTCCCCCTTTTTTTCTTTATTTCTAATTTCCTAAATACACAACCTAATTAAATAAAACTAGACACCATTAATTAACACTTAACATATTTATTTCATGCGTATAAAATGTTAAAAGTAGGTAAAATTAAACAAGGCAACAAATCAGGACAAAAGAAATGCGTATTTTTGTGATCTCCTATTTAACAATCGGATTACGGTTCAAATTACGCACGACACATACATTTTGTATTTTATTTTAATAAAAATGGGCAAAAATCATAAATAATTAACAAAGTGCCATGTAAAAATCCAAATTTGTACAGCAGGACCATTTGTTATTATTTTTTTTTAATTCTTTTGGAGCGATTGTCGCGCAAGACAAAAATCACTTGCTCACAGCTGCCCCTCTTTGTTCGGAAACACGAAGTGTTTTCGTGCAAAGATAAAGTGAGCGGATATGAGCAATATTTGCTTATGGACTACTCCGTGTGAAACATGTTTTTTTTTGAAAGATCTGACCGAATCTTGCTTCAAAGATTTCTTACATATCCTGGGCTAAACAGGAATCAGGTCAATGTAGTTCGAGAAGCTTTGGTAGCTGGGACTACCATGGGATTGCAATGCTTGTTGTTACTGCTGTTGCTGTTGCCACTGCTGCATCACTGACCGCCTTATTACAACCAAAGGAAAATTGGAACTGAACTAACTACTTATATGCATGTCAACTGCGAGTTACAAGATTCCTATCTATGATTCTTTTGCGACTTGATCTTGGGTCTTAGCTGATTGTGCTTGGAGACTTTGATCCGAATCTTGATGCTTGCGAGTTGCGGCGACTTGTTCAATCTTTGGGGTACTGAGTGAAACGTGACTGGTAGAGTTCAGGACCTTAGTCAAATGTTGGAGTCGATCCGCCCTCCATTTACTCTGATATTCTCGGGGCATCTTCTTTTTGTCTTTTTCTTCTTTGATTCTGAGTTGAGACTCATCTCGTGGGTCATTTCGAATCATGTGGCTCGAGGTTAGACCTGCGGGAGAAAACAAACAAACGAATGAAATTTTCTGCCCCAGTTTTACTAGGAAAATTTCGTGAATTATTCGCCAGAAAATTCATAAAATTGATGAAGGAAGATAAAAATGCTCAGTTCAGGGTTGGAGCCCTAATACCGACTAGCAGGGGAGAAGTTCAGTTTTAGAGTTGAAACTCTAATACTGGCCAACTAGGGAAAAGTTCGGCTTAGGGTTTAAAACCCTAATGCTGACTGAAGGAAAAGTTCAGTTTAGGGTTTAAAACCCTAACGCTGATTACAAGAAACAGTTCAGTATAGGGTTTAAAACCTTAATGCTGGCTGAAGGAAAAAACTCAGTTTAGGGTTTAAAACCCTAATGCTAGCTGAATGAAAGGAGTTCAGTTTAGGGTTTAAAACCCTAATGCTGACTAAAGAAAAAATTCAGTTTAGGGTTTAAAACCCTAATACTAACTGCATGGGAAAGCTCAGTTTAGGGTTTAAAACCCTAATGCTGGCTGAAAGGAAAAAGTTCAGTTTAGGGTTTAAAACCCAAATGCTGACTAAAGGAAAAAGTTCAGTTTAGGGTTTTAAAACCCTAAATGCTGATTGCATGGAAAAAAGTTCAGTTTAGGGTTTAAAACCCTAATGCTGACTAAAGGGAAAAATTCAGTTTAGGGTTTAAAACCCTAATGCTGATTGCATGGAAAAGCTCAGTTTAGGGTTTAAAACCCTAATGCTGGCTGAAAGGAAAGAGTTCAGTTTAGGGTTTAAAACCCTAATGCTGACTAAAGGGAAAAATTCAGTTTAGGGTTTAAAACCCTAATGCTGATTGCATGGAAAAAAGTTCAGTTTAGGGTTTAAAAACCCTAATGCTGACTAAAGGAAAAATTCAGTTTATGGTTTAAAACCCTAATGCTGATTGCATGGAAAAGCTCAGTTTAGGGTTTAAAACCCTAATGCTGATTGCATGGAAAAGCTCAGTTTAGGGTTTAAAACCCTAATGCTGGCTGAATGGAAAAAGTTCAGTTTAGGGTTTAAAACCCTAATGCTGGCTGAAAGGAAAAAGTTCAGTTTAGGGTTTAAAACCCTAATGCTGACTAAAGGGAAAATTCAGTTTAGGGTTTAAAACCCTAATGCTGATTGCATGGAAAAGCTCAGTTTAGGGTTTAAAACCCTAATGCTGGCTGAATGGGAAAAAGTTCAGTTTAGGGTTTAAAACCCTAATGCTGACTAAAGGAAAAATTCAGTTTAGGGTTTAAAACCCTAACGCTGATTGCATGGAAAAGCTCAGTTTAGGGTTTAAAACCCTAATGCTGGCTGAAAGGAAAAGCTCAGTTTAGGGTTTAAAACCCTAATGCTGGCTGAATGGAAAAAGTTCAGTTTAGGGTTTAAAACCCTAATGCTGACTGCATGGAAAAGCTCAGTTTAGGGTTTAAAACCCTAATGCTGGCTGAATGGAAAAAGTTCAGTTTAGGGTTTAAAACCCTAATGCTGACTAAAGGGAAAATTCAGTTTAGGGTTTAAAACCCTAATGCTGATTGCATGGAAAAGCTCAGTTTAGGGTTTAAAACCCTAATGCTGGCTGAATGGGAAAAAAGTTCAGTTTAGGGTTTAAAACCCTAATGCTGACTAAAGGAAAAATTCAGTTTAGGGTTTAAAACCCTAATGCTGATTGCATGGAAAAGCTCAGTTTAGGGTTTAAAACCCTAATGCTGGCTGAATGGGAAAAAAGTTCAGTTTAGGGTTTAAAACCCTAATGCTGACTAAAGGAAAAATTCAGTTTAGGGTTTAAAACCCTAACGCTGATTGCATGGAAAAGCTCAGTTTAGGGTTTAAAACCCTAATGCTGGCTGAAAGGAAAAGTTCAGTTTAGGGTTTAAAACCCTAATGCTGGCTGAAAGGAAAAAGCTCAGTTTAGGGTTTAAAACCCTAATGCTGGCTGAAAGGAGAAGCTCAGTTTAGGGTTTTAAAACCCTAATGCTGGCTGAATGGAAAAAGTTCAGTTTAGGGTTTAAAACCCCAATGCTGGCTGAATGAAAAAGTTCAGTTTAGGGTTTAAAACCCTAATGCTGACTAAAAGAAAAATTCAGTTCAGGGTTTAAAACCCTAATGCTGATGGCTGGGGGCAAAATTTGAGAATACTAAGCGACCTTTTTTTTTTGAATTTTCTTGTTTTTGTAGAAGATAAAAAGGTAGTTTCGTGGAAACTTACCTTTCGAGTGAATTCCTTATTGCCAAAATATTTCTTGTACCCATGTACCTTCTTCTTTGGGCGACACCTGCTTCTTGCACGGTTGTCTTGGATTACACCTGTTTCAACTTTTCAGACAAAGAACAATCGTTAGTTTGGAAATAACGGTCGGTTTGATGACCTTGATCATTCTCGGTTGCTTTGTTGCGTCTTCATTTCTGTTGCGAAATCCCGCCATTGATTTGATTCATATGTCGGAACCTTTTAGACTGCTCAGGCTTGTATTTCCAGATTCTGTGATGATTTGCCTCGTAAGGCTCTTTTTTTTTTCTCTTTTCTTTTGTGTCCCGTTTTACTTGGAGGTTCTCAATGGGGATTTTATTGGAGGTATTCTGAGGGGATTTGTACAAGGAGAGACTCTGTGGGGGAATATTTACAAAGTGGATTCTTTGTGTGGATTTTTGTACAATGGGGCATGCTGGATATTTGTTTCAAAGCGGGCTTTCTAGGATTTGTTGGGGTAAGCTTGTTGGGGAATTTTTACAAAGGGACTCGCTGGGGATGTGCTGGGGAAATTCCAACAGGATTTTTTTCTTCTTTTTTTATTTATTTTTATATTGGGGAGACTCTGTGGGAGGATTGTACAAGGAGAGACTCTGTGGGGATTCGTCCGAAGGCGGACTTGCTGGGGGAAATTTCTCTTTTTCCTCTTTACTTCGAACGCCATCAAACGTCATGATTCATCAAGTTTGGACAGACGTACCAACGAAATGGGGTGTTTTCCTTCATGAAACGGAACTCCGTGAAAACAAACCTGCCACCTGCCCTCTCCGGTGTATCCTGAACTTGGGGTTAAAACATAAAAGGGATTCGAAAAGAAACAAAGAAAGGAGAAAACAAATTTCAGGAAGGGAGTGTCCCTTTTGGGACGAGAAAGACTTATCTGAGGAAGATAACGCTGGCTTTAAATGACATGACATGCTCTTTGGACTGGACGCCTGACCTTCCATGAACTTGCGTTTCCCTGAACCAGAACGGATCTGTGATTCCAAACCGGTGGAACTTTGCCGAGACCTCCTTGGGGTGGAGTCATTCTTTTCGGCCAACAGCGCCCTTTGCGGGTTTTCGCCGGCTGACCTCTCTCATTTCTCTTCCTGTCATCGCTTGATAGCACTCTTTGTGAGTTTTTACTAAACAAGCTCTCTCATTTTGGTTTCTCTACTCCCGTCGCCTCGTGGTGCCCGAAGGTTTTCACCGACGAGACTCTCTCATTTTATCTCTCTCAATTCAGAGTGTGCCGGTCTCCATTTGTGACGCTTATTGGTTCCCCACCATCTTTGGTAATTGATTTGAAGGCTTGTGCTTGGTAAAGAGAGGTAGATAATACTAACTTCTCAACTGCTCGATGTGCCCCGGTTTCCATTTCAGGGCGAATGGGATTTTATTGTTGGTGTGACTGAACCTCATGGAGAGGCTGCCTACGTATCCTTTCAGAATCAAGTCAAACGTAGTTCAGGCCTCAACCAATGTTTTTTTTTTTTGATTAAGCGGCTCAAAGGTTTGTAGAGAGAATTGGGCAGTGTTTGGGGAGTAGTGGGGAATAAAACCTTCATCATTTCAAATGTGTCAAGACTACTGGAGTATAATTCAGACGTAGTATCTCTTGACTGCATCCGCATTTACTGCTGTGTCGGGGTCATTTCCTTCGATATCACCTAAATACAATGCTCCTCTCGGCAATATCTTCCTTATGATGTATGGGCCTTTCCAATTTGGGGCAAACTTACCTTTTGCTTCCTCATGATGCGGCAGAATACGCCTCAGTACCAGCTGACCTACTTCGAAATTCCTGGGTCGGACTTTCTTGTTGTAAGCACGGGCCATCCTTCGTTGGTATAACTGTCCGTGACAAACTGCGGCCATTCGCTTTTCATCAATCAAAGTCAATTGCTCTAACCGAGTCTTGACCCACTCGCTGTCTTCGATTTCTGCTTCGACAATGATTCGAAGCGAAGGAATTTCTACCTCTGCCGGTATTACAGCCTCGGTCCCATAAACCAAAAGATAAGGAGTCGCTCCTACTGATGTGCGTACCGTAGTGCGATACCCCAACAATGCAAATGGTAACTGCTCATGCCACTGTCGGGAACTTTGGATCGTTTTCCTCAAAATCTTCTTGATGTTTTTGTTCGCCGCTTCCACAGCACCATTGGCTTTCGGCCGATAAGGAGTAGAATTCCTATGCGTTATCTTGAATTGCTCGCATACATCTCCCATCAAGTGACTGTTCAAGTTTGCTGCGTTATCTGTAATGATAGTCGCAGGAATACCGAAACGACAGATAAGATTTGAGTGTACAAAATCCACTACAGCTTTTTTAGTGACCGACTTGAGAGTGACAGCTTCTACCCATTTTGTGAAGTAATCGATGGCAACCAGTATAAACCTGTGTCCATTCGAAGCCTTCGGTTCGATTGGTCCAATGACGTCCATGCCCCAGGCGACAAATGGCCAAGGTGCAGATATGGGATGCAGCTCCGTGGGAGGTGCATGAATCAAATCACCGTGCACCTGACACTGATGACACTTCCGAACGAAGCTAATGCAATCCTTTTCCATGGTCATCCAGTAATAACCTACTCGAAGGAATTTCTTTGCTAAGACATAACTGTTCATGTGAGGTCCGCACACACCTGCGTGTACTTCGTGCATGATCTTTCTTGCCTCCTCGATATCGACACATCTTAGAAGATTGAGGTCCGGGGTCCTCTTATACAACAATTCACCGCTTAGAAAGAAACCACTTGCATGTCGCCTAATGGTCCTCTTTTGATCTCCAGTAGCGTGCTCGGGGTATTCTTGTGTCTTTAGGAACCTCTTGATGTCATGGTACCACGGCTGCGTATTTGATCCTGCCTCGATTACATTGCAGTAACCGTGTCTTTCCTTGATTTGGATTTCCAAAGGATCGACGTGGGCGTTGCCCGGGTAGGGTAGCATTGAAGCCAAAGTAGCAAGTGCATCTGCCAGTTCATTGTGACACCTCGGGATATACCTGAACTCTATTGAGGTAAAGCGCTTGCTGAGGTCCTCCACATGCTGTCGGTAAGGGATAAGTTTGACATCCCGAGTTTCCCATTCGCCTTGGGCTTGCCGGATAATCAGGTCAGAATCTCCCATAATCAGTAAGTCTTTGACATCCTGATCGATTGCCATATGCATGCCCATGATGCAGGCTTCATATTCAGCTGTATTATTTGTGCAAAAGAAACGAAGTCTAGCTGTGGCGGGATAATGCTGACCAGAAGGTGAGATCACAATTGCCCCAATCCCTACACCCTTGGCGTTCACGGCTCCATCAAAAAACATCTTCCAAACATGAGCTTCCTCCGAGACCACTTCTACGGTGTTTACTTCTTCATCTGGAAAGTAGGTATCCAATGGCTGGTATTCCTCATCGACCGGATTTTCGGCCAAATGATCTGCTAACGCCTGGGCTTTCATTGCCGTGCGAGTGACATAGACTATGTCGAATTCCGTAAGCAAGATTTGCCATTTAGCCAGTCTCCCAGTAGGCATTGGTTTCTGAAATATATACTTCAAAGGATCCAACCTGCTTATGAGGAACGTAGTGTGGGCTTGGAGATAATGTCTCAGCTTTTGAGCAACCCATGTGAGAGCGCAACATGTCCTTTCCAGCAGAGTGTATTTGGCCTCGTAGCCGGTGAATTTCTTGCTCAAGTAGTAGATTGCTTGCTCCTTCTTTCCGGTTACGTCGTGTTGCCCGAGGACGCAACCGAAAGAGTTCTCCAAGACTGTCAGATACAAGAAAAGTGGCCTTCCCGGTTCTGGAGGGACCAAGACCGGGGGATTCGAAAGGTATTCTTTGACTTTATCAAAGGCTTCTTGACACTCAGTTGTCCATTTAATCGCCGCATCTTTCCTTAACAGCTTGAATATGGGCTCACACGTGCTTGTCAGCTGGGCAATAAACCGACTGATGTAGTTCAACCTGCCCAACAGACTCATCACGTCTTTCTTTGTTCTCGGGGGAGGCAGATCTCTCTGATGGATTTTATCTTAGTTGGATCTAGCTCGATACCTCTCCTGCTTACGATGAAGCCCAAAAGTTTGCCTGACGGAACTCCGAAAGCGCATTTGGCTGGGTTCAGCTTCAAGTCATACTTCCTTAATCTCTCAAAGAATTTCCTCAAGTCTTGGATGTGATTATCCTGCATCCTGGACTTGACTATCACATCGTCCACGTACACCTCTATTTCCTGATGCATCATGTCATGGAAAATGGCAGTCATGGCCCTCATGTAAGTAGCCCCAGCATTCTTCAAACCAAATTGCATGACCCGGTAACAGTAGGTGCCCCAAGGCGTGGTGAAGGCAGTCTTCTCGGCGTCCTCTTCATCCATCAATACCTGATGATACCCAGCGTAACAATCTACAAAAGACTGTATCTCGTGTTTGGCACAATTATCAACGAGGATGTGGATGTTGGGCAGCGGGAAATTATCTTTAGGACTTGCTCTGTTCAGATCTCGGTAATCTACACATACCCGAGTTTTCCCGTCCTTTTTTGGTACTGGAACCACATTCGCCAACCATGTTGTATATTGGACTACCCGAATCACTCCCGTTTTCAGTTGTTTGGTGATCTCCTCTTTAATCTTGTCACTGACCTCAGTTTTGAACTTTCGTTGCTTTTGTTGAACTGGAGGACAATCAGGATGAATCGGCAATTTATGAACCACTAGATCAACACCTAGTCCCGGCATGTCATCATATGACCAAGCAAACACGTCTTTAAATTCAAAAAGAAGTTGAATTATCGCCTCTCGCATTTTCTTGTCCGTGTGAATGCTTATCTTGGTCTCCCGGATTTCTTCCGGGGTTCCTAAATTTACCGGTTCAGTGTCATTCAGATTTGGCTTAGGTTTATTCTCGAAGTATTCCAACTCTCGGTTTATCTCCCTAAAAGCTTCTTCCGCATCATATTCTGGTTCTGGGTTCATTAATTCGCAGTTAAATAACTCATTGTGATCTGGGCGTGAAGTCCGCAAGCATGTCACATTTAAAGCCGCATTATTATGACTGAAAAGAAAGATAAAAGGAAAAATAACAAAAATCAGAACAAAAGAAAGAATGGGAAAGCAATGATGATTTTTTTTATTTTTCTTTGGAAAGTTGGAAGACAACAATGTTTACAACTTAGGAATTCAAAACAACAATTGAAAAGAAGAAAACGTTCAAGTTATGTCCTGGAGATAACTTGTGACACAGGAAAGGTGGCAGGACAGGTCTACCCGGACTTCCGTCTAGTCGGGAATGGCGTAGCCTCCCAGTTTTGAAGTTTGGCGTTCGGCCCCATGTACATCATCTCAGCAATGCTTGTGCCTTCACCTGGTTGAACCATGTGGACCTCGTAGAGCATCTTTCTCATCGCCCCACATATCTCCTCGATTTCCTCAGCTGTGAAGACCTCATCATCTTCTTCTTCAGCGTACCTTGGCCTGATGAAAGTTGCATATAAATCCGGCAGTGGTCGAGGTAACTTCCAACCCTCATTTTTCCTTTTCTTTGCCCACTCTTCGTCTGCTGGAGTAGGTTTGAAACCTAGTCCAAAAGGTTTCTTGGTGACTGGCAAGGTAATGGGTTCTGTTATTCCCTGAAGGGTTCGTCCAAGCCCCTTCCCTGGCCTAAATCCGTGCCGGATCATCTCTTTGGCCACCATAACCGAGGCGTTAGACAAGAAAGGCTGGGGGCAGGGTATTCCCTCTTCGTGCTGCTCTGCCAGTACAATCTCAAAAGCTTGATAGACCGTATGTTCGCTCCCTTCTCTCGGTTCCAGATATGGGGTGGATGGGTCCCGATAAATAGCATGCTCATCTTCCCCATGGACCACGATCTCTCTGTCTTCGTACTCGAACTTCACCATCTGGTGAAGAGTGGAAGGCACGGCTCCTGCCGCATGGATCCAAGGTCTGCCAAGGAGAAAATTGTAGGATGTATCCATGTCGAGCACCTGGAAGGTTACTTGAAATTCGACTGGTCCTATGACCAACAACAGGTCTATTTCTCCCATGGTATCTCTCTTGATGCCGTCGAAAGCCCTTACGCAGACATTGTTGGGTCGGATTCTTCCGGTCCCAATTTCCATTCTTTGTAGCGTGGAGAGCGGGCAAATGTCAACGCCTGAGCCCCCATCCAACATTACCCGCTTGACATAATAGTCTTCGCATTTAACTGTTAGATGCAAAGCCTTGTTGTGTGCCGCTCCTTCCGGGGGTAGATCGTTCTTGCTGAAAGAGATTTGGTTGACGGCGAAGAATCTTTCTGTCATCCGCTCTAATTGTTCTACCGAGGTTTCAACTGGCACATATGCTTCATTCAGAGTCTTCAGTAAGATCTTTTGATGCTCGGTCGACCTCATTAACAATGACAGCATGGACACTTGCTCGGGGTACTTGCACAGTTGATCTATCACTTCGTAATCCGGCATTTTCATTTGTTAGAAGAACACTTCTGCTTCTTCAACACTTACGGGCTTCTTTGGCGGGAAGCGCCTTTGTGTGGCGTTGTTCAGTTCTTGGGTATTTTAATACCTTCCAATGAAAGTATTTTCTGGAAGTTCTCCCATGACCTCTTTACCTTTGTACATTACCAAAGTCTTTTGATAATTCCACGGCGCTGTGGACGGGTTGGTCATTGGCTTTTGTGGCACGCGTCCGATAACCACTGGCTCATTCAGCCGAGGTGGTTGGATCGTCCCCCGGACCACATAGGCCCCTTTCGGCACGTACATAGGTTTTGTCTTTTTGATTGCGAAGTTCTGCGTCTTCTCAGTTCGACCTCGTGGTATGTAAAGAACTCCATCCTCTACCGGTACCACTTTCTTCTCCACCTTCTTTTCAAGCTCTTTCTTTATAGCCTTGGCCTCCTCCCCCTTTCCTGGTTTCTGGTCTGTTTCGGGCCTCTTCCCCGTGTCGACAATGGCAATTATGGCTTTCAGAGCAGGGTTGAATTCTTTGTCTTCGCAAATCATTCCGATCAGCGGCCCATTATTGTGACCAGGCAATGGATTGTTAGTAACATTTGGGATCTCTTCGTCCCTTAGCACTATTTTCCCTTGCTCTATCAAATTCTCGACCACTCTTTTCAACGACCAGCAGTCATTTGTATCATGTCCCTCGGCCCCTGAATGATAGGCGCATCTGACTCCAGCTTTGTAAGAAGGTGACGTCGGGTTTTGCCTTGTTTGAGGGATTGGTTGCAAGAAACCCAATTGGACTAGCTTCGGGAACAAAGTAGAGTATTGTTCACCGATGGGTGTGAAAGTCCGCCGTCGAGGTGGCTCTTGAGGGCGGAAGTTATTCTGCGGGGGTTGTGGGTTATAGTGGTTGCGGTAAGGAGGCTGATTTCTGGGAGGTGGAGCTGGGCCTCGGTTGGCTTGTTGTGGTGGATGGGCATAAGGTTGGGCATTCATGACCATATAAGGTTGATGAGCATATGCCAAATTGGAGTGGGGGTAGTAGTGTTGTGGGGTTCTTTCCGGAAAACGGGGCCTGGGATGACGATACTCCCTTGCTTCCGAGGCTGCCATAGTCGTCTCTTCTTTCTTCTTCCCTCTTGTCATTCCTCCGGACCCGCTTTGGACGGCCTGGGAGGTTGCCCTTATGGCTGCTTGACTTAGAATCCTACCTGTTTTCAGACCATTTTCTACCATCTCTCCAATCTTGATCGCTTCCGCGAATGGCTTACCCATGGCTGACATCATGTTTTGGAAATAGTCAGACTCTTGAGCCTGGAGAAAAGTAGTGACCATTTCCACTTCATCCATGGGAGGCTTCACTCTTGACGCCTGTTTACGCCACTTAATAGCATATTCCCTGAAGGTTTCTTCTTCAAATTCGACAGCGAATTTCGGTCTGGCGCAATGTCGATGTTATACTGGAATTGTTTCACAAAATCTCTGGCGAGATCATCCCATATATGCCATCGAGACATTTCCTGGTCCATATACCATTCCGAGGCTATCCCTACTAGACTTTCCCCAAAATATGCCATTAGCAGTTCTTCTTTTCCGCCGGCTCCCCGCAATTGGTTGCAGTATTTCTTAAGATGTGCAATGGGGTCACCGTGCCCATCGTATTTCTCGAACTTCGGGGTCTTGAAACCCGCTGGCAGGTGCACGTGAGGGAACATGCATAGGTCGGCGTAAGAGACGCTCTTCTGTCCGCTCAATCCTTGCATATTCTTCAAACTTTGTTCAAGGCTTCTCATTCTCTTGGCAATCTCATTTTGTTCTGCAATTCTGGGGTTCTGATCCTGCCCGGGTGCAAGCTCGCACTGAGGCGGTAGAGGATTAGTGCTGGTAGCGAACCTAGTTGGTTCCATTGAGAACGATGGTGCTTGGAATGTAAAAGAGGATGAGTCAAAGCTTGGCTTGTACGTGGTAGGCTGTGCCGTAATCGGGCAAGGCGATGCAGTAAAGATGTTCATGCTTGCATCAGTGGATGACATTCGGGGATGAGGCTCAGAAGGCGATCCAGCAGAGAAGGCTGAGGTGGCTGGGTACCCGAATGGGGTAGCAGGATAATTTATGGGGACATTAGAAGTCCCACTCGACCTGGAGAATAATTCAGGGAATCCGGGGTCGACACTTGGCGGTTCTTTCCCATTATTCCAGTCGTCCAACATTTCCAACATGCGGAGCCGTAGGATTCTATTTTCCTCCGCAGTTGCGGATTCAGGTGTGAGGACGGCTGAGATTGAGCTCTCCTCAGAAACAGGGATTGTTTGCAATGGAATTTCTGAAGACATTTCCACACTTCCTTTTGACCTGGTGAAGTAAGTGTGAGTACTGCTTCTGGTCCTAACAACAGGTAGTTGAACACTTCTCCTTGACCTCGTGAAGTATGAGTGCGAGGCCAGACTTTCACCAAACCAACCGTCTTTTCAAAACCCTGGGAATACTCAACGACAAACGCACTGTTAATTTGCAGCAAATAACATATAGTCAATCTCACGTTGGGCATGATGCACCTATACAGTTAAGTGGATTACTACATGTTTGCTACGAGAGCATGCGTCATTCCGGCATTTTCTTCTTATTAGTTTTTCCCCTTTTTTATTATATTTTTTTTTGTTTTTCTTTTATTTTTTTTATTTTGCAGTAAAAGAAATGCGACCGGATCCGATGAGGATTGCCTACGTATCACGATGCCTATGTGAATCAGATCATTACGTAGTTCGAAAAACACAAATGAGCGTAAAAGAAGCAACCTCTTTATTGTTGAAATGTTCTATTACAAACTACATTTTGCAAAAGAAAGAGCAAACTTTGAAAATAAACCTAGACTCAAAATAGACTAAAAATCACCCTGATGGAAAAACAGGCAGAAGATGCTAAGATACAGGCTTGACTTATGAGTGCATTATGGTTTTGAAAATTGGTGTCCGCGGGGCATCGTTCGGCCTCGCCGCGGTCCTAGGCGTGATATCCCTCTCAAGTTGCTCCAGCTCATGCATAGTCTGCTTGACATAACCCATCACTGCCGAGAGGACGGTAACGCTGGACATGTTCTCACATCGTAGACATCGTCTGGTGATGGCATGGGCAATGGCCTTGATCCTATCTCTGGTTTGCTTCTTCTCTACGAGTAGGCGTTTTATCTGATCGCTACATATCTTGAATACTTGAGTATCCTGTATATGCTGATGCTTCAGTCGCCGTACTTCCAACTTCATCTGGGCTATTGAGTCGTACCAGTATCTGCTCTCAATTTGGAAATCCTTGGCCTGATTAGCTGCTTTGATCTCAAGTGCAGCCATCTCTCTCTTTATTTTAGCAACAGATTTCTCGTGGTCGCCTTCCAATTGATTTAAATATCGGCGATGCTTATCTGTTCTTGTATCCCACTGTGCCCTGAGCTCCGCTATGACGTTTTCAGATTTCTCCAAACCATCTTGCCATTCCCTGATTTCACTTTTTAACCTTTTTATCAGCTGCTCGTCTGATCGACGCCTTGGCTGTTTATCTGCATCCACCCTTATCTGTTTGATCTGGGCTCTGAGCATTTCGTTTTCCTGAATTAACTTGTTCCGCTCTCCCAGATTGGTAGCAGCTTGCACGTTGTGCTCATATTTCAAGCCTTCTACTTGTTGTTTTAACCTGCTGATTTCGGCGCAATAGCCTCTTTCCTTTACTAACCAATCCCACTACCTTTGCGATGATTCAGTGAAATTCCGGATGTGGGGTCTCTTAGCCGGCCTTTCATGCTCAAATTCCCTTCTATACCATGCAAGGTAACCTGGCGCTGTCTCTCCTTTGGCTCGATCCCGCACGCAAGTATCTGATTTCAAATATTGACACTCACTCCAGATTTGGCGAATCTTTGCTTCTGGGAATTGTCCGTTAGGACTTATCTCAATTGCTTGAGTGCTAAGATCTTCCTCATGAGGTACTGTCTGGCATCTTCCGAACTGTCTCAAAACTTGGCAGGGTGCGTAAGGTTGAATGCTCTTAAGCCCCATCAGTAAGAAATGAGTTTTAGCTGCAGACATATATAGGATCTCATCAACAGGCAACCATCCTAACGTCCATTGTATTTGGCTGGCAGTAAGAGCTTGAAAGAACGAGGTCCATGCCAGGACTCCTTTGGGCAAACTGATCTCTTTGGTTCTCGTGTAAGATTCTTCTATGCAGGTCTTTGCCGGGGAACCATGGCTCAAAATCTCGGAATGATGGCAGAGGTGCTCGGTCATCCATATCTGTAGGAGCAAGTTACAACCTTCGAAGAAATTTCCCCCAGCTTTACAAACTGTAAGAGCTCGAAAGATGTCAGATACCACCATAGGCGCGAGAGTACTGTCATTTTGCGTGAGTAAAGTGTTGACGACCCCGGATATCTTCAAATCAATGTTTCCGTCTTTCCTTGGAAATACCAGAAGGCCCAGGAACATCATTATGAACGCTACCCGTCTGTGCTTGTCCCACTTCTGACGAACACCTTTGCTGCACAGTTTGTTGATTGGATTGTTGAATCCCCCCTCATGACCGTACCTATCATATATGAAGCATGGAGTACAAAATCCGGCTGCCAGATCCGGGTTGTGGACTGTTCTGGGTATCTTCAATGAATCTAGGAACCGATGTACCGTGACGACTCTTGGGGCGACCAAGTATTTTTGTCTTAACGGAAGTTCAGCATTCCCGATGTACCCAGCCATTTCTTCCAAAGTCGGGGTGAGTTCAAAATCAGAGAAATGGAAAACATTGTGCGTCGGGTCCCAATAGGTAACCAAAGCTCTTATGATATCTCCCCGAGGTTGGATTTCCAACAAACCCACAAGACCTTTCAGATATTTCTTGACCTCATTTTGTCCTTCAGCACCTAGATCATTCCACCATAGCCGTAACTTGACAGGGATTTTGGTCATTATTGAAAAATGTTCATTTTGCATCGTGCTCATCCTGCACATTTATTAAGGTGATTTCAACAAAAATGACTTTGACTCAAAAATATTTTACAAAGGGGATCAAGTTTTGAACACGGCTTTTAAACACTTTGAGGACGAAGATTTTAAGGCCGTATGGGTCAACTGGACAAAAATACTAAACAAGACCCAAAGGTGGCTGTTTATGCAAAGTCAGCCTTCCGGCGTCCCTTTCGGGAACATTCGGCTATTTATGACAAAACAGCATCACCTGACTTATTTATGACTCTTTTTATCGTTTTTTTTTCAAATTAGAAAACTCAATATTGCCAACACGACCTTTCAACGCCTCAGTGACGAAGATTTTAAGGTTGTGTGGGTCAACTGGACCAAACCTTAAAAAATGACCCAAAGGTGGCTGTTTATGCAAAGTCAGCCTTCCGGCGTCCCTTTCGGGAACATTCGGCTATTTACGACAAAACAGCATCACCCGACTTATTTATGACAGATTTAAAATTTGACATATATTTGGCTATTTTTAGCAAAAGGGAAGGTTGGACACCACCCCACTTATTTATGGCAAAATTTAAAATTTGACACGTTTTTATTTATTTATTGATTTTTGGCTATTTTAGCAAAAGGTGGGGTTGGACCCGATGAGGGTTGCCTACGTATCTCACATCCGGTGAGAATCAAACCGGCGTAGTTCTCGAATATCGTAAATAGAAAAAATCAAATAAACCTAGAAATCAAGAATACGTATTTTTATTATATTTTTTCTTTTGCAAAGAGATAAAAACTAAAGAAAATATTATTTTTTTTTAGGAAATATTTGCACTATTAGTCTGAACTTATAAGAGGGGTACTACGAAAGAGACAACATTTTTTTTTTGAATTATGAATTTCCGTTTTTTTTTACTTTTAAATAAATACCTTCTCTTTTTTTTGATTTTGGAAGTGATAAAAAAAAATTATATTATTTTTTTTAATAACTCAAACTAAGAAGACAAATTTTGTTTTTATTCTTTTTTTTTTTTTAGAAAAATTCCGGCGAGGTTTTGACACTACTTGGACATTGGTTTTATTTTTCCAAAATAAGTAATTATCTCCCTACGCTGCTATTTTTCTTTTTTAGAAACCGGTCGGCATGCGGAACCGAAGCAAATAAATGCGCAACACAGATAGGAATGCAGCATGATGGTCTTTTCATTTCAGGTTGCTAGTCCTAGACGGACCCAACCCCTGTGTTGAGTCCCCTAAGTCAAATGCAACATGATGCAAATAAGCGTTCCTACTAGGGATCCGGCATGAAGTCAAGTTATTCTAGGTTCGTAACCTGGGTATTTGTTCTAGACTGTGTACCCGAGCGGACAACTCGAGTCGAGGAGGGGGCTACGTACCGGGGACCCGCGAGATCGTCCGGCTTTGTAACTTGTCCGACCTCTTTCTTATTTCAGGTATTGACACTAACAGAATAGGGAGTCTCGACCAGCGAGCTTCTCCCCGGAGGTAAGAAGAGAAGGGTTTCGGCACAGTTTATATACAGTTCAGATAATATCAAAGCGGTAAAAGACAACATTTAGCACGTTATGCAAAAACATGTAATAAAGATCAGATAATAAAGCCAAATATAACAATTATTCTAAGCTCGAATTCTTGAACCCTGAACCAGTGGTTCTGGGTTAATACAATCCCCAGCAGAGTCGCCAGAGCTGTCACACCTCCTTTTTGCGCGCCCGCCCCGAAGGGTTAAATGCGCGAGGGAGTTTTTCCAATTTAAGTGACAATATTCGAAATGGGATTATTTATTTAATTCAGAGTCGCCACTTGGGAAAGGTTTGGCTTTTGGTGTCCCAAGTCACCGGTTTATCTTGAATCCCAAATCGAGGAAATTTTCGACTTTTCCAAATGAAGTTTGCGAACCAGAAATTCTAAGTAAGGAATTCTGTTGACCCGAGGGAAGGTGTTAGGCACCCTCGAATCCCGTGGTTCTAGCACGGTCGCTTAAATTATTATAATGGCTAAATATCTGATTTAAATACATGTTGCGACTTATGTGCTTTTATTAAGTTTAAACCGCTTTTATCATTATCATTTATTTTTATAGAATTGCAATGTCGTGAAAATGCCTCTCGAACCACGTCACAATCAATGCGCCCATGATCGTCAACACATTTTGACTTCGTTGAGATTTGGATTTGGGTCACATCAATGTGCACCCGAATTTAAGAATATGATTTAATTAAGCCGCTCCTAAAGAGTCTAACGCGTTATTATTTTTTGAGAAGGCCATGAGATTCACTAAACGGCCTAGCCTGAATTCTAAATATTATTATGGTTAGTTATTGAGGGCCACGCAATGTGTATCTTTCTTCTAACGGGGCTCATCTCATTATTTAAAAGAGATATCCTAAAGTGGCTACATTTTCTATTATGTTTGTTTCTAAAATAAAAAGGGAAAAGGTACGTGCTAAATTACTTAACCAAATCCGGATTTCCTGTCAATCATTTGATTCATTTGGTGAATTGTTTGCAAGATGAAGAATGCAGTATCTCGTGGAACCTGCCTTCAATTTTAATGAAAATGACATACAAGCTGGTGAAACGCTACATACTCCAAACATTTCTTGAGTTGAATTTAGCTAGACTTATTTAGGCAAGATTAAAGGAATTAACTACTAGGCGTTGTTACTAATGGGATTTGAATGTGATCTTATGTACTACCTAACGAGACCCAGCAAAAGGATTAAAATAAAACAAGGCAACATAGTATAAGTTTGGAGTATCCATACCCCGTATTAACAAACAACTACAAACTAAAACATGAAGGACTAAGCTCAGATGAGTGTTAGTTAACATACACTTTTGTACTATTGAATTGTAAACTAACAACTACACAGGCCCATTAATATACCATGAATATTACAACAAATAACTTTGAACTTCTTCAACCTTTTCATTTCATGCTTTCAAACTGTTTCAGTTACACCAATATGGGACTTGAAATGTGTACCTGGGAGATGCTTACAATGAAGAAAGCAGGAGAGTCAGTTGAGCAGCAGTGCAAACGAAGCAGCAGCAGTAGCAGATAAATAGCAGCAGGACAAATTCCAGTGCAAGATGCAATTATAGACGAGGGAAAAGGCCAAATGATGGCAGCACACAGTGTAGTAGAAATAGAACTCCAGACAATCCAATTCCGAGATAAACCAATGCAACAAACACTACCAGTAATCTCGACTGAAACTTAGAAGAAACAATACTACCTAACAGATTGACAGCAGATGAACTTCAAACAAAACCAAAGTTTCTGATTTCCTTGTCTGTTTTTTATTTCTTGCTCTCTTTCTATCCCTATCTATCTCTCTCTGTCTGTGTATTTTTAAAATCCAGAACCAGTCCCTCAATGTTTATACCTTCCTTATTTTACTTCTCTGTCTTGTGTTATTATCGAAAATCTCCCCGTCTGTCTCCTGTATGTTCTGTGTGTATTAATATGTATGTATTTCAGCTCTCTCCTCTCAAATCTATATCCTCTAAAACTGATGGAAGTCCTCTTCTTTTATAAGCCTAAAGTCCGCCCTTTAACAGCCTGTTCATCAATCACCCAAACACCCTCCCATGTGCTCTCTCTTTTTCAGTTTCCACTCAAAACCTTTTAGTATACAAACCTCCCATGTGATCTGTTTTCTTTTTCCACTTAATTACTTAAAAATAAAACCCTCCCATGACATTCCCTGACATTCCTCTTTCCCATTTTATTTACTAAAAGCAAACATGGGCAGCAGGAATATAATCTGGCAAACATGCTGTCAAACTATTTTAATTCAAAAAGGGCCTTTATGCACATGTTGTGCACAAGTGCACATGCCATCAATTCAGATTGCAATTACAGACCAAACCTTAGGT
Organism: Nicotiana sylvestris; assembly: GCF_000393655.2. NCBI lineage: Eukaryota > Viridiplantae > Streptophyta > Magnoliopsida > Solanales > Solanaceae > Nicotiana > Nicotiana sylvestris. The sequence continues at coordinate 129,911,790 of NC_091063.1, forward strand.
TTCTGAAATCACATTAACAACTATAAGTAACTAAACTTAGTTCTTAATTGATTCAGGCAATGTTTAACAGAAGCAAATCGATTTATTTTGTTCAGACAGTTGAAACTAATTGACGACACATGTCGACTCGACTATATTAGTTATAACACATACAATCGAAACCAAAATCAGACATTTAACAGTATAGGACACATGATTCGAATTGTATTGACTAAGCAGAATTGTACCCGAGGAATCAGTTAATCAGTTCAAATTTGAAATTTAACTAATTGCACAACAAATACATACATACACATTATCAGAACAAGTAGAAGAAGAAACTCAATCAAACAACAAAGGTTCGGGCAAGGTGGACAGGACACAGTTAATAAAACTCAAAACACAGATTTCACAAAACATGAACAGCCTTTAGAACAATCACATGGACTAAAAAAAATAAAGAAAAGAAAGCAAACTCACCTTAAAACCCGAAAAATCCAAAAACCCTAGCTTGGACTCGAACAGACCTTTCTTAAGGCTGAACGGACTCTAATCGAGAAACACTTCGATTAAGGTCCATTAGACCTTAATATCTTCGGTTTGAACCAGATACGGACTAGTGACGAGGAACCCTAAGGTTCCAAAAATTAGATCCGGGATTCATGCTTCCCTGGTCAGATTCGGACCAAACCAAGCATGGTTTGGTCACGAGGGGAGTCTGGGGAATGTCTTGTATGAATTTAGGGCCGATCGGTGTAGATCGAGTTTTGACTTGAATCTTCAAATGAAGATTCGAGAAGGTGGGGAGAGATTCGAGTTAAATGGTTAAAAGATCTAGGTTCAGGATGGCAAGGGGGTTCTATGGTGTTAAGGGTGTGGTCACCGGTGTTCATGCCGCCGGGTTTCTGGTGAAGGGAGATGGGGGCGGCTCTAGGGTTCCGGGGTTCTTGTGAAGATGATGAAAGGCAGGGGTATTTGGATAGGGGGTGGGGTATGAGGGGAAGCTTATATATGGAGTGGGTGAATGGATCTCAGCCGTTGGATGAGGCACGATGAAGGGCCAGGATCCTTCAGCTCGCAGGAAACGGTGTCGTTTCAGGTGCTGGGGTCAAAGTTGGTTCGGGTAACGGGTCGGGCAAATGGGGTTATGGGTGAGAGATCTGGACCGTTGGATCAGCTTGGTTTGAATGGTTGGGATGGATTGGCATTGAAACGACGTAGTTTTGGTGTTAAACTACGTCGTTTTGCGGCCTGGGGGTGGGCTGTGCGGACTGGTGGATTGGGCCATTCATTTGGGCTTCAGATTTTATAATGGTTGTAGCCCAAATTCATTTTAAAACAAATTTTCCCCCTTTTTTTTCTTTATTTCTAATTTCCTAAATACACAACCTAATTAAATAAAACTAGACACCATTAATTAACACTTAACATATTTATTTCATGCGTATAAAATGTTAAAAGTAGGTAAAATTAAACAAGGCAACAAATCAGGACAAAAGAAATGCGTATTTTTTTGATCTCCTATTTAACAATCGGATTACGGTTCAAATTACGCACGACACATACATTTTGTATTTTGTTTTAATAAAAATGGGCAAAAATCATAAATAATTAACAAAGTGCCATGTAAAAATCCAAATTTGTATAGCAGGACCATTTGTTATTATTTTTTTTTTAATTCTTTTGGAGCGATTGTCGCGCAAGACAAAAATCACGTGCTCACAATTATTATTCTGTAAATCATTGTCATTTGGCATAACTAGACATGTTGTAGCGATATATTAAACAACGCCTTAACCGGATTATTAGTTAATATATATTTAAGCCTGTTCATTGTAAGCACGTGATTTTTACCCTATGAGAGAATTACTCCCAAAAAATCCAAAATAAAACAATTTTCCTTTGTGTGCAATTTTAGAATTTTTGTGGCATTTTTGATAATTATTTGTATTTCTGTCTGTGCGTGTTTATTGGTTAAATTAATAAAAAATTACAAAAATATGTCGCATTTGCATTTAGTATTTATTTAAGTTTGTTTTACAAAATCATAAAAATAATGTACGTTGCATTTTTAGCATTTAACGTCTAAATTGTGTGATTTTTATAGTTAATTGCTATTTAAATGTGCGATAATTGTTATTTGGACAGATTTTTGAAGTTATAACAGATTTTGAATCAGGGCAGTAACAGTAGTTTTAGGGGTAATACGGGAATTAACCAATTGCAGATTATTTAATTATGGTGGGGGACAAGACGTAATGATAAAAGCAAAAAGGAAAAGGTGGATAATGATGTCTTCTTTTCAAAAAGAGGGAACATGGGGCCCACTTTGACTACTTTTCAAAAAGAGGGAACACGGGGGGCCCACGTTGACTACTTTTACTAAAGTAAAAGTGTGGGTAATAATAAAAGTTAAAGAGGAAAGAGGTAAAAGGGGGTCTTGCTTTGTATATAAGGGGGGATGAGGGGATTGAATTTGGGAGGGAGAGGAATTGGAGAAATTTCAAAACTAAAGGGGAGGAGATTTTGGAAGAATTTTGAGGGATAGGAATTGGAGAAATTTCAAAACTAAAGGGGAGGAAATTTTGGAAGAATTTTGAGAGATAGAAATTGGAGAAATTTCAAAACTAAAGGAGAGAACAAAAACTGGAAAAAAAATCTTCTACTTTCCTTCATTGTTTAAAATCAGCATTAATTGTTGTTGTTTCATCGAAGCTTGAAGCTTCTTTTTTGGGATTACTACTCCACCGGTTTGCAAACTCTGTTACTGGTTTTGCGGTGTTGCTGAACCTGCTGTTGCTGTGTTATTATTGCTGCTGACTTCTCCTTCTTTTGTTCTTGTACTGCCATTTCCAGGTACACATTTGTACACTCTCGGCTTGAAGCGAAAATGAAATATTAATCAGGCTTTGTTCCTGTTGAATTCCTCCTGTTTAGATTTGTGTTTGAATATTAATTTTCCTTTCTTTGTATAAAAATGTAGTGGATTGATTAATGAGTAATGAGGTTGCATATGTATAACTTCTTCATCTAATAATGTTACTTTAAATTAATCGAAGAATAGTTGATCTGTTTTGATATTATGGTGTGTCAATCTCATGTTCTAGTATATTTGAATAATAGAATATAGAATGAAAGCGGTTTTTCTTTGTACCAACTCGATCGCAATTTTCCATTCGCATTAGCCGTAAACTAATAACTAATAAGTTACGTTTTCCAGCATGTAATTAATTAAGAGATTTTCTTTTATTTTAGAGACGAACTTAATAGAAAAAATGTAGTCACTGTAGGTTTATCCTTTTAAATAAAAATGAGACAAGCCTCTCCAAATAAAACGCACAGATTGCGGGGCCCTCACAAAATGTATGTGTTAATTACTTAGAACTCGGGATAGGCCGCTTAACGAACTCCACGGCCTTACCCAAAATAATAATACGCTAATCGCTTTAGGCGCGCATTTTAATAAATCTTATCTTCTTAAACTTGGGTGCACATTTATGTGACCCAAATCCAAATCTCAATGGAGTCGAAATGTGGCTCTAATCACGGGTACATTGATTGTGACGTGGTCCGAGATGCATGTCCACGACGTTGAAAATTCCTTTAAAAAATAAGAATGAGATGAGCCTCGCCGAATAAAAATACAAAATTGCGGGGCCCTCAGTAAATATTTGCTTTAAAATTGCTTAGACTTGGGATGGACCGTTTAGCAAAATCCCACGGCCCTACCCAAAGTAGATGATACGCTAGTCGCTTTAGGCGCGTCTTTAATAATTTAATTTTCTTAAACTCGGGTGCACATTTATGTGACCCAAATCCAAATCTCAACGGAGTCAAAGTGTGTCGACGACCACGGGTACATTGATTGTGACGCGGTTTGAGATACATTTTCACAACGTTGCAATTCCCTGTAAAAAAATAATAATAATTAAGAAAGAGGTAAAAAGTTAAAATTTGCACATAAGTTCAATATGTATTAAATCAGATAATCAAGCCGAATATGACAGTTGAGCGACCGTGCTAGAACCACGGAACTCGGGAATGCCTAACACCTTCTCCCGAGTTAACAGAATTCCTTATCCGGATTTCTGGTACGCAGACTGTAATATGGAGTCATTCTTTTCCTCGATTCGGGATTAAAATTGGTGACTTGGGACACCCTAAATCTCCCAAGTGGCGACTCTGAAATAAATAAACAAATCCCGTTTCGATTGTCCTTTAATTGGAAAAAACTCCTTGTACCCTCGCGGGGGCGAAAAAGGAGGTGTGACAGCTCTGGCGACTCTGCTGGGGAAATTAACCCAGAACCACTGGTTCAGGGTTAGAAATTCGAGCTTAGATAAATTGTTATATTTGGCTTTATCTGATTTTTACATGTTTGAGCCTAATGTGCTAAATGCTGCTTTTACCGTTTTGATATTATTTGACTGTATATATAAACTGTGCCGAACCCTTCTCTCTTCACCTCCGGGGATGTGCTTACTGGTTGAGACTCCCTATTCTGTTAGTGTCATACCCTGAAATAAAAAGAGGCTCGGACAAGTTACGAAGCCGGATGGCCTTTTGGTTCCCGGTAAGTTGCCCCCTCCTCAATTTGAGTTGTCCGCTCGGGTACACAGTCTCGAACACCGACTCAGATTTTGAACATAGAATAACATGACTTCATGCCGGATCCCTAGTAGGAACGATTATTTGCTTCATGTTGCATTTGGCTTAGGGGACTCAACACAGGGGTTGGGTCCATCTAGGACTAGCAACCTGAAATGAAAAAGACCATCTTGATGCATCTTATGTGCTACATGTTGCATTCCTTCAAGGGTAAAAGGGTCATTTGGCGGACCAATGATAATTGAGAGTGAATGAAAAGGAAAAAAGAAAAAATAGAGGGTGAAGTGCGAAGATAAAGCAAATAGGGCCCGGTTATGTTTTGTTACATTTTTATTTAAAAAAAATGAATTCAAAAAAAATTCTTTGCACTTTTTATCATTTTTGAAAAATCAAAAATAAAAAAAAAGGGAAAAAGAAAATCCAAAAGATTTTACATGTTTCATCACCTTTTAAGAAAAAGCAAAAGAAAAAAAAGATATGTTTTCTCTGAATTAGTTATTTTTAATTCTCACCCGTATCCAATCTGCCCGAACTACGCGGGTTTGATTCTCACTGGATGTGAGATACGTAGGCAACCTTCATCGGGTTCAACCCCACCTTTTGCTAAATAGCCAAAAACAAATAAATAATAATAAAAAAAACATGTCAAAATTTTGATTCTGTCATGAATCATTCGGGTGATGCTGTTTTGTCAAAAATAGCCGAATGTTCCCGAAAGGGACGCCGGAGGGCTGACTTTGCATAAACAGCCACTTTTCGGGTCATGTTTAAGATTTGGTCTAGTGGACCCCCACAGCCTTAAAAATCTTCGTCCCCGAGGCGTTGAAAGGTCGTGTTTGCAATGTTGAGTTTTCTATTTTTTTTAAAAATGATAAAAAGAGTCATAAATAAGTCGGGTGATGCTGTTTTTGTCAAAACTAGCCGAATGTTCCCGAAAGGGACACCGGAAGGCTGACTTTGTATAAACAGCCACCTTGGGTCATTTTTTAGGGATTTTGGTCCAGTTGACCCACACAGCCTTAAAAACCTTTGTCCCCGAGGCGCTGAAGGGCCGTGTTTGCAACACCACATTTTCATTGTAATTTGAAAAAAAGTCAGCGGTCAGGTGAACACCGTCTGGATTTTTTGTCAAAAATAAGCCAAGCCAGCTTCGGCCGCATCTTAAACCGTTCTTGCCGAAATAACCTTAGAGTATCTCTCAGTTGTCGAAAGGCTATTTTCGTAAAAGAACGGACAAGTTTGTAAAGTGTCATAAAATAATCTTCCCCGGCCTCAAAATTCATGTGGAATTTGGAAGGGACCACATTTGCAAAAATAACCGTTTGGTTGCCTTTGTCAAACGGGGAAAGAAACTGGCCGTTTGTAAATCTTTTGATTAGAATATGTAGGTTGTTTGATTTTCGAGTTTGTAGTCATCTTCAAACCTTTGAAACCCAGTTTGTTTTAATATGAAAATTAAAAAAAAGTTTATCTTTTATTGGGCCGAACTACGCAAGGTCTGATTCATGCGGGGTCATGATACGTAGGCAATCTCCATAAGATTCGACCACAACAAAAAAAATGAAAAAAAAAGAGAAAAAAATGAAAAAAAATCGAAAAAAAGGAAAATGAAACAAAAGAGAAAAAAAGGAAAAGATATTGTTAATAATGAGGACCGACTGAGTCCATTCTAACCTGTTTTGTTGTGAATCACAAAGAAAGAAGGTGGTTGGTTTGTGGTAAGCCGGAAATACAAGATCCAAAAGCACACTTTGCGGGGATCAGGCCTGATGACAGAAGCATTCGAGTCCTATTGGGAACTTGTTGACTAAGGTTGATGATATTGAAGTTGGTAATGGTCTTGGCAGTATTGATGCGAAGCTCAGTGGCTAAGATGCCAATTTTGATAAAGTGGGAGGACGCTTCGTTCCTTGGTTAGCAAGAGAGAAGTTTTTGGTGGCTTATTTTGTTGTCATTTCTGTTGTCCGGATTATTCTTAGGGTTGTAATCCGGATATTGTCTTGCGTCAAACTTTCTTATCTTTCCATTTCGTCATAGCGGTCTGTTTAAGTTTTGTCCAGTTTGTTTTAGGATTTTATTCTGGTTTGTTTTGTTTGTCTTGTTATTCAAACCATTTCACCGGTAATCTAATGCAAAATCCGGTCTTTTATTATTTCTAGTTTTCTTTTGTTTAGTCCTTTTATCGTTTTTAATCAACGCCGATTCTAGTGACATGACATGCGCACACAGTTTGGGCCTAATCTTAAAAGTTAATCATAAAACCCTAGGAAGGTGATCAAAGCATTTAAAGGAAATAAGAACGGTTTGAGATTATTTGGAGCCAGAGTCATGTGGAACTAGGGCGAGTAAAACACAAAGAAAACCGTTAAAGGCAAGATTCGCCCAATTGGCATGAGGGTCGTTCATGATAACAAGGGTGAGAGTGTCTCCCAACGGTGCTTTACAAAGGACAAATGAAAAAACAAATGTTGAATATAATTGTCAAGTCCAGCACCATCAGAAGAGGCTACAAATCTTTGTTTAAATTATGTTGTTTGCACTGGGCATGTTTTGAAGACTGGAATGACGAAGGCATTTTGTTCTGCCACCTAAACACTTTATCCTTCGTTACCCCTTTTTTGAGCCTTATTTATTTTTTTTCTTTCGTACCACTCGTTCGGAATCACTAGCAACGACTAGGAAACACAAGCATGGCAGGTAAAGAAAAAGAAAAAAAAGAGAAAGAAAAGAAAACAACAAAACGAAAAAAGAGAAAAAAGAAAAAAGAAAAGAAAAATGATAAAAAAAACAAAGGAAAGTCAAATGAAAAAAAAAGGAATTGGGGACTACGTTTGACCTGATTCCTCAAAGAGGATACGTAGGCGCTTCACGGCTCGGTCATAGGGGGCATAATGACCATAATCGGTCATAGTTTTGAAAAAATATAAATCAATCAAGTAAAATATCCCCAAGCAAGAAACTGGGGCAAAAGTTGCGTTTGTGGTAAATAAATCTAGTTCCGAAAGTTGTAACTAATAACCCAGAATTAATGCATTTTTGAGCCTTTAATACCCTTTTTTTTCTAGCCCTATCCAAAACCCACATTACGGTCCAAAGAAAGACCTTCTGACCAGTCTTCAAAAGATGCCAAGTCAGACAAATGAGAGTCTTACCGGCGAACATAACATTCTGTTCCACAGCAGAAAGGACTCTAATCTCCAGCAGAGAGAGTCATACCGGCAACACTCCAAATCCCCAGCTGGAAAGTGATACAAATGAGAGAGTCTTATCGGTGAAAATCTTCACGGACACCATAAGGCGATGAAAGCTGAGAGAAAAACCAAAATGAGAGAGGCTTGATAGTGAAAACCCTTCGGGCACTACAAGTCGAATAAGATTGAGAATCAGATGGGGAATTGCCAATTGAAGGTCTTGAAAGACGATTGACGGCGGAGGATAGGCCACATGTGCATGTCATGACCATTAGAGTCGGTATCTGCGTTTGATAAGTTTTTATTTATAGTTTCTTTTGTTAAAGAGTCATCTTTTTCCTTTGTCTTTTTATTCTGTTCCCTTTTATCTCTTCCTTTCATAGAAAAATTCCCCAGTAGAGTCTGTTTGGTCAGAATAAGTGAGAAATGACTTCAAAATATGCCATCAGCTTTACAATTATGCAAGATGAAATCTGGCTAGTACATACAAGTGGTATAGTCAGCAAGGAGCAAGCGCGAGGCCAGTGTCAAGAAAGATATCCCTAGCAAAAGGGAATTGACAAAAGGATTAACGAGTGTCAAGATGGATATCCCAGCCGAAATCAAAGGTTATTAAACCTCAAGACCGAGGCCCGTGGACAAAGCAAGGAGAGCAGTGAGCATGATTTGGGAAATTCATACTAGACTAAAAGGTCGGGGAAATGCCAGTTTCCGAGCTATGCCACAAAAGAAGAGGGATATCCCCGGCAGAAAGGGATTATCCCCAGCAAATAATATCATCCCCAACAAGTTGTGGAACGCAGAGCAAGGAAGGAGAAAGGGAAAACCATCCCAGTAGGAGTACCACAACTAACCACCGCGTTTTAAACTAACAAATTTTGTTTGATTTGAAACAGGTAAAGGAAATGACATTGATGACAGAAATGCATGCCATAAGGGAGACTGTCAAACTGGGGCAGAAAATTATCCTTTCATTTAGAAAATTTTTTGGAAGTCAGGTACCCAGTCGAGGAAGGATAAAGATAACACCAGTCTCAAGGGAAGTGGTCTTTGAACCAGTGTTGCCCCCAACACAATAAGTTTCAATGGAGGAAGTTGTTCCCCAGCAGACAGAACAAAGGGATGAAACTTAAGCTTAGAAAAAGCAGAGGCCAGCATCATTCCCAACAGCCTTCCGAAGAGTGAAGCACTAGTTCTGAAGGAATCAGAATCCCCCAGCAGTGTTATCCTCGACAGCGTTATCCCCAGCTGATAACATTTTATCCCCCAACAGGTAAGTAAATAATTCCCCAACAGTGTTATCCCCAGCAGCTTCGAGGAGTCCGACACAAGTTTGGTGAAAATCGGTATCCTCAGTGGTTCCTTGCGGGGAAAGGCAAAACGAGTCTTAAGGGAGGTAGTCTTCGAAGGAAGAAGCTAACAAAAAAAAAAGAGAGAAAAAGGAAAAGGGGGAAGTAGTTTGCAGAGGAATGAAACATCCTACTTAAAAGGAAGTAGTTTTGGAAGGAGTAAGATAACATATTTACCCAGCAGTGTTATCCCCAGCAGGGTTACTCAGCGGTTCGCAGTGTTATGCCCAGCGGATCATCGAGATGTAGAAGCATCCTCGACAGAGTTTTGACCAAGTTTCAAAAGGGTCGGACAACCCAGAGTGGGTAAGGAAGAAAAGGAAAATTCATCCCCAGCAAGTTTTGAGGTAAGACATTTTCAAAGGATATTTTGGGTTCATCCGCCCTCGAATAGGATATGTCAGGTTCATCCGCCCTCGAATAGGATATGTCGGGTTCATCCGCCCTCGAATAGGATATGTCGGGTCCATCCGCCCTCGAATAGGATATGTCGGGTCCATCCGCCCTCGAATAGGATATGTCGGGTCCATCCGCCCTCGAATAGGATATGTCGGGTCCATCCGCCCTCGAATAGGATATGTCGGGTCCATCCGCCCTCGAATAGGATATGTCGGGTCCATCCGCCCTCGAATAGGATATGTCGGGTCCATCCGCCCTCGAATAGGATATGTCGGGTCCATCCGCCCTCGAATAGGATATGTCGGGTCCATCCGCCCTCGAATAGGATATGTCGGGTCCATCCGCCCTCGAATAGGATATGTCGGGTCCATCCGCCCTCGAATAGGATATGTCGGGTCCATCCGCCCTCGAATAGGATATGTCGGGTCCATCCGCCCTCGAATAGGATATGTCGGGTCCATCCGCCCTCGAATAGGATATGTCGGGTTCATCCGCCCTCGAATAGGATATGTCGGGTTCATCCGCCCTCAAATATGATTTTATTTTCAAAGTTGTTGAAGTTAGGAGCCCGCCTGAAGAGAGGAAAGACATTTTATTTTTCAAAATTATTGTTGAGGTCAGGAGCCCGCCTGAAGAGAGGAAAGACGTTTTATTTTTAAAAGTTGTTGAAATCTCGCCAGTCTAAAGAAAGGAATGACATTTTAGTTTCAAAGTTGTTGAAGTCAGGAGCCCGCCTGAAGAGAGGAAAGGTGTTTTATTTTTAAAAGTTGTTGAAATCTCGCCAGCCTAAAGAGAGGAAAGGCGTTTTATTTTTCAAAGTTGTTGTTGAGGTTAGGAGCCCGCCTGAAGAGAGGAAAGGCGTTTTATTTTTAAAAGTTGTTGAAATCTCGCCAGCCTAAAGAAAGGAATGGCATTTTAGTTTCAAAGTTGTTGAAGTCAGGAGCCCGCATGAAGAGAGGAAAGGCGTTTTATTTTTAAAAGTTGTTGAAATCTCGCCAGCCTAAAGAAAGGAATGACATTTTATTTTCAAAGTTGTTGAAGACAGGCACCCACCAGTATAATGCGGGTATACATTTCTGTCTTTTTATTTCATGTTCTAGGTCGCCCACCAGTATAATGCGGGAATACATTTCATGTTCTAGGTCGCCCACTAGTATAATGCGGGAATACATTTCTGTCTTTTCATTTCATGTTCTATGTCGCCCACGAGTATAATGCGGGAATACATTTCATGTTCTAGGTCGCCCACCAGTATAATGCGGGAATACATTTCTGTTCTAGGTCGCCCACAGTATAATGCGGGAATACATTTCTGTCTTTTCATTTCATGTTCTAGGTCGCCCACCAGTATAATGCAGGAATACATTTCTGTCTTTTCATTTCTGTTCTAGGTCGCCCACCAGTATAATGCGGGAATACATTTCTGTTCTAGGTCGCCCACCAGTATAATGAGGGTATACATTTCTGTCTTTTCATTTCATGTTCTAGGTCGCCCACCAGTATAATGCGGGAATACATTTCTGTCTTTTCATTTCTGTTCTAGGTCGCCCACCAGTATAATGCGGGTATACATTTCTGTCTTTTCATTTCATGTTCTAGGTCGCCCACCAGTATAATGCGGGAATACATTTCATGTTCTAGGTCGCCCACCAGTATAATGCGGGAATACATTTCTGTCTTTTCATTTCATGTTCTTGGTCGCCCACCAGTATAATGCGGGAATACATTTCTGTTCTAGGTCGCCCACCAGTATAATGCGGGGATACATTTCTGTCTTTTCATTTCATGTTCTAGGTCGCCCACCAGTATAATGCGGGAATACATTTCTGTCTTTTCATTTCATGTTCTCAGGCGCCCACCTGTATAACGAGAGGAATACTTTTCAGTCTTTACATTTCATGTCTCAGGCGCCCATCTGTATAACGAGAGGAATACTTTTTAGTCTTATACTTCAGATTTTGAAATCAGTAACCCCACCGGAAGGCAGAAGGATACAACAGGAATCCCCAGCAGGAAACAATAAAAATCCCCGGCACCAGAAAGCAGAAGGTGGCAACAAGAGGTCCCAGCACAAATTCAATCGCATGAGTCAAAAGGAAGAAAAGACACGTCTTGAAATAAGCGGCCTGTGAACATTAAATTATGCCCAACATAACAAATCTGATGAAGAAAGCTGTATCCCAGAGGAACCACCGAAAAGCTTAATGAAGGAGGCCATATCCCCAATAGACCGAACAAAATGATGAAAACTGGTATTCAGAAAAGCAAAGGCCAGTGTCATCCCCAAATTCTCGGAAGAAAAACACCGAAAGAAACACAAGCCGACAAGAAAACAAGGCAACAAGAACAAGTTGAAGATAGATGAGATCTTATGATCTGTAGTCTAGCCTAGCTTCTTGTTTTCTTTTAAGCACGGTGTAACAAGGAGATCGGTAAGCAGTGGTAATAGCATGCAACAGCAATAACATTGCAGTCCCATGGTAGTCCCAGCTACCAAAACTTCCCGAACTACATTAACCTGATTCCCCTTTAGCCAGGGATATGTAGGAAACCTTTGAAGCAAAGGTTCGGTTAAATCTTTTTCAAAAAATGCTTCACACGGAGTACTCGGATGGGCAAAAATCGCTCACTTTATCTTTGCACGAAAACCCTTCGTGTCTTCGGGCAAAGAGGGGCAGCTGTAAGGCACGTGATTTTTGCCCTATGAGAGAATTACTCCCAAAAAATCCAAAATAAAACAATTTTCCTTTGTGTGCAATTTTAGAATTTTTGTGGCATTTTTGATAATTATTTGTATTTCTGTCTGTGCGTGTTTATTGGTTAAATTAATAAAAAATTACAAAAATATGTCGCATTTGCATTTAGTATTTATTTAAGTTTGTTTTACAAAATCATAAAAATAATGTACGTTGCATTTTTAGCATTTAACGTCTAAATTGTGTGATTTTTATAGTTAATTGCTATTTAAATGTGCGATAATTGTTATTTGGACAGATTTTTGAAGTTATAACAGATTTTGAATCAGGGCAGTAACAGTAGTTTTAGGGGTAATACGGGAATTAACCAATTGCAGATTATTTAATTATGGTGGGGGACAAGACGTAATGATAAAAGCAAAAAGGAAAAGGTGGATAATGATGTCTTCTTTTCGAAAAGAGGGAACATGGGGCCCACTTTGACTACTTTTCAAAAAGAGGGAACAGGGGGGCCCACGTTGACTACTTTTACTAAAGTAAAAGTGTGGGTAATAATAAAAGTTAAAGAGGAAAGAGGTAAAAGGGGGTCTTGCTTTGTATATAAGGGGGGATGAGGGGATTGAATTTGGGAGGGAGAGGAATTGGAGAAATTTCAAAACTAAAGGGGAGGAGATTTTGGAAGAATTTTGAGGAATAGGAATTGGAGAAATTTCAAAACTAAAGGGGAGGAGATTTTGGAAGAATTTTGAGAGATAGAAATTGGAGAAATTTCAAAACTAAAGGAGAGAACAAAAACTGAAAAAAAATCTTCTACTTTCCTTCATTGTTTAAAATCAGCATTAATTGTTGTTGTTTCATCGAAGCTTGAAGCTTCTTTTCTGGGATTACTACTCCACCGGTTTGCAAACTCTGTTACTGGTTTTGCGGTGTTGCTGAACCTGTTGTTGCTGTGTTATTATTGCTGCTGACTTCTCCTTCTTTTGTTCTTGTACTGCCATTTCCAGGTACACATTTGTACACTCTCGGCTTGAAGCGAAAATGAAATATTAATCAGGCTTTGTTCCTGTTGAATTCCTCCTGTTTAGATTTGTGTTTGAATATTAATTTTCCTTTCTTTGTATAAAAATGTAGTGGATTGATTAATGAGTAATGAGGTTGCATATGTATAACTTCTTTCATCTAATAATGTTACTTTAAATTAATCGAAGAATAGTTGATCTGTTTTGATATTATGGTGTGTCAATCTCATGTTCTAGTATATTTGAATAATAGAATATAGAATGAAAGCGGTTTTTCTTTGTACAAACTCGATCGCAATTTTCCATTCGCATTAGCCGTAAACTAATAACTAATAAGTTACGTTTTCCAGCATGTAATTAATTAGGAGATTTTCTTTTATTTTAGAGACGAACTTAATAGAAAAAATGTAGTCACTGTAGGTTTATCCTTTTAAATAAAAATGAGACGAGCCTCGCTAAATAAAATGCACAGATTGCGGGGCCCTCACAAAATGTATGTGTTAATTACTTAGAACTCGGGATAGGCCGCTTAACGAACTCCACGGCCTTACCCAAAATAATAATACGCTAATCGCTTTAGGCGCGCATTTTAATAAATCTTACCTTCTTAAACTCGGGTGCACATTTATGTGACCCAAATCCAAATCTCAATGGAGTCGAAATGTGGCTCTAATCACGGGTACATTGATTGTGACGTGGTCCGAGATGCATGTCCACGACGTTGCAAATTCCTTTAAAAAATAAGAATGAGATGAGCCTCGCCGAATAAAAATACAAAATTGCGGGGCCCTCAGTAAATATTTGCTTTAAAATTGCTTAGACTTGGGATGGACCGTTTAGCAAAATCCCACGGCCCTACCCAAAGTAGATGATACGCTAGTCGCTTTAGGCGCGTCTTTAATAATTTAATTTTCTTAAACTCGGGTGCACATTTATGTGACCCAAATCCAAATCTCAACGGAGTCAAAGTGTGTCGACGACCACGGGTACATTGATTGTGACGCGGTTTGAGATACATTTTCACAACGTTGCAATTCCCTGTAAAAAAATAATAATAATTAAGAAAGAGGTAAAAAGTTAAAATTTGCACATAAGTTCAATATGTATTAAATCAGATAATCAAGCCGAATATGACAGTTGAGCGACCGTGCTAGAACCACGGAACTCGGGAATGCCTAACACCTTCTCCCGAGTTAACAGAATTCCTTATCCGGATTTCTGGTACGCAGACTGTAATATGGAGTCATTCTTTTCCTCGATTCGGGATTAAAATTGGTGACTTGGGACACCCTAAAATCTCCCAAGTGGCGACTCTTAAATGAATAAACAAATCCCGTTTCGATTGTCCTTTAATTGGAAAAAACTCCTTGTACCCTCGCGGGGGCGAAAAGAGGAGGTGTGACATTCATTATTAATTAAACTGTCTAATAATTAGAGCGAGAAAAATAGCGTAAAAAATGACTTTATTTAATCAGTTTGGCAAAATTGATTAAGTTCCTTATTTGTAAGGGTTTTAGTATCGCTAACCTTAAGTTAATCGAAATCATGTAGCTAAATTTAGGTAAAACAGGATTTTTTTATTTATTTTTGCGAATCAAGTATTATAACATGATTGGAATTAAAACAAGGTTAGTAAGGTTAAATTAATTGAATTTTAGAAATACGCATTAGTAATCAAGATTGTTTCTAATTGTCCGTAGTTGTAAATAATTAATTTCAATAGCTCAAGTCATCTAACAATGTGAATTTAATCTAGCTATGGGATAATTAGTTTCTTTTAAAATATTATTTGACAATTCCATTTTTTATAACTACATTGTTAGTGATATTTCATTTCGTTAAATACTCATCTTAAACTAGTATTTAATATGTTATCTTAAGTATGTAAAAAAAAAATTGATTTTTTTATATTTATAGGCAAGTTTAAAAAAAAATGTAGTCATTAAAGGATATTCTTAAAATAAGGAAGGATTTCGCTAAAAATAAATAGATGTAAACAATACAAAAATTTGCAGAATTCTCCAATCTCATTTATTTATTTAACTATTAAAAAAAATACTTAGAATTTGGGATGGACTGTTTAGTGAATTTCGCTTCCTTCCCCAAAGATAATAACGCGCTAGACTCTTTAGGCGCGATTTAATTAATTTTACCTTCTTAAACACGGATGCGCATTTCATGCGACCCAAATCTAAATCCTAAAACATTGAATAAAATGTGTTCCGGATTGCGGGTGCATTTCATGTGACGTAATCCAAAGACATGTTTTAAACGATGTTCACATTTTTTTAAAAAAATATATATATATATAATAATAAAAGCGGTAAAGAGTTAAAACTTGCACATAAGTTCATATTTGTATAAAAATCAGATAATCAAGCCGAATATGACAGTTGAGCGACCGTGCTAGAACCACGGAATTCGGGAATGCCTAACACCTTCTCCCGGGTTAACAGAATTCCTTATCCGGATTTCTGGTACGCAGACTGTAATATGGAGTCATTCTTTTCCTCGATTCGGGATTAAAATTGGTGACTTGGGACACCCTAAATCTCCCAAGTGGCGACTCTGAAATAAATAAATAAATCCCGTTTCGATCGTCCTTTCATTGGAAAAAACTCCTTCACCCTCGCGAGTGCCGGAAAAAGGAGGTGTGACAGCTCTGGCGACTCCGCTGGGGAATTATACCCAGAACCACTGGTTCAGGGTTAGAAATTCGAGCTTATATAAATTGTTATATTTTGTTTTATCTGATTTTGTTACATATTTTGGTTCAATGTGCTAATTGATTGTCTTTTACCGCTTTAATATTACGTGAACTGTATATAAACTGTGCCGAAACCCATCTCCTCTCTAAGTCTTCTGAATCATGAAGAAGGGTGCACTTCGTGTGACTTCTTTTCTGTATAGTGTCTAAATTCCCAATTTAGAACGAGGTTTGATAAGTTGCAAAGCCAGTGAAGCTTCTGTATTCCCGGTACGCTGCCTCCCCCTCGGTTCGAGCTGTCCGCTCGTGTAAGCCAGGTCTAGAACAAACACCCAGGTTCTGAACCTAGAATACCTCAGCTTCATGCCGGATCCCTAATAGGAACGCTTATTTGCATCATGTGCATTTTGACTTAGGGGACTCAACACAGGGGTTGGGTCCGTCTAGGGCTAGCAACCTGAAATAAAGACCATCCTGATGCATCTTATTTGTTTTATGTGCATTTATTTGCTCGGTCTTGCATGTTGACCGGCTTCTGAATCTCGGGAATGTAAAAAAAAAAGAGGAATTGTTTTTTTAAAAATAAAATAAAATAAAATAAAAAATAGCAAGTGGAGAGTTAGATGATTAATTTAGAAAAAATCAGTGTCCAAGTACTGTCGGAACGCTGCCGAAATTTTGATATATTTTTACTTTTAGAACTGTTTGTTTTCCTAGAAAGCAGAAAGTGTGTAGGAATGAGTCTTTTATTTTAATTTGCTTTATTTTAAAAAAAAAAAAACGAAAAAGAATTTTTTTTTTTTGCTATAAAAGAAAAAGAAAAATTTTGTTTGTTTTCAAAAATTAGTTAGTTTATAGCCCGAACTACGCAGGTGTGATTCTCATCGGATGTGAGATTAGAGGCATACCTCTCTGGTTTCGGCCCACCGTATTCAAAAAAAAAAATCCAAAAATATTTAACATTACTTGCTTCTTTAGAAAGTATTTCTTTTAGACCTCAATTTTTTTTTAAAAAAAAAATAATAATAATATTTCCTTTTAATCTCAAAATCCAAATTATTTTTTTAAAAAATATTCAAAAGAAAATTCAAAAATATTTTTTTTGTAGTATTTCTTTCATAAATTCAGAATAATAGTTCAAAAATATTTCCTTTCTCTTTAAAAGTTTTTCAAAAAAAAAAAGAAAAAAAAAGTTAAAATCCAAAAATATTTCTTTAGAATATAGATAGTTTTTAAGTCAAATAAAAGTTTTTCCTTCTTTAATCACTATAATAAATGTGCAGGATGAGCACAAGTCAAAGTGAACCGTTCTCAGTCTGTAGCGAGGTCCCTTTGCAACTCCACATGTGGTGGAATGATATGGAAAATGATAGTAAAAAGATAGTGGAAAGAGTTTTGGGAGGTTCTGTCGATCTATTGAACATCAAGCCAAGGACAGATATCATCGAGGCTCTAATACCGTTCTGGGACCCAACCCGCAACATATTCCGTTTTGCTGACTTTGAACTTTCACCTACACTAGAGGAAGTCGCCGGATATGCGGGATTGAATGGGAAACTAAGAGGGCAGTATTTACTTTCACCAAGACCAGTATCTCCGCACGCGTTCTTGGATTTGCTAAGCATTAGTCGGAAGGTGCAAAATGATGATTTGTTGAAGGGATGTTGTACTTTCCAATTCTTGTATCAACGGTACGGAATTCCTTAGGGTTTGAAAGAACCAAACCTCGGATTAATTCACACGGGGAACAGAATCAAGTGGGAAGCAAGACGTACTTTGGCATTTATCACAGCATTTATGGGAGTTGTGGTCTGTCCCCGCAAAGATAAAAAAATAGAGATAGGCCTTGTAGGGATGGCCGATGTTGCAATCAAAAGAACCGACAGTACTGTGGTTCCTTTGATTTTGTCCGAAATCTACCGAGCTTTAACTATATGCCGAGAAGGAGGCAAGTTCTTTCAGGGATGCAATCTGTTACTCCAGCTGTGGATGCAAGAACACCTCCATCACCGAGTGGGATACATGAACCACGGGTTGACTGAGAGAAACTGCATTAGCGGCTTTGAGAAACGAATGACAGGCGTCATATTTCCCGAAGGCGTCGAAGCATGGCTTGCACAATTGAGGTCAACAACAGCCGACCAAGTTGAATGGGCATTTGGGTGGTTGAATGATACTGAGGTAATATACATGGCGGCCGAGGAATGTCATGTTCTTTTGATGGGACTTCGTAGCATCCAACCATATGCTCCTCATCGGGTACTGCGCCAACTAGGAAGATTTCAGGTAATTCCCACTGATGAGGATCTAAGCAAGCACGCCATTGAGTTGAGTCCAGGAGTCGTGTTCCCCGAAGGAAAAATTAGAAAGTTGTGGCACGAATGTAGATTCCTTGAACCCAAGACTATGGTTCGAGAGCTGGCTAAGGGTGAGGTAGACCCAAAATACGATGTTTGGTTCGGGAAAAGGTTCCAGATTCGTCAGAGGCCTGCCAAAAGAGCTCACGTCCAACAATTTACGGATGATTCGCAGGAACAGTGGGGCTGGTTAGTGAGAGAGGAAGGCTACCGGGCTGAAATCGGGAAGCTGAAGCGACAAATTGAAAGGCTTATGTTTGAAAACAACGTTCAAGTAACCTCGAAGCAGGGTGAAAAGAACAAATTAGCCAAAGAAAACCGGGCACTGAAAGCCCGAATTCGCCAAGTCGGTAAGAGTGATAGCGACCGACAGAAACGTCGCTATGATGAAAGGTTGATAGCGGAATTGAGAAATCAAGTCAGCAAAAGCCGAGAAGACTTGGAGAGATCCAATGCTTGTATAACAAGAATGCGGGTCAGGTGGGCCAAAGTTACAGCATCACGGAGAGAGAACCTATGGCAAGTAAAAAGGGACTACGAAATGAGTGTTGCGACATTGAGAGAGATAAACTCCATTCTCAATAATCGGGTCCTCAAACAAGCCCGGGATGCTAGAACAGATAGAGAACGCTGCTATGAGTCGATAGCCCGGATGGAAGAACAAATGGAGAGGTTCCAAGAGCAGCTCATTGACAATACTCGAATATTGGGACTAAAGAATCAACGGATAGAACAGCTGTGCATAGAGAGGGATAGAATCAGGGGTAGGATCAATGATATAGGGCGCTATATCACCACGAAGTGCCTAACATGTGAAGAGATTCCTCGTGATATCCTTTTTGCCTCAGTCATGGATTATGTCCACCGGATCATGGAGGAACTAAAAAGCTTGCAAAGAAGCCTGGCCCCCAAGCCCGCGGAAAGGCCGAACGATGCCTCGCGGGCACCAAAATTCAAAGCTTTAATGTATCCCTAGTTCAATCTTGCACTTGTTTGTTTTTCGAGTCTGTTGTCTACCCATATGTTCTTTTCAAACATTCTCAAAAAAAAATATGAAGTCTGTATTTTCGTTTGTTTTTTTTTGTGATGGTTTGTAATAGCATTATTTTGAGTAATAAAAATATATATATATATAAAAAATTTTGGTCTTTATTTTACTTATGGCACGAACTACGCTTGGTCTGATGCGTGTGGGGTCACGATACGATGGCAATCTCCATAGGATTCGACCGTAATTATGAAGAAAAAAAATGGAATAAGCCGGGATGATGCATGAGGTCAGAGCAAAAGCATGTTAGAAATGATTAACTGCCTAAGAGCATTGCATCCCCCCCCAACATGCAATTACAATATCTGTTAAAACTCTAACACTGACAAGTTTGTTGTTTTTCCAATCAATATCAGTTAGTTGTTAGAGCGTACTGGCACCATACCATTATCAAACAAGATCGAAAGGTCCTATACCAGAAAGCATGAATGGATCAGACACCAGTGTTGAGTCGAAAAAGACGTCAAATCAGATGCTGAAGGAAGCCATGGAAAAAATGGAAAAAATGAGGCTGCAAATGAATGAAATGTAGATAGCCTTGGCTAGAGCCTAAAAGGGGCAGGAACTACCTGTTACTCCTACTCTCCAACCAGGACACACATCAGAATACCCCTCTCCCGGTCCTTCAACAAGTTTTCCAAGCCATCACTATTACCAGGGAAGAGAGGCTTATTATCCCCAAGCTCCACCACCCACTCAAAACCCTCCTCCACCAAATATTCCCGTCTTTGTGGCACCTCCCCCAGCCCCATTGCACAGATCATCCAGTGAGCCGCTGTTTCAGGATCATGACACACAATATTACCCCCTGAACTCACATTCAAAGCACCCGAGCCACATACCTATAATCCCCACTTTGAGGTCCCAGCGGAGATTGAAAAGCCGGCTAAGAGCCCAGAGTAGGATGAGGTGATGCGGAAATTTAAAAGCCTGGAGCAGTCCTTCAGGAACATACACGGGTTAGGCAACCAGGTTAGCGTGGCCTACAAGGATCTATGCCCTTTCCCTGACGTTCAATTGCCAGCAAGGTTCAAGATGCCCAAGTTCGATTTGTACGAAGGGCATGGCGATCCTATGGCACATCTACGGGGTTTTGTAGCAAAATGAGGGGAGCATGAGGAAAAGATGAGCTGCTGATAGCTTACTTTGGCCATAGTTTGAGCGGGTCGGCATTGGAGTGGTATACAAGACAAGATCCGAGCAGGTAGTACACATGGGATGACATGGCACAGGCTTTTGCTGGACACTTCCAATACAACCTTGAGATAGTCCCAGACCGTCTCACATTGCTAAAGCTTGAGCAGAAACCCGAGGAGAGCTTCAGGGAATTTGGGTTCCGATGGAGAGAGCAGGCAGCCAGAGTTGATCCTCCAATGAGAGAGGGAGAAATGGTAGATTACTTTCTACAAACTCTCGAGCCGACTTACTTCAGTCACTTGGTGACGTCAGTTGGCAAATCCTTCAATGAAGTGGTGAAGATGGGGAGTATGATAGAAGAGGGACTTAAGTCCAATAAGATCCTGAGTTATTCAGCAATTAAGGCAACAACTCAGGCCATTCAGAGCGGCACGGGAGGTGCGCTCGGAAAGAAAAGGAGAGAGGAGGTCACAACAGTAAAGGCATGCAATTGGTCCAGATCTAAAGGCCCTTCCCCTCATTACCAACCCAGACCCCATCATCTAAACTACCCACACAATCCATACAATCCTCCACAACCCTACTACCTACCACAAGAACAACATTTTTTCATACATCACGCCCAAACTTACACCCAGCCTCCGGCTCGTCCGCAATGGCGTGTACCGGCTCCCCAACATACATATCTACCTCCACAAAGCACCTATCCACCACCGAGGGCCTACAGGAATCCTTCAGGGCCAAGTTTCCGCGGAAATCAGGCTTTCAGAAATGAAAGGATGCAGAAGCCAAGAATATTCACTCCGTTGGGAGAAACCTATACTACTCTGTTTCACAAATTGAAGCAAATAGGCCTACTAAGTCCTGTTGAGATCAAATTGCCAAATCCCCTTCCCAGAAATCTGGACCATTCAGTGAGCTGTGAATATTGTTCGGGTGCTCCCGGGCATGATACTGAGAAATGTTGGAAGCTAAAGACTGCTATACAAGATCTTATTGACACCAATAGGATCGAGGTTCAGACACCAGGGGCCCCCAACATCAATGAAAATCCGTTACCGGTGCACCATGAAGCCCACATGATCGAGTTAGTGCACGAGGGAGGGAAACCAAAAACACCCTCACAAACGGTAATGACGATTCGCGCCAGTACTAATGAAGAGTCAACCAATGGAAAGGCGGTGGTACAGTCGAAAAAAGTATATGACAAGCCCTTTGTGATAGCAGGGAAAGGGCCATCTATTACTGCGAAGAGGCTGGAGTCAGTCAAAGCAGTGTTGCAGGGAGTAGCAAACAAACCAAGGTTGGTAGTAAAAGGGGTCCATGTGGGACCAGTTGTTATCAAGCTGGTCATACAGTTGCCGATAACAAATGAGAAGGCTGTGCCATAGAGCTACAGTCAAGTGACGGTAACGCATAAGGGGAAGGAGGTTGTAGAAGACATATGTGAGGCACAAGGGTTAACTCGATCGGGAAGGTGTTTTGCTCCCGCAGAGTTGAGAAGGGTCAATCCTGAAACAATAAAGAAACCTGTAACGGAGGAAGAAGCAGAGGAATTTTTGAAGAAGATGAAGGCGCATGATTACTCAATTATAGAACAATTGAGAAAGACCCCAGCCCAGATTTCATTGCTATCCTTGTTAATCCATTCAAGCGATCACTGTCAGGCCTTAATGAAGATTCTGAATGAGGCCTATGTCCCGGACAAACTCTCAGTGAACCATTTGGAGAAGGTAGCGCACAAGATCTTTGAAGTAAACCGAGTGACATTCTCTGATGATGAGTTACCGGTAGAGGGTACTGAGCACAACAAAGCACTCTATCTGACGGTAAAATGCGAAGAATCGGTGGTCACTCGAGCATTAATTGATAACGGGTCAAGTGCCAATATCTGTCCTTTGGCCACTCTCAACAAGCTAAAGGTTGTTGATGACAGGATCCGCCAGAACAGTGTCTGTGTCCGAGGTTTTGATGGAGGCAGCATTAACACAGTAGGTGATATCGTACTGGAACTAACCATTGGTCTAGTTGAGTTCACCATGGAATTCCAAGTAATAGATGTGGCAGTGTCGTACAATCTTTTGTTGGGTCGACCATGGATCCATGCAGCTAAGGCAGTACCTTCTACACTGCATCAAGTGGTCAAATTTGAATGGGATAGACAAGAGATTGTGATACACGGGGATGATGGCACACACGCCATCAGTGATGCTATTGTGCCCTTCATAGAAACCGACGATGATAAGGGCCCGTGGGTTTATAAGGTTTTTGACGCAGTCTCGGTAGACAAAATTCCTGAGGGCAAGGGCCTTCCACTTCCCAGAATCACAGCTGCAGCCTTCATGATAGCAGCAGAAATGTTGAATAATGGGTTTGTACCAGGGAAAGGTCTGGGGGTTGATTTGTAGGGAATGATCCAGCCAGTTTCTTTGCCCAAGAACCTGGAAACCTTTGGGTTAGGATTCAAGCCTACCGCAACGGATGTGAAGCGAGCCCGCAAATTGAAGAAAAGAGTTTGGGTCCTTCCTAAACCAGTCCCACGCCTGTCCAGATCATTTGTCAGAGCAGGATGTAGAAAGTTGCCAGTCCCGGAAGTTCTTGGACCTCTGATGGGGCCAAACGGAGATTTGAATGAATGCTTTGGAAGAGTGTTTGCCGACGTCAACATGATAGAAGCTGGAGAGGGCTCCAATAAGGCAGACATACAGTTTGTGGGTCCCAAAGTCAAGGTCAACAATTGGACGGCTACTCCTCTTCCTATTTGGAGGGAGTCTTGGTAGTTGATTCTGATTTTCCTTTTCTGTTTTCTGGATTATTCCAGGGTTGTAATCTAGATTTCCTTTTATTATATCAAATACAGTGTGAAACCTTGATTCAATAAAATGAAAAGTTTCTTCTTTATTATTTTCTATTATCTTAATTTTGTTTCTTTCGTTTTTTTTTCTGAACAGTTCTTTTCATACTGGTTCTAATGACATGACATGCACAAAGGATCTTCAACCTAGTCTAAAAGATCAATCTGATTCCGAATTAACCATGCAAGAGGTTGATTATGATAATGAATCGGAATACGATGAGGATGAAGCATTCGAGGAGATAAATAGGGAGTTGAGCCAGTTTGAAGAAAAATACAAACCCAACTTAAATGACACAGAAGCCATCAATTTAGGGGATGCCGGG
The DNA here is from genome assembly GCF_000393655.2 of Nicotiana sylvestris. Lineage (NCBI taxonomy): Eukaryota > Viridiplantae > Streptophyta > Magnoliopsida > Solanales > Solanaceae > Nicotiana > Nicotiana sylvestris. The sequence goes on from NC_091063.1 coordinate 129,935,460, forward strand.
GATATCAGAGAAACTAAAATAAGCATCCACATTGCACCAAATATCAGGGAGGAATTGATCAAAACACTTATTGAATTCAAAGATGTTTTTGCATGGTCATATGATGACATGTCAGGGTTAAGCACAGATTTAGTGGTTCATAAATTGCCCATTGACCCGGCATGCCCTCCCGTCAAGCAAAAATTGAGGAAGTTCAAAACGGATATGAGTGTGAAGATTAAAGAAGAAGTAACCAAGCAGCTGCAAACAAAGGTTATTCGTGTCACTCGATATCCTGATTGGTTGGCTAATGTGGTGCCGGTACCAAAGAAAGATGGAAAGATCAGGGTGTGTATCGATTACCGCAATCTGAATAGGGCAAGCCCTAAAGACAACTTTCCTTTACCCAACATCCATATCTTGATCGACAATTGTGCCGGACGTGAGATCGGATCTTTTGTGGATTGCTATGCTGGGTATCATCAGATTCTGATGGATGAGGAAGATGCGGAAAAGACAGCCTTCATTACGCCATGGGGAACTTATTGCTACCAGGTAATGCCATTTGGTTTGAAGAATGCTGGGGCAACGTACATGAGAGCAATGACAACTGTGTTTCATGACATGATCCACAAAGAAATTGAAGTGTACGTAGACGATGTCATCATAAAGTCCAAGCATCTGGAGAACCACGTAGCAGACCTAAGGAAGTTTTTCCAAAGACTTCGGAGGTATGATATTAAGCTCAACCCGGCCAAATGCGCATTTGGTGTTCCATCTGGGAAGCTTTTGGGATTCATTGTCAGTCGGCGAGGTATTGAACTGGATCAATCAAAAATCAAATCTATCCAAGAGTTGCCACCGCTAAAGAACAAGACAGAAGTAATGAGTCTGTTGGGAAGATTGAATTACATCAACAGATTTATTGCTCAACTCACAGCAACCTGTGAACCCATTTTTGGCTGTTAAAGAAGGATGCTGCAATAGGATGGACGGCGGAATGTCAGGAGGCATTCGACCAGATCAAAGAATATTTATCAAGTCCACCGGTATTGGTTCCCCCTGAGCCGGGAAGACTGTTAATTCTTTATCTAACGGTCTTGGAGAATTCTTTTGGTTACGTGTTGGGGCAACACGACATTACAGGAAGAAAAGAGCAAGCCATCTATTATCTCAGCAAGAAGTTTACAGTATATGAGGTTAAGTACACTTAACTCGAGAAGACATGTTGCGCCCTAACCTGGGTGGCCCAGAAGTTGAAACATTATTTATCCTCATATACTACTTATCTCATTTCCCGTCTGGATCCGTTAAAGTATATTTTCTAGAAGCCTATGCCCATAGGAAGGTTGGAAAAATGGCAAATACTACTCACGGAGTTTGACATCGTCTACATGACGAGGACAGCCATGAAGGCCCAAGCATTGGCAGATCACTTGGCTGAGAATCCGGTTGATGAAGAATATGAGCCATTGAGGACGTATTTTCCTGACGAGGAGGTAATGAATATAGATGAGTTAGACTTACCTGAGGAACCAGGTTGGAAGCTTTTCTTTGATGGAGCCGCAAATGCGAAGGGAGTTGGAATAGGAGCAGTGCTTATTTCTGAAACAGGACGTCATTATCCTGTTACAGCTCAACTGTGTTTCTATTGTACTAACAACATGGCTGAGTATGAAGCATGCATTTTGGGTTTGTGATTAGCGGCAGACATGGATGTCTAGGACGTCTTGGTCTTGGGGGACTCGGACCTTCTGGTGCATCAAATTCAGGGTGAATGGGAAACACGGGATTTGAAACTCATACCATATCGACAATATTTGCATGATTTAAGCAAGCGATTTCGATCAGTGGAGTTCAGACACATCCCAAGAGTTCACAATGAGGTTGCCGATGCATTGGCCACTTTAGCATCAATGTTGTATCACCCAAACAAAATTCATGTTGACCCGTTGCACATCCAAGTTCGTGATTAGCATGCCTACTGCAACATGATAGAGGAAGAAGTGGATGGCGAGCCATGGTTTTATGACGTCAAAGAGTACCCCAGGATGGGGATATACCCGGAGCAGGCCACCGGAGATCCAAAAAGAGCCATTCGACGATTATCAAATGGTTTCTTCCTCAGTAGAGGAGTGTTATACAAAAGAACCCCAGATTTGGGATTGTTGAGATGTATAGATGCCAGTCAAGCCACGACAGTTATGACAGAAGTACATGCTGGAGTTTGTGGGCCACATATGAGCGGATATGTATTGGCGAAAAAGATTCTTCGAGCAGGATATTATTAGCTCACTATGGAGCATGATTGTATCAGTTTCGTACAAAAATGCCATCAGTGTCAGATACACGGAGATCTGATTCATTCGCCACCAACGGAATTGCACACAATGTCAGCACCATGGCCAATTGTGGCATGGGGCATGGATGTCATTGGGCCTATTGAGCCGGTAGCTTCGAACGGTCACAGGTTCATTCTGGTGGCCATCGACTATTTTACTAAGTGGGTTGAAGCCAAAACTTTCAAGTCGGTAACCAAGAAGGCAGTAGTGGATTTTGTCCATTCCCATATCATCTGTAGATTTGGGATCCCAAAAGTGATAATCACGGACAATGGTGCTAATCTTAACAGCAATTTGATGAGAGAAGTATGTGAACAGTTTAAGATTACACACCGTAATTCCACACCTTATCGTCCCAAGGCAAATGGAGCTGTTGAAGCGGCCAACAAGAACATTAAGAAGATACTGAGGAAGATGGTAGAAGGATCCAGGCAATGGCATGAAAAATTACCATTTGCATTATTGGGTTATCGCACTACCATCTGAACCTCAATAGGTGCAACCCCTTATTTGTTGGTCTACGGGACTGAAGCAGTAATACCGGCAGAAGTTGAAATTCCCTCCCTTCGGATTGTCGCCGAGACTGAGATTGATGATGATGAGTGGGTCAAAACCCGTTTGGAGCAGTTGAGCTTGATTAATGAAAAAATATTGGCAGCTGTGTGTCATGACCAGTTATATCAAAGGAGAATGGCAAGAGCCTACAACAAGAGGGTGCGCCCCAGAAAATTTGAAGTGGGGCAACAAGTGTTGAAACGAATCCTGCCACACCAAGCAGAAGCAAAGGGCAAGTTCGCCCCGAATTGGCAAGGACCATTCATTGTAACCAGAGTGTTGTCCAATGGCGCTTTATGTTTAACAGATATCGAAGGGAAATGCGTCGACATGGCTATAAATTCCGACGCAGTTAAAAGATATTATGTATGATCTCTTTTGATTGTAATTGTCATTTGTTTGTGGTTGGCATTTATCGGAGAATGAAATGACGGAGACAATTCTTTCTTCTATCCAAACACCTTAACCTTTGCTTACCCTTTTGATCCTTATTTATTCTTTCATATCCCTCTTTTGGAGTCAGTAATTAAAATAAAAGATAAAAAGAAAAAAAAATAATAAAGACAAAAGAAAAGTCACAAGAAAAAAAAACAGTGGGAACTACGTTTGACCTGATTCCTCAAAGAAGGATACGTAGGCGCCTCGCGGCTCGGTCATAGTGTAACAAAAAATAAGAATCCCAAGCAAGAAAAACTGGGGCAGAAGTTGTGTTTATAATTTTGGAAAAGAAAGTTTGATAGAGTTGTAATGTTTTACCCGTCAAAATTATTCTGAGCTTTTGATAGCCTTTTCTTTTAACCCCACACAAAAATCCCTATTGATGTCCAAAAAAAAGACCTCCCGATCAGTATCCAAGAAGTGCCAAGTTCATGCATGTGGAAGTCGGGAACAACACTCTGATCCCCAGCAGAGAAGAGGATCATAAACTGGAAATGAACTGATAGCCGAAAGAATCCCCAACAAAGAGCGTCATATCGACAAATGCTCCAGTCCCCAACTGAAAAATAAAATAAAATGAGAGAGTCTTATTGGTGAAAACCTTCACAGGCACCATGAGGCGACGGGAGTTAAGAGAAATGAGAGAGTCTTATTAGTGAAAACCTCTCGAAGGGAACTATGAGGCGACAAGGCGAAATTGGCGGAGAAGGTCCACCTTTGTCAAAAGTTGAGTATTTATTTATCCCCCGCGAGATGAGGCCATCCGAAAAATTGATTGATACAAATAGACTGGGTTGATCAATCCAGAATGCACGACATGATCGTTGGGATTGATTATATCATTCAGATAAGTTTTGTTCTTTTCTTTTTCCCCAGCGTCTGCTCAGAAAGACTTCTTTTCTATCTTTAAAATTATCACTATTTCATTTCTTAGTTTAAAAGATTTTATTTCCCCAGTCGTTTATCTTTAAAAAGGATTTCAGAGTTTACTACCAATTGACAAAATGGTGAAAGGCAAAATGCGAAAAGGACAAGCCAAAGATAAGGCGACAAAGCGAAAGGAAGTTTGTCGCAAGACCAAATGATGAATGGGTCTAGATCCCAAAAGGCCCAAATTTCCAAGGGAAGTTATGGATCAAATTCCAAGATGGTCGGACGACACAGAACGTCAAAGGAAGAGAAATGACAACCATCCCCAGCAGGAATATCAGCCCTAGCAATCAATATTCTCCCCAGCAAGTTTTATAGCAATGCAAGGAAAGGAAAAGGGAAAACCCATCCTCAGCAGAAGTGGCACGACCACTCGCCCCTATTTTAAACTAATGAATTTTTTCTTTGATTTGAAACAGGGAAAAGAAATGTTATTGACCACAGGAAGACAGGGTCATAGAGAAGATTATCAAACTGGGGAAGAAAATTTTCTCTCATTACGAAAATTTTCTTAAAATCAGATAGTCATTTGGGAAAGAAAGAAGATAACACAAGTGTTGAAGGAAGAAAAATCCCCCAGCAGTATACGAGAAGGGAATAACAAGTTTTAAGAGAAAAGCAATCTTGGTAGAAGCGAGATAATCAGTATCATCCCCACCATTGTTAAAAGGAGAAAGATAATTCCCCAGCAGTGCTATTCCCGACAGGTTTCAGGGAAGTGAAAGCACCAGCTTTAAAGGAAATAGTCTTTGAAGAAGGAAAATGATACATTGATGAAATGAAATCTCGGTGTTATCCCCAGCAATTTTTAGAGGAATAAAACACCAGTTATGAAGTAAGAAGTTGAAGAAGTCAGGAGCCTGCCTGGAGAATGGAGGTGTTACATTATAAGAAATTATCGAAGTCAGGAGCCCGCCTGGAGAATGGAGGCTGAATTATTTTAAGGAATTATTGAAGTCAGGAGCCCGCCTGCATAATGGAGGTGTAAAAATCTAAGAAGTTATTGAAGTTAGGAGCCCACCTGTAGAACGGAGGTCGTTATATTTATTAAGTTGAAGAAGTCAGGAGCCCGCCTGGAGAATAGAGGTGATAAAATTTAAGAAGTTATTGAAGTCGGGAGCCCGCCTGGAGAACGAAGGCTGATATATTTTAAGTTGAAGAAATCAGGAGTCCGCCTGGAGAACAGAGGTTGTTATATTTAGTCGGAAAGTCAGGAGCCCGCCTGGAGAATGGAGGTGTTATTTTTAAGGAGTTGTTGAAGTCAGGAGCCCGCCTAGAGAATGGAGGTGATAAAATTTAAGAAGTTATTGAAGTCAGGAGCCCGCCTGGAGAACGGAGGTTGTTATAATTTTAAAAGTTGTTGAAGTCAGGAGCCCGCCTGGAGAATGGAGGTGTTACATTTAAGTTGTTGCTGAAGTCAGGAGCCCGCCTGGAGAATGGAGGTGTTACATTTAAGTTGTTGCTGAAGTCAGGAGCCCGCCTGGAGAATGGAGGTATTACATTTAAGAAGTTAAAGAAATCAGGAGCCCGCCTGGAGAATGGAGGTGTTAAATTTTGAGAAAGATGTTGAAGTCAGGAGCCCGCCTGCAGAACAGAGGAACACATTTTCAGATTAAACAGAAATCAGTAATCAGAAGGAATACACCGAAGATCTCCAGCATAACAAGCTTTAATATAAGAAGAAGTTTTCCCCAGCAGACAGAACGGAATAATAAAGCTTATGCTCAAAAAAGGCAAAAGGCCAGTGTCGTCCCCAGTAATTTTCGAAAGAAAGGCACCAGGGAAAACACAAGACGACAAGAGTGAGGCAACCAGAGCAAAGGGAAGACAGATAAGATCTTGTAATCCGTAGTCTAACCTAACTTCTTGATTTTTCTTTTAAGCATGGTGTAATAAGGAGGTCAGCAAACAGTAAAAGTAGCATGCAACAGCAGTAACATTGCAGTCCCACGGTAGTCCCAGCTACCAAAACTTCCCGAACTACATTGACCTGATTCCCTTTTAGCCAGGAATATGTAGGAAACCTTTGAAGCAAAGGTTCGGTCAAATCTTTTTCAAAAAATGCTTCACACGGAGTACTCGGATGGGCAAAAATCGCTCGCTTTATCTTTGCACGAAAACCCTTCGTGTCTTCGGGCAAAGAGGGGCAGCTGTAAGCACGTGATTTTTGCCCTATATGAGAATTACTCCCAAAAAATTCAAAAATAAAATGATTTTTCTTTGGTGTGCAATTTTGTGATATTTTGTGATATTTTGAATAATTATTTGTATTTGTCTGTGCGTGTTTATTTGCTAAATTAATAAAAAATACAAAAATATGTCGCATTTTGCATGTAGGATTTAATTCTACAATTGTTAGTAATTAAATTTGTTTTACAAAAATTAAAAATTACAAAAATAGGCATCGTTTGCATTTTTAGCATTTAATGTCCAAATATACAATTTTATGCTTAATTATTACTTAATTGTGCGTTAATTGTTATTGGGAGTTAATTTGCGCTTTTATAACTTAATTTAGTTCTTAATAATAATTTAAGTATTTTTATAATTTAGTTTTAGAAAAATAAAAGAAGAAAAGAGAGCAAAAATACAAAGAAAAAATCGGATTGGGCCACTTCTTCAAATTTCAACCCCAGGCCCAAAAAATACCCAACCTTCCCCATGACCCGATCCATTTTAAACCGGGTCGACCCAGTCCATAACCCAAATACCCAACACCCCCTATCTTACACAAAACAAAACAAAAAAAAACCCCAAAAAACCCTAACATTCTTTTCTTTCACTGTTGAATGCCCGCCCCCCTCTCTTTCGTTTCTTCTTCCTCAAGCTCCAAGCAAGCCATCAATGGATACCCTCTTCACCATCTCCACACACCCACCACCCTCCAACGCCATCTCACTAGTAATTCGAAGACACCAACCAACTGTGAAAATCCATCTCCTTCACGCACACATAAAACAAAATATAGAGACGAAACGGAAAAGAGAAGTAAGTGGAGGAACGTCAAAAAATAGTAAGTATTTTAGATCCGAAAAGCTGTGAAAACGCAAATGAAGCCCTGTCCGAAACAACTCCAAAACGCAGCAATGAGAGCTGCTCGAAACCAGCCCAAAAATGAGCTCCACCGTTGCTCCGTCGTGCTGCTGCGTCGCTGCGTCTTCAGCTTCACCTACTACTTCTTTTGCTTTGTTTTTAACAGCTCCAGCCACCGCCATTTTTAAGCTCGCCATTGCTGCTCCTGCTACGTCCAGTCGTCGACGACGAACAACTCGTCGACCTCCAGCAGACCCAAACAGTCCCCCCCCCCATGACTGCCTCGTCGAGCATCTACTTCAAAACCAAGCTACACCCACTGCGTCTGCTACTGTTCCGCGCTGCTACTTCTCCATTCCAGCTGCCTCGACTGTTTCTGCTTCTTGCTTCTTCTACTAAGATCCAGCCATGACGAGTAGTTGAGTTTAAAACAAACCTCCACTGCTGCGTCGTCCAAACAAACCCCCATCGCTACTGCCTCATCTTCGTCGAGCTCCAACCAAACGTTGTTGTTTCTTCTTCCTCACTCAACACTGCTGCCTCATTCGCCACTTCTGCTGATATCATCAGTATTATTAAGCCTCTTTTTTTGTCTATTGAGAACTTTGTTTGCTGTTGTTAAGGTTCAATCCGTCGAGGTCATCGTTTGTCGTTTTGAGTTCGTCAAGTTTAAAAAGGAAGGTGGGTTTTTCGTTGTTCGTCAAGATCCGGTATGGAGAGGTTGTTTGTTCAAGTTGTCCATTTCCAGTCAAGCTCGTCCTTGTTCATTTCCGGTTAGTTGGCTTAAGTTTCGAATCTGTCCGTATTTTGTTTTGATATTCTCAAATCTAAAATCGGTAAATGTTTGTTTTATTCATTATTTTGTGAATTTTTCAGTTTGTTTCATGTTTGTTCCATTGTTCTTATTTATTGTTTAGGTAAAGTTGTTAGTTTAATGTTGGTTAGATACAAATTGAAGTTTAATTAATTATTTCTTCAATTTGTTTCATGTGTTTTATGTATTTTTCAGAAATTGTTAATATTGTTAAATTCAAGTTTAAGTTCATAATTGTTTCTTCGTCGATCTTGTTATTTGTCTAAAAGAATTTCGTTGTAATAGGGAAATATGTTAGTTTAAATCGCTTGAATCTGTTGTTTGTTGTAGATTTAATTCGTGTTCATCTTGTTTGAAGTTCGTTTTTAATTCAGTGATTTAATGTGAAGTTATGTTTTGGTTTTTAATTTTTGAATCATGTATCTTTGTTATAATTTTGTTGGATTTAATTTAAAAAGATCAATTGATTATTTGGAGATTAGTGATTTGAATATGTTTATTTATTTTGTTTAAGTTTAATTCGAATTTGAATAAAGCTTGTTTGTTATTGTTGTTGAATTTTTTTCATTTGTGTTCATATTTTGCTTGATTGTTCTTGAATCCGAAATTAATATAGTTTGATCTTCTTGTTTGTTGATTATCATTTTTTGATTATTTCTTCATGTTTGCTTCATGATTTTTGTTTAGTTTTAATATATAAAAAATTGTTGGTTGTAAAGTTGTTAGATTTTAAGTTCAAATGATTATTGAATTTAGAAATCTGAATATACTTGTTTGTTGTTGTTGTTGTTGGTTGAATCTGAAAGTAGGTTTGTTTGTTGTTAAAGATGTTGTTCAATCAAGATAATTTTAGTTGTTTCTTTGTTGTTCATCATTTAGTTTGAATTTGTTGTTGAACATTGTTAGAAATTGGTCATATTTGCTATATTTTGGTTGAAATTGATTAAGTAAATTGGTTATAGCTGATAGGGGTAGTTTGGTAATTTGCAGTACGTTTAGGGGTAAAATGGTAATTACAATAAGGTCGGAGGGGTAGTTTGGGAATTGAACATTTTGAATAATTCTTTATGTTAAGCATGGGGGACAAAAGGTAATGGGGTGTAGGTGATATAATTGTTTAATATAATGGGGGACAAGACATAATGTAGTGGAGGGGAATATGGTAATTGTTTATGTTAGGCATGGGGGACAAGATGTAATAGAGTGAGGTTGATATATTTGTTTAATTTAGTGGGATTAAAATGGGGATGAGTGGGAAGATAATGAGTTTGGTAGGAGAAAATGGTTGTTTTATTAATTTATTAAAGGGTTTGGGATGTGATATATATAGGAGGCTTGATCAGATTTTAAGAGGACACAGACAGACATATAGAGAGAGAAAAAAAAAGAGCTGAATATTTAAGAGAGAAAGAAAATTCCGAAAAAATATTAAAACTTTCAAGAAAAAAAATATACAAATAAAAAAGGAGTTGGAAATTAGAAAACAGAGTAGTACACACCTGATAAATATTCTGATATACGGGTTTAGAAAAGAAGGGTTGAACATTAATTAGCCTTTCAAATCTGAAAAATTCCCTTGGTTTCTGTCCGTTATTTTCGGCGTTCCTGGATTTTATTTTGAATTTTCAAATCTGTCACTGGGATTTCGTTGACTGGTTATTGCTGGTTATTGTTGCTGTTGCTGGTTACATATTACGTTGCTGACTTTATTCTTCTTATATTGGCAATATCAGGTACACAACTGTAATTTTGGCATTTTGTAAGCTGAAATGAAGAATGGAATGTTAAATTTCTAATTTAGTTTTATTTTTTAAAAAATTGTATTTAGATTATTTCATGTATTATTATTCTGTAAATCATTGTCATTTGGCATAACTAGACATGTTGTAGCGATATATTAAACAACGCCTTAACCGGATTATTAGTTAATATATATTTAAGCATGTTCATTACTAATTAAACTGTCTAATAATTAGAGCGAGAAAAATAGCGTAAAATGACTTTATTTAATCAGTTTGGCAAAATTGATTAAGTTCCTTATTTGTAAGGGTTTTAGTATCGCTAACCTTAAGAAGTTAATCGAAATCATGTAGCTAAATTTAGGTAAAACAGGATTTTTTTATTTATTTTTGCGAATCAAGTATTATAACATGATTGGAATTAAAACAAGGTTAGTAAGGTTAAATTAATTGAATTTTAGAAATACGCATTAGTAATCAAGATTGTTTCTAATTGTCCGTAGTTGTAAATAATTAATTTCAATAGCTCAAGTCATCTAACAATGTGAATTTAATCTAGCTATGGGATAATTAGTTTCTTTTAAAATATTATTTGACAATTCCATTTTTTATAACTACATTGTTAGTGATATTTCATTTCGTTAAATACTCATCTTAAACTAGTATTTAATATGTTATCTTAAGTATGTAAAAAAAAATTGATTTTTTTTATATTAATAGGCAAGTTTAAAAAAAATGTAGTCGTTTTAAGATTTGTCCAAATAAATGAGATGAGTCTCGCTTAATGAAATGTATAGATTGCGGGGCCCTCAATAAATGTACATTTAATCGCTTAGAATTAGGGAGGAGCCGTTTTAGCAAATTTCACGGCCCTACCCAAAATAATGATACGCTAGACTCTTTAGGCGCGATTTAATTAATTTTACCTTCTTAAACTCGGATGCGCATTTCATGCGACCCAAATCTAAATCCTAAAACATTGAATAAAAATGTGTTCCGGATTGCGGGTGCATTTCATGTGACGTAATCCAAAGACATGTTTTAAACGATGTTCACAATTTTTTTTTAAAAATAATATAATAATAAAAGCGGTAAAGAGTTAAACTTGCACATAAGTTCGTATTTGTATAAAAATCAGATAATCAAGCCGAATATGACAGTTGAGCGACCGTGCTAGAACCACGGAATTCGGGAATGCCTAACACCTTCTCCCGGGTTAACAGAATTCCTTATCCGGATTTCTGGTACGCAGACTGTAATATGGAGTCATTCTTTTCCTCGATTCGGGATTAAAATTGGTGACTTGGGACACCCTAAATCTCCCAAGTGGCGACTCTGAAATAAATAAATAAATCCCGTTTCGATCGTCCTTTAATTGGAAAAAACTCCTTCACCCTCGCGGGTGCCGGAAAAAGGAGGTGTGACAACGATGGTATGCATAAGGTTCTTGCCATGCAGGAAGGTTCTCCACAGAACTTAATATACCCCCGTGCCGATTACATATTAGACAAATACCTGAACGCTGTTTGACAACGTGCTCTTTGAGGAAATATCTGTCCATTAGCATCCACTGCCACGGCTATCAATAGCTTGATATCGTACTTTCCATAGACATGAGTTCCGTCTATGGATATTACGGGCCGGCAATACGGAAAACCATCAATTGCTGGCTTAAACGCCCAGAACACGTAATTGAATATATATTCTGGTTTAACCGGACTCCGCTCAAGCTTCCATTCAACAACTGTTCTGGGGTTAAAGTGCTGCAGTGCAGTCATGTACCTAGGCAGATCCGCAAATGACTTATCCCAGTTACCATAGACTATTTCAAACGCTCTTTTGCGCCCAAGATATGCCTTTCTTTTAGTAATTGTGTGGCCATGTTCCTGGTGGACTGCTGTAATGCACTCTTTGATTTTATACCTTATGGACGCTTCGATGTGCGGAATAAGTACAAGAGATATCAAGTCAATATCCAAGTTGAAGTGATTCCCGTTGAAAGTGTCCATTTCGCATGTGTGGGTGGGAATGTATTTACCCACTTTCCACATACCTGTCTTCTTCTTCGACGCACGCAACATCCAATTACATGGCCAAAACCACCTGCGGCAAATAGCCTTGTATATCGTCGGACTTGACTCCGATAACTGCATCTCATGACACTCTTTAACATTGTGCATTTTACAAGCCATGCTTACGCGTGCTTTATCAGGAAAAAGCATCCCCTTTGCAAGCACCGTTGGTCTAGACTCATCCCACATTGCTATCCGGATTTCATCAAAATCCCTTGTGAGAGCTTCCACATTCGGCACGGCTGGCAAGTTATCAATATAAGGAATCTCCCTTGAATGAAACGACACTTCAGACTCGTACACTTTTCGTCTATGGGGGGCTCTCTTCAAATCGGGTCCTTCCCCCTCGTCCTCTTCATCACCATCCTCACGAGCAAATGGTGTCTCGTCTCCCGATTCATCGGCATTGTTATCGTAATCGCTGTTCTCTTCCTCACTCTGTGCATCTGTCAGATCCTGATGTAATACGTCGTTTTCGGGCAATTGAGTGAGTACGGGTAGTTCAACTTGCTCGTTTTCACTGCACATTTCAACAAAAATATAAGCTACTAAATTAATAAATGCTTTACATATGGCTATATCATTTCACTTACAAGTCGTAATGTGATGACATTCCATGATGGACGTTTTCAGTTAGGTGCTGCCTACCGGATGGGCCACTTGTAAAATTCATATCCGGCCGGTACCCCCTATTAAATAAATGAGCGTTAAAATTAATTCAATACGCCAAAAATATACATAATTAACACAAATGAAAATTGAAGTTTACCACTCTTCTTGTGAATTATGGAAAGCAGGGTATAAATTATTTTCTCGCTGCTCATTCGCCGACGGTGATAAATTTAAATCAAGAAAAAATCTTTCATCCGGAACATGTCCGGCAAAAACTGATCCAGAATAACCACCCGATGACTGGGGGTTATCTCTACTACGCACAACCTCGTTTTTTGGAACGTCTTCGACCTTCACGTACAACCCCTTGCGGCGTAACGGAATACGGATATCTTCCGGTTACTTTGAGTATCACTGAACGTTTTCTCACACTCATTTTTTTGCATAACAACGATATCAATGTTTCGTACTCCATTGAAAGTGGCAATTTAACATTACACTTAGCAGGTAAACTGTAGCCCACAGAGTTATTCTCCATCACAACCTCACCCCCCCCCCCAATATAATGATACTCTTATTCTACGTTCTTCAGACATAATGAAAAAATGCTGGAGAATTTAACAACAATAGAAACCAACAAGAGTTAAATTTTTTTTTTGAATGAAGATATGCGATTCTACGATGTTTATATAGGAAATGGCTAGCCGGAGAGTTTTTTTTTTTTTTTTTTTTTGTATATAGCGCCACAAAAAGTGGCTTTATACGCTTTTGAATTATTGAACTCAGAAATTATTGGTGGGGTCAGGTAATAAGGGGTATAACGCCATTAATAGTGGCGCTATGTAAGATGTGTTTTATAGCGCCACTTTTTGTGGCGTTATATATAGTTTGGTAATTTTTTTTTTAACACTTATTTCCGTATTTTGAGTAAAAAAGAACCACATTTTGGTTCCGGACTCCTAAGGCAGTACACATGCACTTCTAAGGTAATGTCAATGTGTTGGATGCCAGCCTTTTGTCTAATAAAGTAACAAAAAATTTGAAATTATATGCACCGATGGTGCAAAAGATTTGTACACTGTCACTGCAATTTAACTGGATAAAACAAGTAGCTATTGTATTTTTCGTGTTATCATATCAGACTTCCATTTAAAAAGTTACCAATTGTTTTAGCAATGCACACAGCACTTAAACGCAATTTTAGAAAAAAGAAAGAAAAAAAAAAGGTGTTTCTAGCATTTGATTTCCAGAAAAATGCAATATGCTTTTTACCCATATTTACTGAAACCTAGACATAAATTTGTCCAGCATTTGATTTTCCAGAATCATTGATCACTTGATTGCAGCCTATAATAGAACTTACTGCAGAAGTGGTTTTCACTATCAAAGAGGTCCATTATGTTTGGTGGTACTTGTATATTTTTCCGGATACTGTATATCTCTTAAGAAAACGATGTCTCCTATTCGCACGAGATATTGATGAATATTGATTCTAAACTGTGCAGTTTTTCCTTAATGTTGTGCTGTTTCAATCTCTTTCCTGCTTCCCTTAGATAAATCACATGAGAGTTGGGGGACAACAGCTTAGAATGTGAAATTTTTTAGGTGATACATCTTCTGCAAAGCAAAAGGTCTTAAAATGACCTACTCGATGCAGATTCAAATTAGTTCAGAGCAAATGAATCTTAAAATACCAACCTTTTTTTTTAAAGAAAACGAAATTGTCTGATGTTATCAAATGAAGAGAGCACTGTGGGCAGGCCTAATATATTACTCCAGACCTGACCTGTGTTTTTAAGCTTGGTTTAACTTAAAAGAGGGTGAATGAGAAATGAAGGAAAAATGAAATATTTGAGTTTCCCTCAATGGAAAAGAGACATTATCTCATATTGGAGAAAAAAAAAACTTTTGATGGGTATATATATAATTGCTCTTCTTCTAGCTCTTAAAAAATTAAGAAGAAGGCAAGCCTCGCGCCGTCGCCATCGTCGTCGTTGCTCGGCTTCGGCTTCGAATTTGGTCAAAGATTGATTGATTAATCTTTTTGGACAAAATTTCTTTCAATTATTTAATTAATTAACAAAAATTCAATCCGGAATAACCTAGGATTCGCGATCTGATTCGGTCAAATAGAAATATTCCCAAAATTTCCAACAACCATGGCTATTTCTGAAAGGTTGCAAACCTTTTCAGAAACAGTGCCAGAAAGTCTATAAATATGTTTTGAATCCCATAATCTTTTCTTACGAATTTTCTGAACTTCAACACTTCTTCTTCTGCACATATATATTCAAATATGATTTACAATCATTAAGTGGTTTGCAGTTCATCCGAGTTTTTGGAAGGGCTCGATTTATTCCAAAATTATTTTCAGATAGTATTTCGACATTTTGTTGCTACTAACTTTCTGTTTCTGTTTTTATTTCAGAAAGTTTACTGTTTCGTTGTTTATTATAGTAATATAGATTGACTAACAATCTTACGGAAATTATTTTATTCGTAATCTATATTCTTTTTTTGAGATTAAAACCTGTGTGGTTTTCTACTCCTTCTGAATTTTTCTATTCTGATTTGAAGATATAAAAACTTCATTGGAGTAGTAAAATTCAGAAACGATTTGAAGAACATAAAAACTTCATCGTTTTCTGTGAAACAGTATATAAAAACTTCCATTTTTATTTTTTAAATGTATTGCTTATTGTTAATTATAGTACTGTTTACTGTTCTGTTTTTTGCCATTAATTGAACTCTCCTGTTGTTGATAGTGAGAAATGGCAATAGATAATGGAAATCCTTCTCCGACTATTGTGGCAACAACGATAGCCTCGTCAAGCCGAACTGTTGTTCCACCAGCCGAGAAACCGGGGAAATTTTCTGGAGCCAACTTCAAAGGATGGCAGCAAAGGGTGTTCTTTTGGCTTACCATACTTGGTATGTAGAAATTCACCAGTGAAGAACCTCTAGTGCTTGTTGCGAACATGCCGAACAATGAGAAATTTATGATTGTTGAGGCGTGGAAACTGGCAGATTTTCTTTGCAAAGGTTATATCCTAAGTACTTTGGAGGATGACTTGTACAATGCCTATATTGCTATGAATAATTCGAAAGAATTATGGGACGCACTTGAGAAGAAGTACAAGACTGAAGATGCATGCTTGAAGAAGTTTGTGGTTGCCAAGTTTCTAGACTATAAAATGATAGACATCAAAACTCTTGGAACCCAAGTTCAGGAGCTTCAACTTATTTTTCACGACCTTATCGCTTAAGGTATGGTCGTGAATAAAGCATTTAAAGTAGCTGCAATGATTGAAAATTTGCTCCATTGTGGATAGATTTCAAAAACTATCTTAAGCATAAGCGCAAGGATATGAAGTTGGAAGATCTTGTGTTTCGTTGAGGAAGACAACAAAACAGTCGAGAAGAAGTCTCATGAAAATTCAACGATTATGGGAGCTAATATCATTGAGGAGACTACTCCAAAAAGTAAGAAGAGTAAGAGGTTTTCTGGACAGACTAAGGAACAGAACAAAAAGAAATTCAAGGGCAACTGCTACAATTGTGAAAAAGCTGGTCACAAAGCCCCTGATTGTCATCTCCTAAAAAAGGATAAGAAGAAGGGACATGCCAACATAGTGGAGAAGAATGATGACATTGATGATCTGTGTGCAATGCTTTCGGAATGCAACCTAGTTGAAAATTCGAAGGAGTAGTGGATTGACTCTAGAGCCACTCCATATGTTTGTGGTGTCAAAGAAGCATTTGCGACTTGCTCTATTGCTGGTCCCGAAGAAGAGCTTTCCATGGGAAATACTGCAACAGCCAAGATTGAAGGTTATGAGAAGATATTCTTGAAGATGAATTCCGGCAAGGTGTTAACGCTCAACAACGTTCTTCATATTCCTACTATTAGGAAGAATTTAGTTTCTACTTCGTTACTTGTTAAGAATGAATTCAAATGTGTATTTGTATTTGATAAAGTTGTTGTAAGCAAGAATGAAATGTATGTTGGAAAGGGCTACCTCACATAGGGCCTTCTCAAACTCAATGTAATAGTCGTTGACAGTATGAATAAAATTTCAGCTTCTTCTTATTTATTGGAGTCAAATGATTTATGGCATATTCATTTAGGACATGTCAATTACAAAATCTTGCGGAAGTTAATTAATTTAGAAGTATTTCCTAAATTCGAGTGTAGTAAATCAAAATATCAAATATGTGTTGAATCTAAGTTTGTAAAACATCCTTATAAGTATGTTGAAAGGAATTCAAATCTTTTAGATTTTATTCATACAGACATTTGTGATATGAAGTCGACACCATCTCGGGGTGGAAAAAAGTATTTTATAACTTTTATTGACGATTGCACTCGATATTGTTATGTTTATTTTCTTAATAGTAAGGATGAAGCAATTGAGGCATTTAAAAAAATACAAGAATGAAGTAGAGAATCAATTGAATAAAAAGATTAAAATGATTAGAAGTGATAGAGGTGGAGAATATGAATCTCCGTTTGCAAAAATATGTTCGGAATATGGAATTATCTATCAAACTATTGCATCCTACACACCTCAATCCAATGGAATTGTTGAAAGGAAAAACCGGTCATTAAAGGAAATGATGAATTCTTTATTAATAAGTTCCAAATTACCGCAAAGTTTGTGGGAGAAGCTATCCTTACAGTTAACCAAATACTTAACAGAGTACCCCATAGCAAACCGCAATCTATTCCATATGAAAAATGGAAAGGAAGAAAATCCAACTTGAAATATTTCAAAGTGTGGGGGTGTTTAGCAAATGTACAAGTACCTTTACCCAAAAGGATAAAAATCAGACCAAACATTGTGGATTGTGTTTTCATTGGATATGTTACAAACAGTAAAACCTGTCAGTTTTTGGTTAATAAATCTGATAATCCTGAAATTCATGTTATTACGGTCATTGAATCAGATAATGTTGGATTCTTTGAAAGCATTTATCCGTATAAAACTGAATGCGAGTCGTTAAGTGAAAAACCTATACGGCCATGGGAAGAACCGAAGGAAAATACTCCACGTGAAGAAGATCCAAGGCGTAGCAAACGTCAAAGAATATCTACTTCCTTTAGACTAGATTTTGTGACATTCTTTCTTGAAAATGAGCCTCAAACTTTTAAAGCAGCTAGGTAATCTTGAGATTCAACATTTTAGAAAGAGGCAGCCAATAGTGAGATTCAATCAATTTTGGATAACCATACATGGAAATTGGTTGATCTTCCCCGGAAAATAAGCCTTTAGGTTCGAAATGTATCTTTAAACGGAAAATAAAAGCTGATGGCACTATTAACAAATATAAGGCAAGACTTGTTGTTACAGATTATAGACAAAAGGAAGGCCTTAATTACTATGACACTTACTCGTCAGTAACGAGGATAACATCTATTAGAGTGTTAGTGGCACTAGCGGCCGTGTATGGTCTTGAAATCTATCAAGTGGACGTTAAAACAACTTTCTTAAATGGAGAATTAGGGGAAGAGATTTACATGGAACAGCCTGAAGGTTTTTTGGTTTCGGGTAAAAAACAAAAGTGTTGAAACTATTTAAGTCGCTTTATAGAATTAAACAAACACCCAAATAATGGCATGCCAAATTTGATCAAACAATGTTGGCAAGTGGGTTTAAAATAAACGAGTGTGACAAATGTATTTACATTAAAAATATTCAAGGTCATGAAGTCATTGTTTGTTTATATGTTGATGATATGTTGATAATGAGCAAAAATATGGCAGACATAAATGCTACTAAGCGCATGTTGGCTAGCAAATTCGACATGAAAGACTTAGAAGTTGCTGACGTGATCTTAGGAATTAGAATTCACAAGACTCCACAAGGTCTAGAATTATCACAGTCTCACTATATTGAAAAAGTACTTGACAATTTCAAGTATTTGGATTTCAAGATTGCTAAGACTTCAATTGACGTGAGTTATGTACTTCAAAATAATGAAGGTGAAAGTGACTCAGAATTGGACTATGTAAGAGTATTGGGAAGTTTGATGTATATCATGAATTATACGCGACCAGATATAGCATGTGTTATTAGCAAACTGAGCGTTTTACAAGTAATCCCAATCAAATACATTGGATTACAATAAAACGAGATTTGGGGTATCTGAAACATATCCAACTTTGCATTATAAAAAATATCCCTCCGTGATCGAGGGATATAGTGATGCAAATTGGATCACCGGATCATCTGAAGTTAAATCCACGAGTGGATATGTTTTCACAATTGAGATTGGAACAGTGTCGTAGAAATCATTCAAACAGACGTGTATCTCCTGTTCCACAATGGAATCGGAATTCATAGCTTTAGATAAGGCCGGTGAAGAAGCTAAATGACTCCGGAATTTCTTGGAAGATATTCCATTTTGGCCTAAACTTTTGGCGCCTATTTGTATACATTGTGATAGTCAAGCGGCAATAGGAAGGGCATGGAGCGTTATGTATAACGAAAAATATCGTCGCATACGATGGAGACACAATACTGTTAGACAACTACTCTCTAGTGGTGTTATCACTATTGACTACGTAAAGTCAAGAGATAACGTATCAGATCCACTTACAAAAGGCCTATCTAGAGAGGTAGTTGAAAGATCATCGAGGGGAATGGGGCTAAGGCCTATGACTAGTCATTATGGCGGTAACTCTACCTAGCAGACTGGAGATCACAAGAGCTAGGTTCAAAGAGATCAAACAAATTTATGAATGACGGTCAACATTGTCAAATAACTCAATCCATTCTCGTGATGAAGACAATGTTCAGAAGTCAAGGTAAGGCATTAAGGTTTTTTAATGAGTCAATAAAACTTACAGCTTTTTAATAATTTGCTAAGTCTGGCAGTATATGACCAAATAGTGTGTGTATAGGATTACACGTTTAGAAATTACCTATGTGGATGTGAAGTGTAAGCCGCTTCAAGGGGAATGAAAGTAAATGCCCATTCTCTAAGCACTCATGAAACCATGTAGTGTTCATAGCTGAAATGAACACAGCCGTGAGAACCACAGATGGTTAAGGATTGACTATGTGACTTATATTGTCTAGGTATACAACAAAGTTTGACGGTTCAAAGATATCAAATCTACTGATGGATCAAGTATATCCGATATAAGTTCACTACGAAAAGTTCAAAGGGAAAAATACTTAACCAGATGCAAATAATTCTTGCATGTAAATCACACATGCGTCCGTGCATTCCTTTATTTTATAGCCATTCCCTATTCATATGGGAGATTGTTGGGATTTTAAGCTTGGTTTAGCTTAAAAAAGGGTGAATGGGAAATGAAAGGAAAATGAACTATTTAATTTTCCCTCCTTGGCAAAGGGACATTTTCCCATATTGGAAGAAGAGAAGACTTTTGATGGACATATATATAATTGCTCTTCTTCTAGCTCTTAAAGAGTTAAGAAGAAGGCAAACCTCGCGCTGTCATCATCGCTCGCTCGGTTCGGCTTCGTATTTGAATTTCGTCAAAGATCGATTGATTAATCTTTTTGGACAAAAGCTCTTTCAATTATTTAATTAATTAATTTAATTAATTAACAAAAATTCAATCCGGAATAACCCAGGACCCGCGACCCGGTCTGGTTCGTTTTCTTTCCCAGATTATTTTAAATCCGTCTTTTCCACAATATTTCCAACAGAAATATTCCCACTTGTTCCAACAGCCATGACTGTTTCTGAAAGGTTACAAACCTTTTCAGAAACAGTGCCAAAAAGTCTATAAATATGCTTTGAATCCTAGAATCTTTTCTTACGAATTTTCTGAACTTCAACACTTCTTCTTCTTCTGCACATATCTATTCCAGTGTGATTTACAGCCATTAAGCGGTTCACAGTTCATCAGAGTTTTTGGTACCAATACACTGGTGAGTTAAAATCGTTCTATCCTGGAAGGATAATATTCCAGCACCTCGGGTACTTGAGGGGAATAATTTCCTTAACAATACACTGTGCATTCAGTGGGCTCGATTTATTCCGAAATTATTTTCAGATAGTATTTTGACATTCTGTTGCTACTAATTTTTCATTTCTATTTCTATTTCAAAAAGTTTACTGTTTCTTTGTTTATTATAGTAATACTAACAATACCAACCCCAAAAACAGATCAGAACATTTAAAAGAAAACAAAAACAGAGAAATCCAAAATTTAGAAGGAAGTATTCATATTTTGCTATCTTGGAAATGGTATAGAATTATCTAATACATGTACTGATAGGATGATTCATAAAATAATTAAGGCGCGTGCCAAATTTGATCTTCATCAAATGCTTCCTTGTGAAGGGGAAGAAAGGGAAAATGCCTGTTATTAGGGACATTCTATTTGTGTTGATTGAGCTTTTATTTCAGCCCTGTCAATTCTTTCAATTAAGTTTACTACTTATTGCAAAGACAGTGCTCTATCTCATATGTAATGTGTAGGTAGAATTAGGCAAAATTTACTTGTAGCTAATTAGTCACTGCATTTTCAGGTGCTAAAAACATAGGCTAGCTGCTACAGTATATATCATAGACTCATAGTGAAAGAGTGAAATGTTATTGTTGTACAACATGTGCCATAATGACTGGGGAATGTGGTCCTATGTTTAGACAGACAACTTTCTTGTTTTCCAATTATCTTAACAGGTCCCACTTTCAACTAATCTTCTTGGTTGCTCTTTTACACCTACACCAAACAAAACCTTCAGTCCACCACTGTTTTCTTTTCTTTGGTTATAAATGTGAGCTTAGCTAAAGCAAAACCTGCATCTCAGTTTCAAAACAAACTATCCCTCGATCATCTCCTGTCTTTCAGAATTCTCCCTATATGTGAACTGCTAAAAAAATGTAGTCTATGAAAAAGGTGAGTGGAGATCAAGATGGAGAAGCAGGGCACGTGCATTACTAACTCATGCACAAGAATTGTCAGTGATCAGTTCGAAAAGTTTTATGGCTTTCATCTGACATCATAATTCATAGTACCATTAAAGTACTTCCTAGCATAGTGGAAAAAATAATGTGTTTCAGTTGTGGTAAGTGAGTTAGTTCTTCATGTGCCTGTCTTCCCCATCATGACCACTCAACCTTATTATCAGTATATGTTCGTTCTTCAAGTTCTGATCGGACCTCATTTGATAATAAAAGCGCCTCCGTAAGTAAGAAAACTCCATTTCGATATCAATTCGCATTTGATAGTTGTTTTACTTGAATATATTCGTTAATGCCTTCCGCTTGTAGACAGATATATTTCGGTCATTTCCTGCCGCTCATCTTCCGCGAGCACCAAAAGACCGCTTTCCATTGAATTGAAAGGTAAGTTAATTTGATAGACATTTCTGATTTGAACAAAAAGGTATTATGGTGACATTTGTTATATATATATTCTCCTTATTGAGATCAAATTCAATCGCTTAAGCTTATTTCATACTTTTGTATTTTATTTTGTAGGATAGTGTTTGACCGGATATATAGAGCCCGTTTGGATTGGCTTTTCAGCATAAATAACTTTTAAGCCAAAAGGCAACAAGTTAGAGTTACTCAGTTTATTACTTTTGACTTTTTTTAAGCAGTTTTTATCTTATTTTAAGTACTTTTTAACTTTGTCAAATACTGAAAAAAGATAGAAAGAGTTTAAAAGCTGATTTCAAAGCCAATCCAAATACTCTCATAGTTTAAGAAAGAATAACATAATTCGACACATATTATAAATATTGTTAGAATTTATGCTCTTAAACATGTTATGACATTTATATGAGCATATTATTATAAGGATAAATAGAAGTTTAAAATTATTAGTTTTCTAATATAGAAATATGTCAAACCTTTTTGAATAAACAAGAGAGAGAATAATACTCCTGAAAAACATAAGTCGGTGGCGATTGAAGATCCAAATATTAATGTCAAAGAAAAGATAAACATTGGAGATATCGAGTGGCCTAAATTATAATCAGTTTGTTGAAAAATCTATGGTTGAAAGATATATGATAGACTAGAAAGGAGAATCATCATTTCCCTTATGTGATAATATAAGAAAGTAATGCTTTAGATTTTGCTTCAATTTGACTTCTCGCTAATCCCCTCCCTCTCCTTATTAGTGCTACTTTAATTAAAATGCGGACTATGTGTCTGACACCATTCTTCGTCTTCGTGCTTTCTTTGTCACTCTAGAAGAAAATGCAATCTATCAATTCTTGGGCTTCTAAATAATTAACACAAGAAAATGGATCTACAGAATAAAATATAGGACCACCTAGTGATTGGGAGCTACACAAATCTGCATCAGCCAGATCGATGCAATGGACTAAATATAAGTGTATACAACAACCAAACAATAAACATATTCAAATGGGTTGGCTAAGAAAATATATGTATAAATAACCAAAAATAAGAAACATAGAAGGAAAGAAAATAAACACTAGTGGACAGATATTGGAGGAAGCCAAAGAGGACAAGTGCTTGGTGGAATCAGTTCCCATTACAGGACCCAAAAATTTAAAAATAAAATAAAATTGTATGGTAAAGGTTTTATACGGCTTAAATCTGGTTTCATATTCACATGAATCTGAGTTGCATGACCAAGAGCGCAATTATGTTTCAAATGTATATTTCTCTATATTTAAGGTTAACATACCATACTCCATTTATCTTTTTATTTTTCTTTTGCATTTCAAATTTTTATTGTGTGTGTGTTCCACTTATCCACTAGCTCAAAGAAAGTGAAATGAGACTAATAGGTAGTTGGAGAGTAGCAGAGATTTGGATGTATTATATCTATTATTATCTTATTCACCAAAAAATATACGTATAATATCTTCAGCTTCAAGAATGGCAATTAAGTTTTCACCAAGAAGGAAAGCAATATCTTTTTGTCTTGATTTGATCTATATATATCCTCCTCTCCGACTGGCCACTGTGTTGGGGCATATACTATTAACCATGCATTTGGATATAGTATATTTTAATAATTATCATGGTTAAAAATCTAAGTGGGAAATTGTTGGGATATATACTATTAACCATGAGTTTGGTTTAGATATAGTATTTATTATGAAATAATTGTTTATTCAGTTTTAATAAAGTTTTAAATAGATCATATAATAGTCTGTGTCCTTTGCTTATATAGTAGATGATTTAGTGTATAGAGTTTAGCTTATACACGGAAGATTAAATCATCGGTTCTTATAAGTATAAAGTTTGAGTTCACAATCTAATGATGGAATTGGACAAACCATCAGGAATGATTGTAGCACAAGATTAAATATAATTAATCTTGATTATGGGAATGGTTTAATTCCAACTTCTTGTGCTAGTACATTTTGTATGTATTGAACGGACCAGGTAGAGATAAGTATTTTATACTGACTTAATAAAATAAACTCTCTAGCCATTAAATGTACTTATACTCTTAATCTTGATATAATTATTATTAGCTGTGTATATTATTATTGTTTTGATTTATTAAAAGGCGAGATTCTTTCGTGGGTCAATATGCCTGGTAAATTGGATAATAATAATATACATTGGCGAAGTAATAGTTAGTTGATGGAATCCATGTCTCGGTTTAGAGATTGATGATATACTTTTATGAAAGCTTATAAGTTTGCATGTGCAAACCCGGCCGGTGGATTTTGTATCCGACACATGAAATAAGTTAAGCGAAAGTCTAAAGGAAATAATCAATAAATTAAATCGTCAGTAATTTAATTTACTTGATTAGTATCTGAATCTTAATATGGGGAGTTAAATAAGATTTAATGGATGAATTTCGAAATTGGATAAGGAGTGCAATTACGGATTTTTAGTGGAATAATTCGTAATTAATTATGGTAGATATTAATTTCGAAAATTAGAAATTAATTCCATAATTGAAGCCTTGTTAATTAAATTCTGTGGTCCCTACTGTGCCTAAATAATAGGAAATAAAGAAATCATTTTTCTGGTGAAAAAGAAAACCCAACAGGTTTTGGAAAAGGGTCTTAACCCTTAAAACTTGTGCTATAAATACATAAGGTTTTCCACCTAGAGGGATGAGTAGATGGTGGCTGAAATTTTCAGCCAAGTTTTCCTAGAAATTTCGCCCACACGAAATTGCTATTTTCGGGTATTATTTGGGTAACACAGTAGAAGACCGTGGAACGTTCGAGGATCACGATTGTGCGGGTGATGAAGATTCCATTGAGAAGTTATGGAACTGAAGGCTCACGTGGTAGAAGAGATATGTTCACGCTTCAAGAGGTAACCCATGAAATCCCGTTTATGCTAGTTGTCTAAATTACATGTGATTTTGATACTGGGATTGCTTCCGCTGCATATAATAATCCATCACACTGGCCACTAACACTGGCCACTATCACAATTATATTGCTCATGCTCGCGTGTAAGGATAGGCCACCATCAGCTGCATGATTTTGTAATATTCCACTCTGTTATCTACTATGAGGGGTACTTTCTTGTTGTTCCATTTTAGCTCATGAATATGAGATATCTGTCTATTTTCATGTGTATGTCACCATCCTTTATGTACTTTAATTTGGTTTTGGTCAACAAATTTGTAGAAGAGACGAACATTTGCTGCCTTGCTAAAGCTTGTGCTCGATCAAGGGTGAAGTACTTCCAAAAAAGGTTTTTCGTTTTTATAATTGTGGTATTCGAACCAACATGTGAGGTCCTTAACTATTTAAGTGAGTACAAGCTATCTTCTACCTGCACATATACCTACTATCAGTCTATCACGGGCAATCAAAACTTAACCAGATATGAAGAAATCACTAGGTTTACTTCAAGAAAATTTTGCACTTGTAGGATCCCTAGCTATTTTTCGTAAATAATACACGAAAGGGGGATTCACTAAAACTGCTCATTAAATTCTGATTTAACACTCCATAGTCCATACTAATAGATTAGAATGCGAACAATGATTTACAATACAAAATACTTCTGGTTATGTGATATAATACCAAAGCAGGAGAAATATTAAGGTCTTAAATTACTGTGACGACCCGACCAGTCATCTCATGAGTTACCGTTCCATTTCCCCCATTTTAGCTTCTTTACGCTTCGTTATCCGTGTTTTATGGGATCGAGAGATTAGTTCGAGTTCGGAGAGGATTTGGTAAGAAATGAGACACTTAGTCTCTTTTAAGAAGGCTTAAGTTGGAAAAGTCAATCGGATGTTGACTTATGTGTTAGAACGCTCGGAAGTGAGTTCTGATAGTTCGGTTAGCTTCGGGAGGTGATTTGTGACTTAGGAGAGTGATCGAAAGTGGTTTTGGAGGTACGGTGTAGAATTAGGCTTGAATTGGCGAAGTTAGTATTTTGGCGAATTCCGGTTGATAGGTGAGATTTTGATCCGAGGGTCGGAATTGAATTCCGAGAGTTTCTGTAGCTTCGTTATGTCATTTTGGACTTGTCTGCAAAATTTGAGGTCATTCGGACGTGGTTTGGTTGAGTTTTTGATCAAAATGGAATTTGGAAGTTCTTGAGATTCATAGGCTTGAATTTGATGTGATTTGATGATTTTGGTGTTAGTCGAGGTGTTTTGATGATTGGAACGAGGTTGAATACTGTTTAGGATGCGTTGGTGCTTTTGGTTGAGGTCCCGGGGGCCTCGGGTGTGTTTCAGGTGAGTTTTGAGCGAGTACGGACACCCCGGAACTTAGAAAAATGGAGGGAGCAGCAGTTTTGGCGCGGACGGTACTCCTTTTCGCGCTGGGCGCGCTGGCCTAGTGCTGGCCGCGTCAAAGTGGCCGCGGTCGTGAAGACTGCAGGTTGCTGGTCCTATTTCGGAAGCTCATATCTTTTGATCTACAAGGAATTTTGAGGTGATTTAAAAACAAAAGTTGTAGCCCTTCGTGTCTAGCTTCCAGAAAAGTAAAGATATCGCAATTTGGACATCTGTAGCGAAAGTTATGGTCAAAATACTAAAGCCTGTCTCTGCAGAGCAAGACCTGCGGGGCCGCGGTCGTTTTTGCGCGGAGCCCGCTGATTTTGCGCGGACCGCGGTCATTTTTGTGCGGTCAGTAGTGTTGGAATCCGTGGGGTACTCTATAAATACGAGGTTTGGGGTTTTATTTGATATTTTGACCTAGAGAGCTCGGATTTTTGCGATTTTTCGAAGGTTTTTCAAGAAATTGGTCGGGGTAAGTGATTCTAACTCAGATTTGGTTAGAGTACATGAATTTATCACTGAATTCATCATTTAATTCGTTATTTGAGATGGAATTTGGGAAGAAAATTGTGGAACCTTTCAAAAATGTAAGATGATGATTTGAAGGACCAAATGGTATCGGAATTGGATAATTTTGGTATGGTTAGACTTGTTCCGAGACTTGGGCCCGGGGCTCGGGTTTTGTTAATTTCGAGATTTTTGATATTTTTCGAATGTTTTTTCTTGGGCTTTGTTCCCTTAGCATATTGTGACGTATTTGTTCTGATTTTGGATAGATTCGACACGTGTGGAGGCCAATTCGAGGGGCAAAGGCGTCGCGAGCTAGAGAATTATCCAGTTCGAGGTGAGTAATGGTTGTAAATGATGTCCTGAGGGTTTGAAACCCCAGATTGCACATCGTAGTGCTATATTGAGGCAAGATACCCGCTGGATGATGAGCGTGGGGTTTTCACTACTGGGGATTGTGACTTGGTCCATCCCGATTGATTATTTTACCGAATATTTGACTGAAATTCATTTGTTACCATCATGATTTGGGCTGATTGCCATATTTGGGCTTTGTGCCAACTATTTGAACCCTTCGGGGATTTTTATCACTGTTTCCTTACTGCTTGACTTATTATTTGAACTCAGTCCTGTTGATATCTACTGTTTTACAAACTCAGCCACTTTTACTCAGATTTGAAACTTAAATGATATTTTTACATCATGTTTTGGGCTGAGAACTACTGTTTTACTAATGCCCAAGGGGCTTATGATGATTTCTGGACTGAGTGAGGCCGAGGGCCATATGTGAGGATATGCTGAGTGATATGAGGCCGAGGGCCTGAGATACTATTTATGCCATGCGGTGGCTTGAGTGATGTGAGGATATGCTGAGTGATGATGCCACGAGGTGGCTTGATATAGCTCTTGGGCCGTAAGGGGCCCCTCCGGAGTCTGCACACCCACAGTGAGCGTGGGTACCCATGTGATTTGAAACAGTGGTAACAATGACATTGTTTGATGAAAGTTGTTCAGGTAACAATGGCTGGCCATTATGCTGAGTGATTGTGAGGTAGCCCGAGGAGCTGATACTGTACTGAGAGTGAGCCCGAGGGGCTGATACTATGCTGAGCGATTGAGACTGTGCCCGAGGGGCAGATTTCTCCTTATTAATTACCTGTGAAATTACCTGTTTTACTTGTTTTAAAAAGGAATATCATTTGATTTCTTCACTGATTTACTGCTTTAAGTGATTTTACTGCTTGATATGAAATTGCTTTGTGCCTTTACGTGTTTTCATACTTTCAACCATTATTTGTAATTATTACTCACTGAGTCGAGTACTCACATTACTCCCTGCACCGTGTGTGCAGATTCAGGCATAGCAGAGTCCGCACATGAGCGCTGATTCTTTCCAGGCTAGGCAGTGATTTGGAGTTACGAGGTAGCTGTTGACGTCCGCAGCCCCTTGTCTCTCTTATCCTCTATCATTTATGTTTTCTTCAGACTGTTGTATCGGATTCCGTACTTTGTAGACCTATAGCAGATTTTGTAGTAGCTCATGACTTGTGACACCCCGGTTTGGGATGTGTCGGGATGGTTCCTGCTGTTATTTTCGTTAAATTCCGCAATTTATGAGTATTATGTTATATGTTATTACTGCTATGATGATTAACTATTTAAAAGAAGTATTCCGTTTTGGTCTGGCTGGCCTTGTCTTCACGAGAGGCGCCATCACGATCGGGTTCGGGGATTGGGTCGTGACAATTACATCAAGGTTCTTTAAAATGTGAGAGATTAAAACCTAATGGTAATGTTAGGGAGAAAAAAAATGATTCGCTTGCAAATCAAATAAAACGTCGTGGCAAAGCCCATATATCCTCTACTAATATTTAAAAAAAACGCATCAACCTATGTAAAAATTTAAATGTTATTCATAATTTACTATAATGTTAACTTTATACCGAAGTATCGTTTCGCTTTATCTTTCCGATATATCAAACAATCTTATCTATAATGTCAATTGTCGTGGTCAGTTATATAAAATTATGTTTGAAACTTGTCTTTAGAAATAATTGTTTTTTCCTTGATCAACTAGTCAATATGAGTAGAGTGGTTGACAAGATATGCCAGTTGACCCTAGATTAATGAGCTGTACAAAGTGTCTTTTGATTAGAAATCTGAGTTTAAGAAGAAGGATAATTAATTTGCTATACTACAAGCGTAAGTTTTGGAAGCACGTTAGTGATTTGAATCCAAAAGATTCTTGATGTTTTGCAATTTCTAGAAATAATTGACTTGCCATCGTTATTTTCCCTACTCGATTTGTATAGAATATGTTCAATGGCCTAGGCAAATATAGTCAAGATGGCATTCGAGTGTGTCTATTTTATACTATGTTTTTTCTTCTGGTCTTTCCTTTGATAAAAAATCTATAGGTTACGCGTGCATTCTCACACGACACGTCTTGTTTAATTAAAATTTTAAAATCTTACAACTCAATCTTCATTCAAACTATTTGAGCATGAAGAGACATTGATTTAATTTGCATCACATCTTGTTTAGTCACAACTTTGACTGCATTTAAAGAGCAATCAATCAGTTTGGAGAAGTTAATAGGCAAGTTCATGGATAGTTCTGATCATCCATGCAGAAAAACTAAAACGAAACTGGTTTTACCTGCTCCCGTCAAAGTTTTCTTGGTTGGGCTATGAAAATCGAGTTGATCAAGTAACCGTACCATATACATACTTTCTTTGGTTATGTGATCAAAGCATTTTGTGATATTAGATATAACCAACAAATATACATCTTTGTAACGATCCGACTCATTTTGAGATCTGGCATTTCGATATGTTATTTGAGATCTTGAATAGTTTCATATGATGTATTATGACTTCCGAGCATAGTTGATTTTGATTTTCGAGAGGTTCGGGAGTGATTTGGGAGAGTAATTCTCAATATGGAAGCTTAAAGTTGGAGGAATTGACTCAGGTTTGGCTTTTATGTAAACGACTCCAGATTAGTAATTTGAAGATTCCAATAGGTTGGACTTGTACATATGTTTTGTTCATGTCGCGGGTGTTCGAGATTGATCCAACGCTTCTAGTCGAAAGTTGGAATTTTGAACTTATAAAAGTTTGAAGATTTTTTATTGATGCTCTCTTGGTTTTGATATTGTTATTTATGTTTTGAGACTTTGACAAGTTCAAAGGTATATGGACTTGTTAGGATGATTGGACGGGATCCGAAGGGCTTGGATAGGTTTTAGGGTGATTTGGGAACATTTTGATCTAAGCTCGAATGACTGGTTTTTTTAATGTTTGGTGTTCACTACATTCGCTGGAGGAGGCTCACGTTCACAATGAAGAGGAATATTCTAGAGATTTGGCTATCGCGTTTGCGTAGGGTAGACCGCAGGCTAGTTCTTTAGCCTCCACGTTCACGATAAAGGCTGGTCGTTGCCTTTGTGTTCGAGAGGCCCCTGTTGTGTTCGCGAAGAAGGATTTGTCAGGTGGAGGACGCTTGTACTTCGTGAAGGCGAGATTGTGGCCGCATTCGCAAAGAGTATTTGTGAACATGTGTTTTTTGCCCTATATGAATTACTCCTATAAAAATTCAAGAAAATAGATTTTTTTCTAATTATTTGTCAATTTATAGGATTTTTGTAGGGTTTTATTAATTGCTTGCATTTTTGTACACGTTTAATTTCCATCAAAAATTATGAAAATGCCAAAAATACCATGCATGCATTTAGGTTTTATTTTTATATTTTTAGGATTAAGTAGTTAATTATTTATTTCATTTAAAAGTGAAAATTACAAGAATGACCCATTTTATATTTTTACCTTTTAATTGCTAGATTATTGATTTAGGATTTAGGAATTTTATAAATTTTAGGAAATTGGTTAGTTTTAAAATTTAGATTAATTTAGGTTTTTAATTAAAGAAAAAGAGAAAAACAAAAAAGAAAGGGAAATTGGATAGAAGGGGGTGTGTGTCCAAATTTTTCAGCTAAATCCCGTCCAAAATCCGCCCCAATCCAGCCCAATACCCAATTACCCGGTCCAGCCCTATCCCATACTAAACGGCGTTGTTCCAGGCCCCTTGAATCCTGTCACGACCTTAAACCCGAACCCGGTCGTGATGGTGCCTTTCGTGAAGACAAAGCTAGCCGACACTTCTCATTTTAATATTTAATAGTTAAACAATAAGAAACAGTCTAAAGCATGATAAAATAATCCAAAGTTTAAGCAGATAATAGCATAATGTGCGGAATACAACCCAACACAGCCCGATACCAGGGTGTCACTAGTCATGAGCATATAAACAATCCGGAATACTGAGAGAAAAACTACATAGTTTAATACAGTAACTAAACCATGGAGAAAAAAGATATGGAGAAGCTCCAGGCTGCGAACGCTGACAGCTACCTAGAGACTCCTCGGATCCGCCTGAGCTGGGAAGATCAACACTCGGGAGCGAGACCAGATGCGCCTGAATCTGCACACGGGGTGCAAGGAGTAAAGTGAGTACTCCAACTCAGTGAGTAATAATCATAAATAAAGACTGAAAGCAGGAAATCACGTAAAGCACATTTGCAGACTATAATGAAGCAGTGAAATCAGTAAAAGATATGTGAAAGTCATTTAGCGCAATTAAAATTCATGAAAACCTTTTTGAACAATTAAACAGGTAAAGGACAGGCAATTAAGGAAAATAAACACATAAAGGTTCGCCCCTCGGGCACAATATCAACAAATCCGCCCCTCGGGCAACATCTTAGAACAATACCAGCCCCTCGGGCTATATCTCACATCACAATGGGTACCCGCGCTCACTAGGGGTGTGCAGACTCCTGGAGGGGCCTCTTACGGCCCAAGTGCAATATCAAACCATCTCGTGACATCATCACTAGGCTCTCGGCCTCATATCAATCAAGCCACCTCGTGGCGTACATATCTCAAGCCCTAGGCCTCAAATCCCGATTAGTGTTTCCTCACAACATAGGCTTTCGGCCTTACTCAGTCAAAAATCCTCAGAAGCCACTCAGCAGTAGTAAAACAGTATTCCTTAGCCCAATTATCATTTAAAAGATCATATAAGTGTTAAAAACATAGTAAACATGGATGAGTATGAAAACAATGAAATATATCATGACTAAGTTCAAGTATAAAGTCAAAACAGTGAGGAAATATCAATAAAAATCACCGAAGGATTCAAATAGTTGGCACGAGGCCCAAATATGGCATTCAACCCAAATAATGATGATAGTAAATAGATTTCAATCAAATATGCGGTAAAATAATCATTCGAGATGGACTAAGTCACAATCCCTATCAGTGCACGACCCCATGCTCGTCATCAAGCGTGTGCGTCACTTCAATATAGCACAATGATGTGCAATTCGGGGTTTCATACCCTTAGAACATCATTTACAATGATTACTCACCTCAAACCGGTCAAATCTCTAGCTCACGATGCCTTTGCCCCTCGAATCGGCCTCCACTCGCGTCGAATCTATCTAGAATCAGAATCATGGCGTCAAAATATTCTAAGGGAATGAAGCCCAAGCGAAAATAATCAATTTACAACACAAATCCCGAAATTACCAAAACCCGACCCCCGGGCCCATATCTTGAAACTCGATAAAAATTACATCAACAAAATCCTTATCCTCCCTCGAGTCCATACATACCAAGAACACTGAAATCAGAGTCCAAATGACCCCTCAAATTCTTATTTTAAAGTCTCTTAATCTCAAGCCCTAATTCCTCAATTTTGGCTTAGATTCCATGATTTATTAGGTAGATTTCACAATAGAATCGAGTTTTAAGTCCAAAATTCTTACCTCCAAGTGATTCCCCTTGAATCCCTCTTCAATCCCCTTCAAAAAGCTCCAAAAACGACCAACAATGGAAGAAATAAAACCCCAAATTTGCGGACAAGACGACTATTTAAACCTTCTGCCCAGGCCTGAAATCCTTCTTCGCGAATGCGGTCAAAGCCTCGCGTTCACGAAGCACAAAAATACCTTGACCAAAATTCCTCTTTCGCGATTGCGACCACCCCATCGCGAACGTGATGCTTTACTCAGATAGATCTTCGCGGTCGTGTTCCCCCTATCGCGAACGCGATGAATTAAATTCCCTTGAAGCTCAGCTGCCCATTTCTTCTACGCGAACGCGACAACACCCCCGCAAACGCGACGCACAGATGCCCAGCCCTTCGCGAACGCGGAGCCTTCCTCACGAACGCGAAGGCTAAATTTCCAGCTTCCTCAACTGACCCTTCGCGAACGCGAAGGTCATTTTTCTACAGCACTGACCTACAATATTTTGCAGTTCCAAACTTCATGGAATGGCCCGATTGACCACCCAAAACTCGCTCGAGGCCCCCGTGTCATCACAAATCCCATCCGTTGATTCCATCTAATAAGACGGATGGGAACTACCCATCAATAAGTATAAAGCTGTCCGAACTAACCCCTCCATACCCATTCGAAACCCCAGTCCGCATCTAACCTCCAAACCCTAGAGACCCGCCGCCTATAAAATCCCTACCATTTCCGCCTTATTCCACCCACCGAAAATCGCCTCACGGCGGTTCCAGTGCTCCGATTCACTCAAAATTCACACCAAACACTCTTCACATCCTCCTCTTTCCAAATCCAAGAATCAATTCCCTCGAATCCCTCTCAAATCCCATCAATTTTAGATCTAAAATCAGTACCCAAAACCCTAGTTCGCCCAAACCTACCCAAAACCTCACCAGGTCATCTCCCCGTTCCCTTCACCCCTAATATCCTGTTGATTTGCTCAAAAGGCCATTCAAACTGGAGCAATTTCAAATCAAAAATCCGAAGAAAAAAGAAGAAGAAGAAAACCTAAGCTTCTACTAAAATTCGAATGGTTCATACCCGTATGAGCCATTTTCTCTCAACAAGAGCAATTGATTCATGTGGGTCTGATTCATTTTTTCAAACCTTCCCTAGCCATGTCCAGGTTCCGTCCAGTTTCTCCATGTTCCAATTGGTATAGGTAACAGCTCGTTTGTTTTCTTTTCTTAACCATTTTCTTTTCTTTGATTGATTTATTGTTGTGTTTGATCTGATTCGTAGTGGTATGATTTAGGGTTTTAATGTTTTAGAATGGTTGCCGATATCTGAAAAATGGCAGCCAGGTACCAGATGTTGCAAAAGGGGAAGTGGATCTAGATTACGCTGCATGGTTTGATAAAAGGTCTTGTGCAAACAATGAGCCTAAGCCTGAGTCCGAGCCCGAGAGGCCTGCCAAGAGACTTCATGTTCAAGCTTTTGATGATAAAATCCAAGAAATGTTGGGCTGGGGAGAAAAGGAGAAAAAATATCAAGCCGCCATTCATACCTTGGAAGAGAAGCTGAGAAACATGGAATTCAATAATGATCTCCAGGCACAAGAGGCTGAACGTGAAAGAAGAAAGTTGGCCCAAGAAAATGAAGCTCTTCGAGCCTAAGTTCGAAAGATGAGAATAGCAGCTGAGAACCCGAAAAGAAGCAGAAAAGATGAAAAGCTCATCTACAGCCTTACGCAAAAAGTACGTGACTATGAGGATGATTTGCAAAGACTGAAGCTGAACTAGCAAATGCCCGATCCAAGTTAGCTAAGAATGCAGAGGGACGGGCCAGTTTCGCTTGGCAACTGAAGGAGAAATACGACAAAGGAATGTTGGGTCTAAAGAAAAGGTTAGTGTCCTTGAGAACGAAATGGCCAAGAAGGCCAGAGACTTCAAAGCAGAAAGGGAGCACTGCTATGCCCTGATGTCGCAGCTAGAAAAAAACCTGCAACAGCTTCAAGAGCAAAATCATACAGCCGAACAAGTCTTGGGTGCCAGATCTCAGCAGATTGGATGGTTGCTACAAGAGAAGGGTATCATCAGGGAGAGGGTTAAGAGGATTGCAGACTACATTGTGATGAAGTGCAACGAGTGCAAAGACATGACCCGGTCCATGTTCTTCGCTTCAGTTATGGTTTTTGTCCGACAGATCATGGATGACCTATTTTGTCTCCAAGAAGATATGGTGCATAGGCCCGCAATAAGGCCAACTGGAGAAACAGTGGAAGCACTTATGTATTCTTGATTTTATCTTTCGAGCCTGTATTGTAATTTATTTGAGAGTCTATTAGTCCATTTCGAGTCTTGTTTTAAGTTTTAGAAAATGTTTAAGTCTGTAGGGTGGGGTCATTTTAATAGGAAAACCTAGAATGTTTTATTTTATAAAAATTTGAAAAAAATAAAAAAATGTGTCTTTCTTTTATTTCACATTTATCCCCTGAACTACGTAATGATCTGATTCATGCGGTGCTATGATATGTAGGCAATCCCCATAGGATTCGATCATAACCATATAATGAAAACAAAAAAAAAGAAGAAAAGAAGAGAGGAAGAAAAAAAGGAAAATCGAGTGGAAAGAAATAATGGCAAAACAAGAGAGAGAAAAAATGAGTGCAAAACAAAAGGGAGGCAACATAAATAAATGGAGAAGGCCAATAGTGATTTAAAAGGGTTTGGGGTGAAAAGAGAAAAGAGAGAGAAGAGAAAGCGCAAAATGCGACGAATTAGTTAAAAGCCGGGATGAAGCATGCAGCCGTTCAAATGCACAATAGAAACTTTAACTGTCTAGGTGCATTGAATCCCAAATGTGCAGTTACCTATCTGTTAAATCTTTAACACTAACAAGTTCACTACTGTCATTGAGTACAGGAAGATGGTTAGTTTGTGTGGCATTCTAACAACTCACCCGTACAATACCAGGTCCAAAGACAAGTTGATCATGACTGGCCAAGAATTGGATGCAAGCATTATTGATCCACCGAGGGAGGTGGATTAAACTGAATCGGGTTTGAAAGAGGAGTTACATAAGTTGAAACACCAAATGGCAGAGATGTACCAAGCATGGATGAAAGGGCATCCCCCGCCATCATACCCCGCCAACCCCGCTTTCATCCCACTGCTGGCTCAGTCCCAAGAACCTTCAACTACAGATTCATCCCCGCAACATGCACCAAACTTCACCCATTACCACCACTATCATGGCACCACTTCCCAAACTATACAAGCTCCACCAGCCAAAACAGCCCCATACCCCGTTCCACCAGCTACCCCTATTTTCGTAGCACCTCCACCAGCTACACTCCATCGATCTTCCGGTGAGCCATTATTCTAGACCCAAGATAATCAGTACTATCCCCCAAAGCCTACTTTCAAGGCCCCAGATCATTACTCATACACTCCTCATTTCGACCTCCTTGTTAAGACTTAGAAACCATCTAAAAACCCGGAACAAGAGGAGATGTTTAGGAAGGTGAGAAGCTTGGAACAATCGCTCAGAAACATGCAAGGGTTGGGAGGTCAAGTAAGTGTAGCATACAAAGATCTATGTTTGTTCCCTGATGTACAACTACCTGTTGGGTACAAAATGCCCAAATTTGATTTGTATGACAGGCACGGAGACCCCGTGGCCCACTTAAGGGGATTCTGCAATAAAATAAGAGGAACCGGTGGAAATGATGAGCTGTTAATGGCATACTTTAGCCAGAGTCTGAGTAGCGCGGCATTGGAGTGGTACACTCATCAGGATCACAGCAGATGGTATACCTAGGATGATTTGGCCCAAGCATTCGCTCGTCATTTCCAATACAACATCGAGATTGTTCCAGATCGGTTGTCTTTGACTAAGATTGAGAAGACGCCTAGAGAAAGTTTCAGGGAATACGGTTTTCACTGGAGAGAACAGGCAGCAAGGGTTAACCCTCCAATGGAGGAGAACGAAATGGTGGAATACTTTCTTCAGGCCTTGGAGCCTACTTACTTTGGTCATCTGATCTCGGCCATAGGTAAGTCTTTCAATGAAGTAGTAAAAATGGGAGGGATGGTAGATGAAGGGCTCAAGTCAAGCAAGATCATGAGCTACTCTGCCATTAAAGCAACTACGCTGGCAATCCAGAATGGCACCAGAGGTGTGCTTGGGAAAAAGAAGAAAGAGGATGTCGCTATGGTCCTTTCAGGATCATGGATCGGACCAGGGGATTCTCCTACCCACTACACCCAACCTCAACCCCAGCTTCAAGCCTATACCTCAACTCCATATAGTCCACCCCAATACTACTTCCCACCACCAAAGCCCCAATACTCAATCAGGCCACCCCAATATCATGTCTATCATGCACAG
The DNA here is from genome assembly GCF_000393655.2 of Nicotiana sylvestris. NCBI lineage: Eukaryota > Viridiplantae > Streptophyta > Magnoliopsida > Solanales > Solanaceae > Nicotiana > Nicotiana sylvestris. The sequence continues at coordinate 129,972,354 of NC_091063.1, forward strand.
TCATATGCTCAACACCCTTCCCACCCACAATGGCGTGCACCAGCCCCACGAAACCCTTACCCACAACTACAAACATACTGAAACCCCGCTGGTCCAAATTTTCGAGCCAAGCTAGAATTCAGGAATGAAAGGTTGCAGCGGAAGAAAACCTTCACCTTGCTTGGGGAATCTTATACCAGCTTATTTCAAAGATTGAGGCAGTTAGATGTTCTGAGGCCAATTGAGTCAAAACTACCAAACCCCCCTCCAATGAACATAGACTATTCTCTCAGATGTGCGTACTGTTCTAATACTCCGGGGCACGACACAGAAAAGTGTTGGCACTTGAAGAACGCCATCCAAGAGCTCATTGATACGAACCAGATTGTGGTCCAGAGGCCAGAAACACCCAAAATCAATTAGAATCCATTGCCAGCCCATGCTGAAACACACATGATTGAGATAGTGCACAAAGATGGGAAGCCTAAGAAGCCTTCACAATCTGTCATGATGATCCGGTTTAGTGAAAGTAAATCGATCAAGGACCCGGTTGTCACAAAAGCAACCTCTTTATAGCTGAAGGATCGGTGGACAAGTTGAGCATGCAAAATAATAAGCCAGTTGTGGTAGTTGAAAAGAGGTCCCCAAGTGATGTTGTAGAAAAACAAGAAAAGCCAAAGGTGATCGTGCTGGGGGTCGCAAGTAAACCAGTCATAATTGTGGAGGGTGCTCGCACAGACCCTATCTTTATCAAACTTGTGACCCAGCTGCCGGTAGCTGACACCAAGACTGTCCCATGGAACTATGAGCGGGTGATAGTGACCTATAAGAGGAAGGAAGTGAAAGAGGAAGTTAACGAGGCCTAGGGATTAACTCGTTTGGGGAGATACTTTGCCCCGAAAGAGTTAAGGAAGGCTAAAACACTCAGAAACAATCCAGTTCTAGTGAAGAAATCGGTCACTGAAGAAGAAGCAGAGGAGTTTTTGAGAAAAATAAAGGTACAAGATTACTCCATCATAGAACAGTTGAGAAAGACTCCTGCTCAGATTTCCCTGTTATCATTGTTGATCCATTCAGATGAACATCGCGGGGCCTTGATGAAGATTTTGAATGAAGCTCATGTCCCCGACAAAATCACTGTGAACCATCTAGAGAAGATTGCCAATAAGATATTTGAGTCTAACTGGATCACATTCTCTAATGATAATTTGCCTCTGGATGGTACAGAATACAATCGAGCTCTCTATCTCACAGTGAAATGTGAAGATTCTGTGGTCACAAGGATGTTGATTAACAATGGTTCCAGTGCAAACATCTGCCCTCTCTCTACTCTGAACAAGTTAAAAGTTGATGATGAGAGGATTCACAAGAATAGCATATGCACCCGAGGTTTTGATAGAGGAGGAAAAGACTCTATTGGCGACATCATGCTCGAGTTGACAATAAGACCGGTTGAATTCACTATGGAGTTCCAGGTGTTGAATGTGGTTGTTTCTTACAATTTGCTGTTGGGTAGCCCTTGGATACATATTGCCAAGGCAGTTCCGTCTTCTTTACACCAGATGGTGAAGTTCGAATGGGATAGACAAGAAATCATCGTGCATGGGGATGAGAATTTATGTGCTTTCAGTGATACCTTCGTCCCGTTTATTGAGGCTGAAGAGGATAAGAGGCCATGGGTCTATCAAGTGTTTGGGACAGTGTCAATTGAAAAGGTTCCGAAAGGGGAATACATCCCAGATCCAAAGTTAGTGTCTGCAATCATCATGGTAGCGACCGAGATGTTGAAAAATGGTTTTATGTCGGGCAAGGGTTTGGGTGCATCTCTGTAAGGCATCGTGCAACAGGTGTCCTTGCGCAAAAATTTAGGCATATTTGGTCTGGGGTTCAAGCCTATAGGGGATGATGTGAAGAAGGCTCGAAAGCTGAATAAGAAGGCATGGTCGCTTCCTAAGCCAGTCCCACGTCTCTCTAGATCTTTCATCAAGGCAGGGGTAGTGAAGCATCCAGTGACAGCAGTTCCAAGGTCTGTGGTTGATTTTGATGAGGAATTGGTTAAAAGGTTCCAGAGTCTGTTTGATGAAGTGAACATGATAGAAACTGGGGAAGGTTCCAGCAAAGCGGATGTGTAGTTTATTGGGCCAAAAGTGAAGATTAACAATTGGGATGCCACTCCTCTCCCTATCCGGAAGGAGTTTTGGTAGTTTTCCTTTCAGTTTATCTGGATTATTCCAGGGTTGTAATTCAGATTTATTTTTCATCTATTTTGATGTACAAACCCTTCTATCCTTTATTTTAATAAAATGCAATTTCCCTTTTTCATTACTCCTAATAGTGTCATTTTCTTTTCTTTCCTTGTACAATTCTTTTTATGCTGGTTTCAATGACATGACATGCATGAGGAATCTTCAGCCAAGTCTTAAATGCTAATCTAACTCTGAAATAATAATCCAAGAAATATAGTATGATGATGAAATAGAATATGATGAGGAGGAAGCACTTGAGGAAATTAGTAAAGAACTAAGTCACTTTGAAGAGAAACCCAAGCCTAATTTGAATGAAACCGAAGCAATCAATTTAGGGGATCCGGATAATATCAGGGAAACCAAGATAAGTGTACACTTGGAACCACAAATCAGGGAGGAAATAATCAAAGCACTGTTTGAATATTAAGGCATTTTGCATGGTCATACGATGACATACCGTGTCTAAGCACTGACTTGGTAGTTCACAAATTGGCCACTGACCCGACATTCCCTCCCGTTAAGTAGAAGTTGAGAAAGTTCAAAACTGACATGAGTGTGAAGATCAAGGAGGAAATCACAAAGCAGTTGAACGCAAAGGTTATTCAAGTCACGCGATACTCCACATAGTTAGCTAATATTGTGCCAGTGCCAAAGAAGGACAGTAAGACCAGGGTGATTACCGCGATCTAAACAAGGCAATCACAAAGGATAATTTTCCGTTGCCAAATATCCACATTTTGATTGACAACTGTGCCAAGCACGAGATTGGTTCTTTTGTGGATTGTTAGGGATACCACCAGATCTTGATGGACGAGGAGGATGCAGAAAAGACAGCATTCATCACACCATGGGGGACTTATTGCTATCGGGTAAAGCTATTTGGTTTGAAAAATGCTGGGGCAACTTACATGAGGGAAATGACTACTGTGTTCCATGACATGATACATGAGGAGATTGATGTTTATGTGGATGATGTGATCTTAAAGTCAAAGCAACAGGCCAACCATGTCGGAGATTTCAGGAAGTTTTCCAAATGCTCTGCAGGTACAATCTTAAGCTTAACCCTGCCAAGTGTGCATTTGGTATTCCATCCAGAAAACTTTTGGGATTCATAGTTAGTCGTCGAGGCATTGAGCTGGATTTGTCAAAGATCAAGGCTATCCAAGAATTCCACCTCCAAGGAACAAGATTGAGGTAATGAGTCTGCTCGGGTGTTTAAACTATATCAGCAGGTTTATTGCTCAACTCAAAACAACTCGTGAGCCCATCTTTATGTTGTTGAAGAAGGATACTATGGTCAAATGGATTGATGAGTGCCAGGAGGCATTTGATAATATCAAGGGGTACTTGTCAAACCCACCAGTGTTGGTCCCGTCGGAACCCAAGAGGCCTTTAATTCTTTATTTGACAGTCCTAGACAATTCGTTCGGCTGCATGTTGGGTCAACATGACATCACTGGCAGGAAGGAGCAAGCTATTTTTTTATCTCAGCAAGAAGTTCACATCCTCTGAGGTTAAGTATACTCCCCTTGAAAGGACATATTGCGCCCTGACTTGGGTGGCACAAAAGTTGAAGCACTATCTGTCGTCATACACTACTTACCTCATTTCTTGCCTGGATCCTCTAAAGTATATCTTTCAAAAGCCTATGCCCATAGGAAAACTTGCAAAGTGGCAGATTTTGCTCACAGAGTTTGACATCATCTATGTGACTTGGACCGCAATGAAAGCCCAAACATTGGCCGAGAATCCGGTGGGTGAAGAGTATGAACCATTGAGAACTTATTTTCCCGATAAAGAGGTGATGGATATTGACCAGGTGGAGCAGGTTGAAAAACCAGGTTGGAATCTTTTCTTTGACGGAGCCGCTAACATGAAAGGTGTCGGGATAGGGGCCGTTCTTATTTTTGAAACAGGGCATCACTACCCTGTTACGGCTCAGCTTTGTTTCTATTGTAGCAACAACATGGCTGAATACGAGACATGCATTTTGGGATTGAGGTTAGCTATAGATATGAGAGTCCAGGAAGTCTTGGTCTTGGGAGACTCAGACCTTTTGGTGTACCAGATTTAAGGAGAATGGGAGACACGGGATTTGAAGCTCATACCGTATCGTCAATGTCTGCATGATATTTGTCAACATTTTCGATCAATAGAATTCAGGCATATCCCAAGGATCCATAATGTGGTTATCGATGCTTTGGCTAACTTGGCGTCAATCTTGCACCATCCGGACAAAGCTTATGTTAACCCTCTGCATATTCAAGTTTGTGATCAGCATGCCTACTGTAATGTGGTTGAAGAAGAACTTGATGGTGAACCGTGGTTCCATGATATCAGGGAGTACATCAGGATGATGGTATATCTGATACAAGCCATAGGTGATCAAAAGAGAACAATTCGGCGTCTGGCTAGTGGAAGTTTCTTGAGCGAGGGAATGTTATACAAAAAAACTCCATATCTTGGGCTATTGAGGTGCATAGATGCTAAACAAGCCACGACTATCATGACAGAAGTGCATTTCGGGGTTTGTAGGCCACATATGAGTGGGTATGTTCTGGCAAAGAAAATTCCTCGAGTGGGGTATTATTGGCTCACCATGGAGCGAGATTGCATTAGCTTTGTGCGCAAATGTTATCAATGCCAAGTACACGGAGACTTGATTCATTCGCTGCCATCTGAGTTGCATACAATGTCCGCATCGTGGCCCTTTGTTGCTTGGGGCATGGATGTCATTGGACCAATTGAGCCCGCGGCATCAAATAGGCACAAGTTCATTCTGGTGGCCATTATTTCAGTAAGTGGGTTGAAGCTAAGACTTTTAAATCTATGACCAAGAAGGCAGTGGTCGATTTCGTTCATTCAAATATAATTTGTCGGTTCGGAATCCCAAAGCTGATCATCACAGATAATGGTGCTAATCTTAACAGTCATTTGATGAAAGAAGTATGTCAACAGTTTAAGATCATGCATCAAAATTCCACTTCATATCGCCCCAAGGCAAATGAAGTTGTTGAGGCAGCCAACAAGAACACAAAGAAGAAACTTCGGAAAATGGTGCAAGGCTCCAAGCAATGGCATGAAAAGTTGCCCTTTGCTTTACTAGGTTATCGCACTACTGTTTGCACTTCAGTAGGTGCAACTCCTTATTTGTTGGTATATGGAACTGAAGTAGTGATACCCGCGGAAGTTGAAATTCCATCCCTTCAGATTGTTGCTGAAGTCGAAATTGATGATGATGAGTGGGTCAAAACCCGTTTAGAGCAATTGAGTCTGATTGACAAGAAAAGATTTGCAGCAGTGTGTCATGGACAGTTGTATCAAAAGAGAATGGCAAGAGCATACAACAAGAAGGTGCGTCCCCGAAAATTTGAAGTGGGTCAGCAAGTATTGAAATGCATTCTTCCATATCAGGTTGAAGTGAAAGGAAAGTTCGCCCCAAATTGGCAGGGCTCGTTCATTGTAACAAGAGTGTTGTCCAATGGTTCTTTATTTTTAACAGATATAGAAGGCAAATGTGTAGATATGGCTATCAATTCTGATGCAGTCAAAAGATATTATGTATGATTTCTTTGGTTTGTCTAATTGTTGTTTGTACTTGGCATGTTTTGAAGATTGGAATGACAAAGACATTTTATTTTACTATCTAAACACTTTATCCTTTGTTACCCCTTTGAGCCTTATTTATTTTCTTTCATACCCCTCTTTTGGAATCAGTAGCAATGTTCAGAAACACGGACACAAAAGGTAAATAAAGAAGAAAAGAGGAAAAGAGAAGAGAAAAGGAGAAAGAAAAGAATGGAATAGAGTGAAAAAAAGAGAAGAAAAAAAGGAGAAAAGAAAAGGAAAAAAGAGAGAAAGAGAAAGAAAAAGAGAAAAGTAACAACAACAAAGCAATTCCTATCACATGAACTACGTTCGACCTGATTCCTTTTAAGGATACGTAGGTAGTCTCACGGTTCGGTCCCATCAAAATAAAAATTCAAAAGCCCCCAGGCAAAGAAATTGGGGCAGAAGTTGTGGTTCTGTAAAAGATCTGATTCCAAAATTTGTAATTGTGAACCAATTCAAGTTGTTTTGAGCCTTTATCTTTTCTTTCTCACCACATCCAAAAGCTCATATTACGATCAAAAGAAAGACCTTCTGACCAATATTTGAGAATGCCAAGCCAAGTGAGATAGAGGTACGATTCGCATCAGGGGCAACACTGTTCTGCACAAGGAAAATGAATAAATGAGAGAGTCTTATTGGTGAAAACCCTCGCGGGTACCGTGGGGCGATGGAAAGATGAGAGAAATTAAAATGAGAGAGTCTTATTGGTGAAAACCTTCACGGGCACCGTAAGGAGACAATGAGTTGAGAGATGAACAAATGAGAGAGGTTTGTTGGTGAAAACTCTTCAGGGCACCGCAAGCCGAACAAGGTCAGTGACTTGGTGAAGAGATTGGGTTATGGAGATCCCAGGGCATAAAGTATGGCAACTGAGAGGTGTTTGGTCGAACAGGTTAGGCTGATTAATCCGAAATACATGTCATGATCATTAGCGCCAGATGGCCTCACTCAGATAAGTTTCTTTTCCTTTTCTCCCTCAAACAATCATCTTGTTTCAAGTTTTCTTCTCTATTTCTTTACGCTCGAAGTCATTGCATTGCATGTCTTTTGGGTTTATTTCTCTAAGGCTTTTCCAATGTTAGCCTTGTTTAAGAAAGTAAGAAAGGATTTCAAAGCATAGGGCAAAGTGCCCTCAAATTGCATAGGGCAAAGTGCATAGGGCAAAGTGCGGCCAAAACATACCAGAAATAGCATGATGCAAAGTAGAAAATAAGGTGTTAGTGAAAGTTCCATTGGTCGAGTGGTTTGGGAATTTTGTGAAAGATACAGAGGTTCAGGTAGGAAGGATAGATATGTAAAACAGCAGGTTCAGTGTAGAGAACTCGAATCATTCAGGGTCCTGTGGTTGAAGTTCAGTCAGAAAGGTAAACAATTCTTGGCTAGTTCAAGGTAGCCAGTAAGAACAAAGCACGACAGGGAAAAGGCCACCTTCAGCAAGAATGCCACAAACTAACCACCACATTTTTGAAACTGATAAAATTTTCTTTGATTGAAACAGGGGCAGGAAATTTCGTTTGTGCTGGAGGAACCCTCCGTGAGGAAAGCGTATACCGGACAGGTTCGACCATAAATCTTCTGGACCCTCCTAGATAATGGGATTTAGTTTAAAAATTTTCAGGGCCCTCCTGGATAATGGGATTTAATCTTAAAAGTTCTCAGGAACCTCCTGGATAGTTAGACTTAGTTGAATTCCAAGACCTTCATAGATAACAAGATTTAGCATAAGCTCTACCTTTAGGAAATATAAGTTGGCTTTGAAATTTTCACTTTTAAAATGGGATTTAATTTCAATTGTCAGGGCCCTCCTGGATAATGGGCTTCAGTTTTTAAATTCTTAGGGCTTTGGGATAACTTGATTCGATTAACACTCACAGATGTGCCTAGATACCAAGCTGGGGCAGAAAAGTTTCTTTGTTTTATTTGTTTTGTTGCAATCAGGCGCCCACCTAGAGAACAAGGGAAAACAGTTCGAGTTTTTGGCAATCAGGCGCCCACCTGGAGAACAACGGAATACAGGTTAAGTTTTGGCAATTAGGCTCCCACCTGGAGAACAAGGGAGTGCAGTTCAAGTTTTGGTAATCGGACGCCCACCTGGAGAACAAGGGTATACAGTTCAAGTGGTAATCAAGCACCCACTTGGAGAACAAGTGAATACAATTCAAGTTTTAACAATCAGCGCCGACCTAGAGAACAAGGGAATACAGGTCAAATTTTGGTAATCAGGCGCCCACCTGGAGAACAAGGGCTTACAGTTCAAGTTTTGGCAATCAAGCGCCCACCTGGAGAACAAGGGAATACAGTTCAAGTTTTGGCAATCAGGCGCCTACCTAGAGAACAAAGGAATACATTTAAAGTTTTGGTAATCAGGCGCCCACCTGGAGAACAAGGGAATACAGTTCGAGTTTTTGGCAATCAAGCGCCCACCTGGAGAACAAGGGAATACAGTTCGAGTTTTTGGTAATCAGGCGCCCACCTGGAGAATAAGGGAATGCAATTCAAGGTTTGGCAATCAGGCGTCCACCTGGAGAACAAGGGAATGCAGTTCAAGTTTTGGTAATCAGGCGCCCACCTGGAGAACAAGGGAAAACAGTTCGAGTTTTGGCAATCAAGCACCCACATAGAGAACAATGGAATACAATTTAAATTTTTGGTAATCAGGCGCCCACCTGGAGAACAAGGGAATACAGTTCACGTTTTGACAATCAGGCGCCCAACTTTGAAGATGGTAGATAGGATTCTTGTAATTCATAGATCATAGTTTAGCCTAGCTTCTTTTTATTTTTCCTCGATGTAATAAGGGGTTCAACAAGCAGTAGCAGCAACAACAACAGTGAAATCACAGCTTCCCGGTAGTCCCAGCTACCAAAACTTCCCGAACTACACGGAACTGATTTCTTTATAGCCAAGGATATGTAGGCAACCTCAGAAGCAAGGTGTGATCAAATCTTTCAAAAAATGCTTCCCACAGAGTATTCAAACGGGCAAAAATAGTTCGTATCCACTCATTTTATCTTTGCACGAAAACTCTTCATATTTCCGAGAAAAGAGGGGCAACTGTGAGCACGTGATTTTTTTCCTATATGAATTACTCCTATAAAAATTCAAGAAAATAGATTTTTTCCAATTATTTGCCAATTTATAGGATTTTTTGTAGGGTTTTATTAATTGCTCGCAGTTTTGTGCACGTTTAATTTCCATAAAAAATTATGCAAATGCCAAAAATACCATGCATTGCCTTTAGGTTTTATTTTTATATTTTTAGGATTAATTAGTTAATTATTTGTTCCATTTAAAAGTGAAAATTACAAGAATGACCCATTTTACATTTTTACCTTTTAATTGCTAGATTATTGATTTTCTTTTTGATTTAGAATTTAGGAATTTTATAAATTTTAGGAAATTGGTTAGTTTTAAAATTTAGATTAATTTAGGTTTTTGATTAAAGAAAAAGGCAAGAAAAAGAGAAAAACAAAATAGAAAGGGAAATTGGATAGAGGGGGGGGGGGGGGTGGTGGTGGTTGTGTGTGTGTTAATTTTATTGGGTCAAAGCCCAAATTGTTTAGCTAAAACCTGTCCAAAATCTGCCCCAATCTAGCCCAATACCCAATTGTCCGGTCTAGCCCTGTGCCATACCAAATGACGTCGTTCCAAGCCCCTTGAATCCCATCCGTTGATTCCATCTAATCAGACGGATGGGAACTACCCGTCAATAAGTATAAAGCTGACCGAACTAATCCCCCATACCCATTCAAAACCCCAGTCCGCCTCTAACCTCCAAACCCTAGAGACCCACCGCCCCTAAAATCCCCACCGTCTCCGCCTTAGTCCACCCACAGAAAATTACCTCACAGCGGTTCCGGTGCTCCGATTCACTCCAAATTCACATCAAACACTCTTCACCTCCTCCTCTTTCCAAATACCAGAATCAATTCCCTCGAATCCCTCTCAAAACACACTAATTTTAGATCTAAGATCAGTACCCAAAACCCTAGTTCGCCTAAACCTACCCAAAACCTCACTAGGTCATCTCCCCATTCCTTTCACCCCTAATATCCTGTTGATTTGCTCAAAAGGCCTTTCAAACTGGAGCAATTTCAAATCAAAAATCTGAAAAAAAGAAGAATAAGAAAACCTAAGCTTTTACTGAAATTTGAATGGTTCATACCCGCATGAGTCATTTGATCTCAACAGGAGCAATTGATTCATGTGGGTCTGATTCATTTTTTCAAACCTGCCCTAGCCATGTCCAAGTTCCGACCAGTTTCTCCAAGTTCCAATTGGTATAGGTAACGGCTCATTTGTTTTCTTTTCTTTGATTGATTTCTTGTTGTGTTTGATCCGATTCATAGTTGCATGATTTAGGGTTTTAATGTTTTAAAATTGTTTGTTAACTTTTGTGCTAAATCATCATTGTTAGTTAGTAGTTTAGGGTTAATTTATGCATTTCCCATCAGAGTCATTAGATGTTCAGTTTTCTTGGCTAGTGTTTATCTAAATTGGTTTAGTTTGTGTTTAGTTAAGTTCGTTTTGAAATCAGCATGTTAATCTCTCATGGTAGTTTGATTCACTGTTAATGGCAATGTTAATTTGTTCAAAGGGTTCGAACCTCAGAAAATGAATCATTCATTGGTTAATTCATGTTAATGTTGGTTTCAAATGTTTAAATGTTGTGTCATTTTTGATCTCATCTCATTGATAAATTGTTTAAATTTAGAGTTAATTCAAGGGCTAATTGCATAAATGTTTGGTCCTTTCAATCGGTCAAGTTGTGCCAGTCTTGGTTTTTGTTTTTTAGGTCTAATTCATGAACAAATGGAAGTTTAGGGGGTTCAATACTATAAGGGAGAACTTAAGGGGTCTAGGAAGGGTAAGAATCAAGTTTGGATAAAGCTAGTGCAATAAGCTTCTAAAGAAGGGGGCAACTGTCCCTATTTGGTTAGCATAAATATGCTGAGCCAATACGGGACAGCCAGCTGTCCCGGGCAGTTAAATATGCCTTTTGCAGGCTGGGGAATATTTCCTTGATTGGTTTTTGAGCACATGGCCTGAGAGGCCTATATGTTGTGCCTTTTTCTTTCACTCACGGAGATTTTGAAGCATCATTCTATGCACTAAAGGTTCTGCATTGTTTAGCTAAAACATTCCTAATTTTCACAAGAAAATTAGAAGAAATTCTCTGAAATTTTCGAACTCCAAAAAGGCTGAAGCATGGTTTAGTTTTGGAAGCTGTGGTTTCTGTTGTTTTGCTGTTTTGCTTACGCTAATATTTGGCTGAAATCCTCACATTTTGTTTTGCTTTGATGTCCAGGTACTCTCATGAACTCCTGATTGAAAAATGGAGATGTATAGCATGCCTTGCTTAGTTTTTTGCAACGATTAAGAAACAATATAGTTGGTTAACTTTTCTATTTTTTTCATGAAATCTGTTGGATAAGGATGTCAATTTGGACTTAGTATTCATATAAATGATCATGTAGCATTAGTTGTTCCATGCATAGTTCTCAGTAGTTTGAAAACTTGTTAAGCAATTGTAATAGTTTACACGGGTTTCATTATGATTCGCTGGATTTGGAGAGTAGCTCATATAGTTAGGATTAAGTATCTGCTTTGCTAGCTTATTTTTAAATAGGTCAATAGTATCTGAGCTCTCTCTTTCAATTAGCATGTGTTTGTATTTTGTCACGACCCGGATTTTCCATCCTCGGGAGTCGTGATGGTGCCTACTCGTAGAAGCTAGGCAAGCAAGGAAAATTTGGAAATCTTTAACTACTTTATTTTAAGCCTTTTAACAACTTGCATTAACAGGTGATAAACATTTAAATAATAGCGAAAGATGAAATTAAACGGAAGACTTAGATGAATATAATACCAAATCATGCTCGACACCAACGTATAGATACTCGTCACCATGCCTATATGTTGTACTCAACAAGAAACTATTAGCAAATAGGACTCAACTCCTAATCCCTCAAGCTAAGGTTAGACCGAACACTTACCTCGATGCCTCGAACACAACTCAAGTTTCAATTATAGCTTTACCCCTTGATTCCACCGCCAATTCGCTCGTATCTAGTCACAGATTACTTAATTACATCAATAAACGCTAAATAAATCAATTTGAATGCATGAAACTGAGTTTTCTAAAGTTTTGCCCAAAAAGTCAAAAATCGCCCCCGGGCCCACATGGTCAAAACCCGAGGTTCGAACCAAAACCTGTTTACTCATTCCCCCATGAACCCAAATATATGATTTCGTTTGAAATCGGACCTCAAATTGAGGTCCAAATCCTCATTTTTTGAAAAACCTAGGTTCTACCCAAAACACCCAATTTCCCCCATGAAAATCATTGATTTTGAGTTGAAATCATGTGAAAAGATGTTAATGATTGAAGAAAGCGAGTTAGAAATCACTTACTAATGTTTTGGAGAAGAAATGTTATTTCAAAAAATCGCCTCTTATGTTTTTTGGGGTTTTGAAAAAGGAAAAATAACTGAAAATTCCGTTTTAATATACCCCTCTCATACCTCCTGTGCGGACCGCACAAAATGGCCTGCGGCCGCACAGCCCTTCCTGAGGATATTGCAGTCCAGTGCCCCTGTGCGGACCGCACAAAGTCGACTGTGGCCGCACATTAGTGCCCCTGTGCGGACCGCACAAAGTCGACTGCGACCGCGCAGCCCTCCACCGCGCACCCCACAAGGTCGACCGCGGACTGCACTGGCGGGTTCAGAGACCTGCAACTTGTGGTTTTAAGCCTATACATCCCGGAACCTACTCGAAACTCACCCGAGCCCTCAGAACTCCAAACCAAGTGTGCATACTAACTGAAAAACATCATATGGAACTATTCGTGCGATCACATCATCAAAATAACATGTAAAATCATGAATTAAACCTCAAAACTCAACATTTTCATCAATAACTCTCAAAGTTCATAACTCCTCAACCGAAAGTCCAATTCACGTCAAATAAGCTCCGTTTTTCACCAAATTTCACAGTTATCTTTCAAATACCATAACAAGTTTATACCGGGCTCCGGAACCAAACTATGGTCCCGATAATAATGGTTTCAAACATTAATTCTTTTCTTTGTTTCTTTGATAATTCAGTAAAACAATTTCTTTCAAAAATTGATTTCTTAGGTTTGGGACCTTGGAATTCATTTCCGGGCCTATGCCCAAGTTCCATATTTTACTACGGACCTACGAGATCGTCAGAACACGGATCCGGGTCCGTTTGCTCAAAATATTGACCCAAGTCAACCATAATCAAATTTTTAACTCTAGAATTTCTATTTCTCTTATTTTCACATAGAAGACTTTCTGGATATAGGTCCGGACCACACACACAAATTAAGTTGGGGAAAAAGGGAGGTTTTTAGGCCTCAGAACACTGAATGCACTTGCAATACAAGTGATGACCCTTTTGGAGCATCACATTCTCCACCTCTAAAACAACCGTTCGTCCTCGAACGGACATAAGAAGGAAGTACCTGAGTCGGGAAAAAGATGGGGATAATGGCTCTACATATCGGACTCAGACTCCCATGTCGATGCCTCAGCAGGCTGACCTCTCCACTGAACACGAACAGAAGGAAAACACTTCGATCTCAATTGATGAACCTACCGGTCTAGAATAGCTACCGGCTCCTCCTCATAAGACAAGTCCTTGTCCAGCTGGACAGTACTGAAATTTAACACGTGGGATAGATCGCCGTGATACTTCTGAAGCATGGACACATGAAACACTGGATGTACGGCTGATAAACTCGGCGGAAACGCAAGTCTATAGGCCACCTCTCCCACTATCAAGAATCTCAAACGGGCCAATGAACCTAGGGCTAAGCTTGCCCTTCTTCCCAAATCTTATCACGCCCTTCATAGGCGACACTCGAAGCAATACCCGCTCACCGACCATTAATGCCAAATCTCGAACCTTGCGATCGACATAACTCTGTTGCCCGAACTGAGCTGTACGAAGCCTATCCTGAATGATTCTGAACTTGTCCAAGGCATCCTGAACCAGATCTGTACCCAACAACCGAGCCTTTCCCGGCTCAAACCATCCAACTAGAGACCGACACCGCCTACCATAGAAAGCCTCATATGGAGCCATCTGAATACTCGACTGGTAGCTGTTGTTGTAGGCAAACTCTGCTAAGGGCAAAAATTGATCCCATGAGCCTCCAAAGTCAATGACACAAGCTCGGAGTATATCCTTCAAAATATGAATAGTTCGCTCGGACTGCCCGTCCGTCTGAGGATGAAATGTTGTACTCAACTCAACTTGAGTGCCCAACTCTCACTGAACTGCTCTCCATAAATGCGAGGTAAACTGTATACCTTGGTCCGAAATGATAGACATAGGCACACCATGAAGATGAACAATCTCCCAGATATAGATCTCAGCTAACCTCTCGGATGAATAAGAGACTGCCACAAGAATGAAATGTGCTGACTTGGTCAGCCTATCAACAATGACCCATACTGCGTCGAACTTCCTCCAAGTCTGCGGGAGTCCAACAACAAAGTCCATAGTGATCCGCTCCTACTTCCACTCAGGAAGCTCAATCCTCTATAATAAACCACCAGACCTCTGATGCTCATACTTAACTTGTTAACAATTTAAACACTGAGCCACATATGCAACAATATCCTTCTTCATTCTATACCACCAATAATGCTGCCGCAAATCCTGATACATCTTCACGGCGCTTGGATGAATAGAGTACCAGGAGCTATGAGCCTCCTCTAAAATCAACTCTCGAAGCCCATCCACATTTGGCACACACACTCGACCCTGCAATCTCAAAACTCCATCATTATTGAAGGTAACCTGCTTGGCACCTCCGCGTTGCACCGTGTCTCTATAGACACACAAATGAGGATCATCATACTGCCGATCACGGATACATTCCAATAAAGAAGAACGAGCAACCGTGCAAGCTAATACCCGACTAGGCTCAGAAATATCCAACGTTACAAACCGATTGGCCAAGGCTTGAACACCCAAAGCAAGCAGCCTCTCACCGACCTGAATATAAGCAAGACTGTGCATACTGGCTGACTTCCTACTCAAGGCATCGACCACCACATTGGCCTTTCCCGGGTGATATAAGATAGTGATATCATAATCCTTTAACAACTCCAACCACCTCCTATGCCTCAAATACAACTCCTTTTGCTTGAACAAATACTAAAGACTCTTGTGATCCGTGAACACCTTACATGCCACGCCATACAGATAATGTCTCCAAATCTTCAATGTGTGAATAATGGCTACCAACTCCAAATCATGAACCGGGTAGTTCTTCTCATGAATCTTCAACTGCCGTGAAGCATAAGCAATGACCTTGCCACCCTGCATTAACATTGCACCAAGTCCAATACGAGATGCATCACAATAGACTGTATAAGGCCCTGAACCTGTGGGCAAAACCAACATTGGTGTCGTAGTCAGAGCTGTCTTGAGCTTCTGAAAGCTATGCCTCACACTCGTCCGACCATCTGAACTGGGCACCCTTTTGGGTCAACCTGGTCATCGGGACTGCAATGGATGAAAACCCCTTCATGAGCCGATGATAGTAGCCTGCTAATCCCAAGAAACTCTGAATCTCTATAGTTGATGCTGGCCTAGGCCAGTTCTTAACTGCCTTAATCTTCTTCGGATTCACCTGAATACCCTCTGCTAATACAACATGACCCAGGAATGCAATTGAACTCAGCCAGAACTCACACTTCGAGAACTTAGCATATAATTGACTATCCCTCAGAGTCTGAAGAACCACTCTGAGATGCTGCTCGTGCTCCTCCCAACTGCGGGAATATATCAAAATATCATCAATGAAGACTATCACGAACGAATCCAAATAAGGCTTGAACACTCTGTTCATCAAATCCGTAAAAGCTGCCGGGGCATTTGTTAACCCGAATGACATAACCAAGAACTCATAATGCCCGTACCGAGTGCGGAAAGCTGTCTTAGGGACATCGGATGCCCTAATCCTCAGCTGATGGTAGCCAGATCTCAAGTAAATCTTTGAAAATACCTTGGCATCCTGAAGCTGATCAAACAAATCATCAATCCTCGACAACAGTTACTTATTCTTGATCGTAACCTTGTTCAACTGCCGGTAATCAATACACATTCTCATCGACCCATCCTTCTTCTTAACAAACAACACCGTCGCACCCCAAGGCGAAACACTGGGTCTAATGAAAGTTTTCTCAAGAAAGTCTTGCAACTGTTCCTTCAACACTTTCAACTCAGGCGGGGCCATATGATACGACGGGATAGAAATGGGCTGAGTGCCCGGAGCCAAATCAAAGGCTGGCTTCCAAGTTACTGACCCAATGCTGCTCCGGTATCTGCACAGAGTGCACAGTGTAGCATCAGCACAATCGACCCCATGTGCTGGTAAGTGTCTGGACTAACCTCGGCAAGGTAGTGACGAGGCTAGGACCGGACTCTAGATAAACCTGTGCAGTTATATAACATATGACGGAAAATAAACAGGAATAAGCAGTTTAAATGGGAGGGGGTACATGCTTCGGGGAACATATCAAATTCAACAACAACTTAATAAGATATGAAAGGACAATTCAATATCTACAACAATACAATAACAATATTGTTGCGGCGCGCAACCAGATCCCTTATCATTTAGTATTGTTGCGACATGCAACCCGATCCACATATATAACTATTGCAGCATGCAACTCAATCAAATATAATATCTGTTGCGGCGTGCAACTCGATCCAATATAATATCTGTTGCGGCGTGCAACCCGATCCATAAACATATATAATAATGTTGTGGCGCGCAACCCAATCCATAAAAATATATAAAAAAGTTGCGGCGTGCAAACCTATCCATATATAATAAAAGTGTTGCATCGCGCAACCAGTCCCAAATATACCGTCAACAGTGGTTATAATAACAGTCCCGGCAAGGGGTCAACAATAAACTACACTATCCGGGCAAGGAAATTCAACAATACAAGTATATACGTCCCGGCAAGGGAGAATCAGCTATAACCAATCTTAACTCAACTCCTACTCATCTCAATTATCACCATTTCTCAATCATAACTATCTTCCACGAAAATAAACTTAAGTCTTTACTCATTATCAAGAATTCACCCACTATAGCATTCGTAGTATCATTTAAGAATACAACAAGTATCAATTTAGGACTCACGATCATGCTCGACACCAACGTATAGATACTCGTCACCATGCCTATTCGTCGTACTCAACAAGAAACAATTAGCAAATAGGACTCAACTCCTAATCCCTCAAGCTAAGGTTAGACCGAACACTTACCTCGATGCCTCGAACATAACTCAAGTTTCAATTATAGCTTTACCCCTTGATTCCACCGCCAATTCGCTCGTATCTAGTCACAAATTACTTAATTACATCAATAAACGCTAAATGAATCAATTTGAATGCATGAAAATGAGTTTTCTAAAGTTTTGCCCAAAAAGTCAAAAATTTCCCCCGGGCCCACATGGTCAAAACCCGAGGTTCAAACCAAACCTGTTTACCCATTCCCCCACGAACCCAAATATATAATTTCTTTTAAAATCGGACCTCAAATCGAGGTCCAAATCCCCATTTTTTGAAAAACCTAGGTTCTACCCAAAACACCCAATTTTCCCCTTGAAAATCATTGATTTTGAGTTGAAATCATGTAAAAAGATGTTAATAATTGAAGAAAACGAGTTAGAAATCATTTACTAATATTTTGGAGAAGAAAGGTTATTTGAAAAAATCGCCTCTTATGTTTTTTGGGGTTTTGAAAAATAAAAAATAAATGAAAATTCCGTTTTAATATACCCCTCTCAGACCCCCTGTGCGGACCGCACAAAATGGACTGTGG
Organism: Nicotiana sylvestris; assembly: GCF_000393655.2. NCBI lineage: Eukaryota > Viridiplantae > Streptophyta > Magnoliopsida > Solanales > Solanaceae > Nicotiana > Nicotiana sylvestris. The sequence continues at coordinate 129,990,075 of NC_091063.1, forward strand.
CCGCACAGCCCTTCATGAGGATACTGCAGTCCAGTGCCCCAGTGCGGACCACACAAAGTCGACTGTAGCCGCACAACCCTCCATCGCGCACCGCACAAGTTCGACCGCGGACCGCACTGGCGGGTTCAGAGACCTGCAACTTCTGGTTTTAAGCCTAAAACATCCCAGAACCTACCCGAAACTCACCCGAGCCCTCGGAACTCCAAACCAAGTATGCATACTAACTCAAAAACATCATATGGAACTACTCGTGCGATCACATCATCAAAATAACATGTAAAATCATGAATTAAACCTCAAAACTCAACATTTTCATCAAGAACTCTCAAAGTTCATAACTCCTCAAGCGGAAGTCCAATTCACGTCAAATAAGTTCTGTTTTTACCAAATTTCACAGTTATCTTTCAAATACCATAACAAGTTTGTACCGGGCTCCGGAACCAAAATACGGGCCCGATAACAATGGTTTCAAACATTAATTCTTTTCTTTATTTCTTAGATAATTTAGTAAAATAATTTCTTTCAAAAATTGATTTCTAAGGCTTGGGACCTCGGAATTCATTTCCGAGCGTATGCCCAAGTCCCATGTTTTACTGCGGACCTCTCGGGATCGTTAGAATACAGATCCGGGTCTGTTTGCTCAAATTTTGACCAAAGTCAACCATAATCAAATTTTTAACTCTAGAATTTCTATTTCTCTTATTTTCACATAGAAGGCTATCCGGATATAGGTCTGGACCACACACAAAAATCAAACTGGGGAAAAAGGGAGGTTTTTAGGCCTCGGAACACTGAATGCACTTGCAACACAAGTGATGACCCTTTTGGGGCATCACATATTTCCATGAATCCAGTTGATACACTGTTTCATGGTCTGTATATAATATGAATATTTCAGTATGTTGATCCCCAATTTGGTATTGTATTTGCGTGCCTAAGAAATTAGAATATCAGGAAGGCCCTCAGTTTAATTTTGGGCCTGATGATTTAACTGGCTTGATTTGAGGCCCAAAAATGATCAGATTTGGTTTTCCTTGGTTTTGGGCCTAGTTTCAGGCCCAAGAGTCTTCAGACTCAGCCTTTTTTTTGCATTTTTTTTAGAAATGTTTCAAAATGTGGAGTTTTGTTTAAATTATTGGGCCAATTGTTAGCCCGAAGGGAGTAGTTTTGCCGAAGTCAGCCTTGGTATGGGCTATGGCATTTGTTTTCCACTTCTGGGCTTAATCATGAGCTCAGATATCATCAGTGTTGTTGTTACCTGGAAGAGCTGCGAGTTTTTGATTAATAGCTTATTGGTCCTGGATCTGTAGCCCACTTGGAAAGGGGCGGTCCCTATCTGGTTCATTTCTGGGCTCGTTTTGAGCCTAGTTTCCTTTAAAATAATACCTTTGGATTATAGTTCAAACTAGATTTGGCCATAAATAATGAAGGCATAGTATGTACCCCCAATTGTGTTTACAACTAATAGTTATATGTTAAGTTCAAACCATTTGTAAATAAAAACATCCTTAGGCCTAGTTAAGTATGATTCTTGGAAATAGATTGAGGTGTGCCATCTGTAATTAGAGCACCTATGGCCCTCACACAATTTATAATTTAGTTATTAAAAAATGAATGTTCGTAGTTTGCTTTAGGCACGTTTAATATATCGCCGTGATTGTGGACACGTTCGCGTGACATAGTTACGATTCTAAAAGAACAAAATAGGAGTATGCGTTCGCGCAACTTCGACCCAAACTTTCTTAATAATAATAAAGCATTATTAATTGTGGACACGTTCGCGTGACATGATTTTTGACGCGCCAAACAAATGGGTACACGTATGCGTGACCTGTTTCAAGATAATTTCTTAATTAAAAAGGGCAAATGCACATAGGTTCTAAAATCAGTAATCAAACAATTCGTCTAAGCCAGGTATGATCAAAGCGCCGTGCTAGAACCACAGAACTCGGGAGTGCCTAACACCTTCTCCCGAGTTAACATAATTCCTTACCTGAATTTCTATGTTCGCAGACCGTAAATAGAGTCAATTTCCTTTATTCGGAATTTTAAAACGGTGACTTGGGACACCATAAATTATCCCAAGTGGTGACTCTGATTTTAATTTAATTAATCTCATTTCGATAGTCAATTAAAATGGAAAAAACTCCCTAATACCCCTTCCGGGGGTAGGAAAAAGGAGGTGTGACAGTATTTATCGGTATGAGAGATATTTTATCCAAAATTTCTGTAACGATCCAAAATCACGCGACCAACACCCGACGCACTACCCAACTCGAGCGAACCAAACTATATGATGCATCCAAACTATTTATATGAAAACCAATTTAACTGTGGAAGCTCGTTAAAAATTAATATTTTAAAATTAAAGAATGGAACAATTCCAATTCAAAATTATATATAAAGCCTTTCATCATAATCATGAGACAAAACACAATAAATGTCTTTCTATATATGTCATATACCATCCCGTTATTATAACTCGTCACAACTATCTATGGAGTCTCTATACCGAAGAATAGAATTAAACACTTCGGCTAATGTTTGAATAACATAAACTAAGAAATAACATGATAGTTATAAGGAAATAGGAGTCGTGCCTCACTATATACTTCGAAAAGAGAGTCATCCTAGACCTATTAGCATGCCGCGATTATACTTCATCCTAAAACATGTCAAGTAAGTGGGGCCTTAGAGGGCTCCTCTGAGGGCTTAGTACACCACAACGATACTCAATAAGTGTCATAGACTCTCTCTAACTTAAGTTCATGGGATAAATTTTTGCAAAAATCTATGTAACCAATATTTGACATAAAATGATAAACAATTATATGAATCATGCTCTTTATCACTTTGAATTAAAGACAAGTGAAATGCAAGCCATGCTATTAAGTTTTAGAACGTCTCTATCACCCCAAATTTTTTATAAAATAATATAAAACATTTCAATCTCATTAGATTATTGAAATCATTTTTGGCTCATTAGGCCTAAGCATAAGAAAGTTCTCTTTTATCTTCATCGGGAGTATAATACCGGCACAGATATAATGAACAACTGCTAGGTGATCAATCTAGCAATAAGTATTTGGTCGTACTTGTCTGGGCGGCTTCCCAGAGTTTTGTACGAGTCGACCTAACCTCATTACTTTAAGTAATAATCATTTTCCTCTCATGGGGGACTTTATCCCAACAAATCTAGGCTTAGCCTTGGAAATGTCCCTACACCGGCACATATAGTTCCATGGTAACGAACTCACCATTCGAACCAATCTTGATGATCTCCAACAGTAACTCTAAAATATTTTACATATCAAAAATAGATTGATAGAATATTAGCCTCAAATGATTTATTTTTATTAGATCATTATTTTCATAACCAATTCAAATCATTCGAACAAAATCAAATGAATAACGTTTTTTCATGTAAAAGCTTTTAGCAATTTAACATCAATCTAAAGATAAAAAAGTGCTTCCTTTGTTGAAATTTCAAAAGACAAACTTTAAATGAAAATATATCTTTAGCACTCAAGCATTTTATATTTTATCAACGTAAAAGTTTTCAGTAAACTTATAATTTTTTCCTTAAGTGTCATTTTGCCAACATGTTTTGGAATTTTCTTTTTATAAAATTACATGGAGTTCATGAACAACAACTTTAGAAATACATGGTAACATCTCTCTCGCTTGTCCCTACAAGTACGAGTGCACATTTACAAATAATTCAATGTATAAACTCAAGATATGCTTTTAAAGAGAATCACTCAAGATGAGTAAGTCTTAATCAACTTACCGCAAACTTCAAGCTCCAAAAATACTACAATACTAATTGATTAAAATGCTCAAATGTCTCCAACAATTCAATATCTATCATTAAATATTCTAACTACATCAAAATCCGAAAAGATTCATAAATATCATTTAGGCTTCACAAGTTGGCAACTCGCCTTCAACCATCCTAAATTATCGAACAAGTTCACTCATTAGCCTATTCAACTTTATTCCTTCCATTTAATAACTATTTGGAGTCATAAATGATACTATGTTAATTACCCAACATCATCAAATCACTATTCATTCTCTTCTCCAATAAAATCCTAAGTTCAAGAATATCCAATTGAAGAACTAGTGTTGTTTCTTAGAAAAAAGGTGATTCCCACTTCAATTCGTTCATAAATTAAGTTAACAAATCTATTGGAATTATTAAAAACTCAAAGAATTCCATTTATATCAATTCATCATTATTCATCGTAATCTTTGCCCAGAAAATCACTTTCAAGACCCACTCTTAATGTTTCTATAATACTTCATTATAACTTCATAAATATGCTACCCATACTTCAATATATCGCATATATAAGGCTCAAGTCATGGGATTACATCTTGGTGGAAGAATCTCACTTTTGCTCTTTTTGGTCTTCTTGAAGACTCAACCCATTTTTTATGAATTTGATCCATAATAATATTAATGTTATCACTAAATGATGTTATATAATCATCCTTGTACTAAAACAACTTACCTTGAAGTATATCCATGGTGGAAGAGCTCCTCCTTCGCTCTAACAATTAATTTCAAGTTGAAGAACTAACTTATTCTCTCTAAACCCATGTTTCAGCCCTTTTAAAATGTTCCCTGAAGCTGCGTAGCCTCCCTGTGTAGCCTACGCATAAAACCTACGTATGAGGCCTTCCCTTGGACATAATATTGAATTGGCTACGCCAAGTTCCATAACCTGATGTGTAGCCTATGCAGGTTGTGTAGCCTGCTGCGTAGATGCACTACCATCTTCTTTTTAAAAAGTTCATAACTCATTGTAAAGTTATCCAAATGACGAACGGTTCAAAGCACTAAAACCTAGATTCATGAAACTTTAACTTGATAGGTCATACACCATATAACTCTTCATGTCTTGCGAGTTATGGTCGTTTGAATTTATATCGTGTGCGAACTCATTTGAAGCTTTATCCCATCATATAATTTCCAACTTGACTTAGTCTTAGGGCTCTTCTTAGATCATAAGCCATTATTAATACACCTTATACATATTATCATGATTAATTGCTATCTTTTTATATTATTTGTCCTGTTCATACCCGAATTAGTTTAATTAGCACACACCAATCTTCTTAGTAGTCTTAAAATACTTCAAATAATTTCGGGGTATTACATTCTACTCCACTTAAGAACATTCGTCCTCGAATATTTTATAAATAATTATTAGGAATAGGGTTATCCTTATTTCACCTTAATCATCATCCTTAATCATTCGCGACTTCATATGAATCTTAGACATTCTTTCAAAATTTCAACTTCATTAAGGCACCAAAATTTAGCTAACCCTCTAAATTCTTAAAATATTTGACTGAGTATCCTTGCAATTGGGACTATCCAAAATTCCAATATTTCCAAAACAAGCTCCTACACAGGCACCAACCTTAGTATAGTTCAACAATCAAAGATCTATAATACAATATATCATCTAGGCCCCACAAGGCTGCACATACATCCTCAATGCATCATATAAACTATCTAGGCTTATACATACATCTTCAATGCATAATAACAAAATATTTTGGCCCCACACGTCCTCACATGTGCAAAAATTACATTAATATAAGTCTTACGAGTTTAAATAGTTACCTAGATGTACCTCACTAATTTCCAAAACTGGTTACTCTATAATATAACATATTACTACCATGCATACCTATATTCTCTTATCATTATGTATACACTAAATTATACGTGAAAGAGCATTTCTTGCATACATCAAAATCTTTTTTCTTTTGTTCAAAGACTTTCATATATTACATAAAATTAACTTTTAAGCATACTTTGTTCTTATAGGACTCTTGATTCTTTAGTTGCCAACTCCTTCTATAATGCTATTTTATTCCATCCGAAGACTAACCCGATATTTATCTTACTTAGATCCATCCATCATGTGGGTGATTTATACCTCCTCTTACACTTGTAACTTTTGAGTTTCCGTTAAATCCCAAATTGATTGATATTATCGTTAACAAATTTGCTCGATGAGAAATGTTCAATCCACTTCCTTCCCTTCCATAGTACAAATTTTCATTCATTATCAAACATCATTGTACATATTTCTATTTTCTTAACCTTAACCATCTAATTAATATCACCGAGTTCTTTATAATATTTTATTACCAGAATTTAATTTGTATTTGCTATTGTGCCCACTATAGGAGTTTTATCATGGATTGTAGGCTTTCTGTAACGACCCAAATCTCAACATATTGTGATGGCGCCGATCACAGTACTAGGCAAGCTGTAATCACAAAATAACTACGCATTTTAAATTTAAAAGAATGATGTAATACATTTAATAGTAAAAAATCTCATAAATAACTGATAAGCACAGTTGCGACTCAACTACAAAATCTCCCAAAAACCGGCCATCACCGAGTACATGAGATATTAAGTGTCAGTATAATCTAAACCTCTAATACAACTGTTTGAAAGATAGAACAATACAAAATAAACTGAAAGGAAGGTGAGTAGAGGTCTGGGGGAGTCATAGCAGCTACCTCAATAATCTCCAAGCATATACTTCACCAAGTCTAGAAACTGCCGTGCCTAGAAGTACCTGCTCTGCATACGAAGTGTAGATTGTAGTATGAGTACAACCGATCTAATGTACTCAATAAGCAACATGACTAACTGCAGGCTGAAGGCAGTGACGAGCTCATAAAGGTACAGTCTAAATCTAGATAATAACAATACATATATAACAGGTGAATGATAGTAATAACTCAAAGAAATCCATAATCAATTCGTACACTATTCAAAAATGTAGACATGCTTTTAAGTTTGATAGCTTAAGTTCAACACTTATAAAGTATACCAAGTATAACTGATACGAGGAATGTTACATCTCTATGTCTGCATGTCAAATATGCATGTCACATGTAATGCTTCACAATGATAAACTCACGTACTCACACTCTCAGAGTATTCAATCTCTCTGTCTCACACTCCCACCCATCACATTCAATCACTCAGCACGCTCAATCACTCAGCACTGTATGGTACTTGCGCTCACTACTAGTATGTTAGACTCCGGAGGGGCAGATCCTGCCCAAGCGCTAATATAAAGCCAATATGACATGTTGCGCCATGAAGCCCGATCCCATAATAATAGATAAAGCCTATAAGGCATGCTGCGACGTGCAACTCAATCCATAATAATAATATATATAAATCCAAGAAGGCCTGCTACGGCATGTAACCCGATCCACAACCTCACTTACAATACGACTCTCAGGCCCCAACTCAGTCAACAATCTCTCTAGTCTCTTGGCTCACAAATATCATGCCATGCAGCCCAAACAATGATAACATGATATAACAATAAATGAAAACAAAGACTGAGATATGATATGAAAATGATGAATATGGCTGAGTACATATTTGCAATTTAAGAAAATAATCTAATAGCAGAAATGACCTCAATGGGTCCCAACAGAATAAGCATATAGCCTAAACATGATTTCTAACATGGATCACAACTCAGTTATTCTAACACATAGGGATTAAATGAATAACAACAAGGTTTGATAACTACACGGTACCATATAATCAACCAAGTCACAATTACCAGATGCATTCCCCCACGCCCTTCATCTAGCATGTGCATCACTTCAACACCAATAACATAACACGTATTTCAGGGATTCATACCCTTAGTACCAAGTTTAGAAGTGTACTTACCTCAAACCGTACAAATCACAACTCTAACAAGCCCTTGCCTCGCGAACCAACCTCCGAGTGACTTAAATCTAGTCTAAAACAACTTAATACAATCAATACAAGCTATAGGAATCGATTCCATATGATAAAGCTAAGTTCTTTAACCAAAGTACAAAAGTCAACCCAAAACGTCAACCATGGGCTCACATCTCAGAACCCGATAAAATTTACAAAATCTGAACACTCATTCAGTAGCGAGTCCAACCATGCCATAATCATCCAATTCTGACCTCGAATCACCTTTCAAATCTTCAAAATATAGCTTATGAAGTTTTCCCATTTTTTCCAACCCATAACACTAATTAAATGGTAAAAAGAATGATAGATTTAT